>NW_028274819.1:5397624-5697665 GCF_037043125.1 Eumetopias jubatus | reverse complement strand
TTCTCCACATGCCACTTCCACCAGCTAATCTTGTTGGTCTCATCTTCAAAATTCATCCAAACTCTGAGAACTTGCCCTCCCTTTTAGTACCACAGCCCAGGGCTAAGCCACCATCCCCTCTCATTAGGACCATGTTCACGGTTTCCTATCTGGTGGCCCACTTCCAACTCGACCCCCTGCCATCTACTTTCCACATTTGTCCAGGGTTATGTCTCTAAAGCTAAAGTCAAATCCGGGCACTCTTCTCAAAACTCGGAAATGACTTCCCTGCTTATACACAGCAAATCCCATGGCATACACCACCCAACACTATCTGGCTACTTTTCCAACCTCATCAGGAGGCCTTCCCCCCTACACCTTGCCCCTCAGGTCTAATCACAATGACCTCCTTGTTGGTCCTTAAACATATTGATACACTATCCCACCTCAGGGCCTTTGCACTTACTATTCGCTCCACCTGCAATGTTTTCCTGCAATACCTGCCTCACTTCTCTGCAATGTCTGCTCGTTAATTGACTTATCACAGAGGAATTCCTTGACTTTTCTATCTAAAACAGTTCCTCCCATCCCATCCTTCCTCTCTGCACCTTACCCGCTTATTCTGGTCAACACATGTTCTTATTCTTATTCTCTCTGCCACCAGAATGTCAACTTTATGAGTCAGGAACTTGATTTGCTTTGTGACCTGCTGTATCCCCAATACCTTATGCATAGTAGGTGCTCAATTAATAGTTGTTGATGGTTTTAGTGATGATTTTTTGGATTTGACACCAAAAGCAAAAATAAACAAGTGGGACTTTGTCAACTAAAAAGCTTCTGCACAGCAAGGAAACCATTAATAAAATGAAAATGGAATAGGAAAAAATATATGTAACCCCTTATCAGAGGTTAATATCCAAAATGCATACAGAACTCATGCAGCACAATAGCAAAAACACAATCTGATTAAAAAATGGGCCAAGAATCTGAATCAACATTTTCCCAAAGAAGACACACAGATGGCCAACAGGTACAAGAAAAGCTGCTGGATGTCACCCGTCATCAGGGAAATGCAAGTCAAAACCACAATGAGATGTCACCTCACAACAGTTAGAATGGCCATTAGCATAAAGACAAGAAATAACAAGTGTTGGCAAGGATGTGGAGAAAAGGGGACCCATCACTCTACCCAGCCTCAGAGTCGTTAGTGGGGGTCTTCTCCGGATCCCACTTCTCTGAGTATGTGGTAGATCATCTTTTGCTATTAATAATATGTCCCCTTTCAACCACACCCCAAGTCTGTGCTAACGAGGAGACATTTGGAAGGCGGGGGCTGGAGGAACCAGCCCTGTGATTAGAGGGTTGGAATTTTCAGTCCCACCTCTGGACCTCTGGGGAGGGGAGAGGGGCTGGAGATTGAGTTCAATCACCAATGGCCAATGATTTAATCAATCATCCTACGTAATGGAACCTCCCTAAACATTCTGAACAATGGGATTCAGGGAACTTCCTGGTTGGTGAACACATCAAGGCACTGAGAGGGGTGGTTCTCCCGGAGAGAGCCTAGAAGCTCCACAACCTTTCCACGTTTTTTGCCCCATGCTTCTCTTCCATTTGGTTGTTCATCTGTATCCTTTATCATATCTTTTATAATAAACTGGCAAACAGTGTTTCCCTGAGTTCTATGAGCCCTTCTAGCAAACTACTGAACTTGAGGAGGAGGTCTGGGAACCCCTGATTTATATAGCCAGTTGGTCAGAAGCAGGTGACAACCTGTGACTTATCACTGGCTTCTAAAGGGGAGACAATCTTGTGGGACCCAGCCCTTTGCCTGTGGGGTCTGTGCTAAATCCAAGTGGTTAGTGTGAGAACCGAATTGTAGGGCACCTAGTTGGTATCTAAAGAGTTGGAGAATTATTTTTGTTTGTTTGTTTTTTTAAGATTTTATTTATTTATTTGAGAGAGAGAGAGAGAGCATGAGGAGGGAGGCAGAAGGAGAAGCAGACTCCCCACTGAGCAGGGACCCTAACACAGGGCTCAATCCCATGGGACCACGACCTGAGCCGAAGGCAGATGCTTAACTGACTGAGCCACCCAAGGCCCTAAATTGTTTAATGTGAGGGAAAACCCACACGTTTGGTGTCAGTAATATTGTGAATACAGAAAAAAACTGTTTTTCTCTTAGATGGCTATGAGAGAGTTCTCAGGAGATAACAAGTGAAAGCATTTGGGGTGAAGGGGCATAACGCTTGCAGCCCGTTCTCAAATAATGTGTATACAGGTATATATATATATGTGTGTGAATGACAAAATCAGTGTGGCAAAGATTGGTAAATCAAGGTGAAGGTGTACCAACCACCCTTGCAACTTTCCACAACTTTGAAATTTTTCCAAAATAAGAATTTTTACAAATAAAGCAATATGACACCACCGCAAAAGGGGAGGCAATCGGACAGTATATGTCTCCTGATAGAAGAAACAGTACCACCTATGAAACAATCTTGCCAAAAAAAAAGTTGAGCCTTTGTCTTCTGAAACTTCTAGATCCCCCACTCCCAATTTACAAGATTTCCCCCCCAGGGGAGAGAGAAACGTTACATTACACCACAGGGCTGCAATCAGCGAAATCCAGGCTATGGTGATCCCTACTGGACAGACTGCCAAGCTTGTTTTCAACAAATTAGTTGCAAAGAAAACAAGAGAGATGGAGGGGAACTCTAGAGTAAAAGAAACCTAATATGTTAGCCAATCACAGTGTATTAACCTTATTTGGATACTAACTCAAACTATTTTTTTTATTTTTTTTTAAGATTTTATTTATTTATTAGAGAGAGAGAATGAGAGATAGAGAGCATGAGAGGGAAGAGGGTCAGAGGGAGAAGCAGACTCCCCGCCGAGCAGGGAGCCCGACGTGGGACTCGATCCCGGGACTCCGGGATCATGACCTGAGCCGAAGGCAGTCGCTTAACCAACTGAGCCACCCAGGCGCCCAAACTATTTTTTTTTTTTAAAGGAAATTCTTTAGGAAGTATCTGGCACTCTTGAGTGTTGTCCAGACATTTGATGGTACTATAGAACTATTCCTTTCCGGGGGGTGAAAATTATACTATTATATTAATGAAAAACTCCTCATCCTTTACATGATCCTTGCCTTTCGTGGATGAAATGATGCACCCTCTGGGATTTGCATTAAAGGTGAGGGGCAGGGATGGGAACGCAGACAAAGCAAGATCAGCCCTGAACTGAAGCAACGACGGGGTGGAGACTGCCTGATTTTATGTTCACAATAATCCACAATCAAGAGCTTTGGCAAAGCAATCCTCTCTGTCAATGGTGACCGGGTGGAGGCAGCTCACGTACCTGCAAGAGCTCTGCAGCCCAATTCAGTCCCCGGGATGTGAGGCTGGGGGCGCGGGGTGCGGGAGACAGCCCTGGAAGAGGACCCACGAAACACTCTGTCTGATGACAAAGACACCGGTGTCCAGGACGATTGTGAAGACTTTGTTCCCGATCGTTCTGTAAATGTGAAGCGTAGACGACGCACGCGAGCCGGATGTGGCCGTGAGCTACTACTGCTGTTACCATTGCTGCTGGTGGGGGTGAAGATGCCCCACAGGGCAGGTCTCTGCACAGCAGAGGACACACACTGTCCTGAGGAGGACTCGAGACCCAGAACCTGACCCCGGGAGGGGCAGGAGCCGGGCAGGATGTTTGACGTTCCAGCCAGGCCTGGCTGAGGTGGGAAGGAACACTTATCTCCTTATATTTGGAAATCTGTGGGCAGTGTTTATTTGCTGGGAAGTCTGGGTCCCTTCCCTTGGGGGTGCTAGAAGCCGCAGTGGCCAAAGGACACGCACTAGAGGTGGCTCACGAGTGGGCGGCTTGGGGGGGGCGCTGAGGGCAGGGCTGCTGGCTGAGGATTAGCTGCTGACTCATTGGGGTCAGAGGTGGCCGGGCCGTGGGGGGGGGGGCGTGGGCAAAGCCACCAACTTGCTGGGTGGGCTCAGATAAGTGCCTTCTCTCTGGCCCTTGGTTTCTACATTTAAGCAGTTCTGTTCAGGGGTACCTGGCTGGCTCCGTCAGAAGAGCGCACAACTCTTGATCTCCGGTTCGTGAGTTCGAGCCCCACGTTGGGTGTAGAGATTACTCAAAATAAATAAAAATAAATAAACTTAAAAAAAAAAAAAAAGGAGCATGTCCAGTGTCAGACAGACCCAGGTATGAATCTTGACTTTGCCGCTAGCTGGCTCTGGTGTGGCTAATGGCAGGCGGACTCCACTTTCTCTCCAGAAAATGGAGACAAGAAAGGGACCAACATTACGGGTTGTCCTCAAGAGTCAGTGAGGCAAGTGTGGGAGTTCTTATAGCATGGGGTTCGATGCTCCAGGGGCACTCGCTACATCAGACCTGGTGGTGTCACTGATTCTGTCCCCTGATGAAGGTCCTTCCAGCTCCAAAGAGACCAAACATGTAAATCTTCCATATGAAAAGACACTGTTAAAAAAAAAAAAGACACTAGAAACACAGAAGACAGAGGAATAAAGGAGTAACTTAACAGTGAAACACCTGCCAAATACTACTCCAGTGAGGTCAACATCAACGATGATAAGCGATATGACAAACATGGCACTTTATCTCCGTGGTCTTCCCCCCCAAAGCCCACGGATCCTACCTAATCATGAGGAAACGAACTGAGAGACATTCTACAAAATACTAACTATTTGCTCTCAAAACTGCCTAGGTCAGGGCGCCTGGGTGGCTCAGTTGGTTAAGTGACTGCCTTCGGCTCAGGTCATGGTCCTGGAGATCCGGGATCGGGTCCCGCATCGGGTCCCGCATCAGGCTCCCTGCTCGGTGGGGAGTCTGCTTCTCCCTCTGACCCTCCCCCCTCTCATGCTCTATCTCATTCTCGCTCTCAAATAAATAAATAAATAAAATATTTTTTAAAAAACTGCCTAGGTCATTAAACACACACACACACACACACACACACACACACACACGTGCGCGCGCGCAAGTGAAGTCTTAGGACTGTCACAGTCAAAAGGAACCTGACTAAGGGGCCCCTGGGTGGCTCAGTCGGTTAAACATCTGACTCCTGATTTTGGCTCAGGTCATGATCTCAGGCTCCAGGGATTCAGCCCCGCATCGGGCTCTGAGCTCAGTGTGGAGTCGGCTTGAGGTTCTCTCTCTCCCTCTCCCTCTGCACACACCCCCTGCTCTCTCTCCCTCTCTCTTTCTCTCTCTCTAAAATAAATAACTCTTTAAAAAAGAGAGAAAGAAGAGCATAAGAAGGCAAGGGGACTGAAGGTAATGTGGCATCCTGGATGGATTCTGGGACAGAAGGACATGGCTTAGAAAGGAAGGAAATCTGAAAAAGGTTGGACTTTTAGTTAATAATAATGTGTAAATATTGGCTAATTAGTCGTGACAATCATGCCATACTAATTCACACCAAGGTGTTAATAGAGAAACCTGGGTGTGGAGTATATGGGAACTCTCTGTTCAACCTTTGCAAATTCTCTGTAAGCTGAACATTATTCTACGTTACAGAGTACCAAAAGAGAGGGGCGCCTGGGTGGCTCAGTCGTTAAGCATCTGCCTTCGCTCAGGTCATGATCCCAGAGTCCTGGAATCGAGCCCCACGTTGGGCTCTCTGCTCAGCGGGGAGCCTGCTTCTCCTTCTCCCTCTGCCAGTCCCCCTGCTTGTACTCTTACTCTTTCTCTCTCTCTCTGTCAAATAAATAAATAAATAAAATCTTAAAAAGGAAAAAAGAGTATCAAAAGAGGGAAAAAGAAAAGAGACAGCATGGGAGAAAATACGTGAATATCTAAAACAAGGAGAAGGTCTATGGCCAGAATACACAGGAGCTCCCGTACACGGGCAAAGAAAGGAAACGGGAAAATTCGCAGAAGAGGAGAGAAACAGGTCAGTACTCACGTGAAGATGCCCTACAATGGATACAGATTAAAACAACAATGAACCACCACCTTCTCACCTGATGAGAAACCGATGGTGTCCGGTATTGATGAGGGCACAGGGACAAAGTCAGTGTCTGCAGGAGTGTAATCTCTGGTGTAATCTCCGAAGGAGGCAATTTGGCTGTAAATTTTAAAAATAAATATGCTTGTGCCTGGTGTGTTGTTGCAGCATTATTAGTAATAACCCAAACTAGAAACAGCTTTGGCCCATCAATAGAAGACTATGATGCTCCCATAAAATAATACTCTGCAATAGAGCAAAAGCATGAGGTCGGCCTTTGGCAAAAATAGTGCAATAGTCACAGTTAACATTGTACCATTCCTCCTGTGGGCTAGCCTCTCCCTCGGTGTAATTTTCACAACTCTGTGAGTTCATCGCTATTATTATTCCCATGTTGCGGATGAGAAAATTGAGTCACAGAGATTAAGTAACGTTCCCAAGGTTGCACACGTAGTAATTAGCAGAGTGGGGATATGAACCCGGCAAGCTGGCTTGAAACAGCAAAAATAATAACAACGGGAAAAAAAAATGTGGACACACAAACCTGGGTGCCTATATGTATATGCAAATGCATAAACAAACACCTGATGAATGTGCTTTCCTTTAGAGGGTGTCCCACAGGACCAGCCAAAAGGGTCCTTGGCTTCACACAGGATAGAAATCAAATGAGCTGAGAGGAAGTGAGAACAGAGTTTATCGAAGACATAGAGTGCAGACAGAGACAGAGATCTGGGAGACTTGGAAAGGAAGTAAGAATGAGTCTCCTCTGGGCTCAGGGCGTGGGGTTATTAAGGATTGTGGTCTGGTGCATGCGTCTTCTCAGGCATCCAGGAGCAAAGAGAGGTGTTTACGTGTCCCCCATAAGTCACTTAGGCCCTGGAGCTAGGGGTCTTGGTGGGTCAGCGGTCTTGGAAAACGTTCATGACAACCCCACCCAGTCACTCCTTAGATGTTATCTGTTGTGCGGGAAGACTCCAAAGAAATCATTAAACCCTTGACCTCTACAAGGAGGACACACATCATCTGCTCTACAATGTGCAGGAGGCAGGAAGGTAGGCAGAGCAAGAACAGAGGCAGGAAGAGGAGCAAAAAAACCCACAATTTTTCATGGGGTTCACTTAGGTTCCTTATCTCAGCTGTGCTGGGTTTCAAAGTGCAGTGAATTTTCTTCCTTGAGCTAAGGTCAAAAATAGAAGCCAAACTTTCTCCAAGACTATAAAATCTAAGTGTAAATGGAAAGTGCCCAATGCTAAATTGGCACTATGAGGATTTTGCTGCCATTGAGCAGAACTGTGGGCAAAGGAAGCTGAGCTCAGTTATTACAGAGTTAGAGATTCTGGTGTTTCATACCAAATTTCGTGTTTCAAATCTTAAATGACAGCCATTTGTTTGATGTTGGTACATTTATAGAGCTTCTGTAATTTAAGAAAAAAAATTTAATGAATGTATTTCTTAAAGACTATCACGACTGCAAATCAAAAGCAAAAAGGACAAAGGCCATGAGTTTATCTGGGGTCTTTGGCAGCTCTAGTTTTGTTGTTGTTGTTGTTTTATGATTTATTTATTTTGAGAGAGAGAGTGCGTGGGGGTGGGGGGCAGGGGCAGAGGGAGAGAAGGAGAGATAATCTCAAGCAGAACCCCCCACTGAGCTCAGAGCCCGACGTGGCACTCCAGCCCAAGAACCTGAGATCATGACCTGAGCCAAAATCAAGAGTCAGACACTTAACCAACTGAGCCACCCAGGCGCCTCAAGGCAGCTCTAATTTTTTTTTTTTAGGTTTTATTTATTTATTTGTCAGAGAGAGAGAGAGAGCGAGCACACAAGCAGGGGGAATGGCAGGCAGAGGGAGAAGCAGGCTGCCCACTGAGCAGGGAGCCCAATGAGGGACTCGATCCCAGGACCCAGGGATCATGACCTGAGCCGAAAGCAGAAGCTTAACCAACTGAGCCACCCAGGCATCCCGCAGCTCTAATTTTTTAAAGCCAAATGATTAACAACCCAAGAGATTCTTATCCCATTTGGCCTAGAAGTGGCCGGCTTCCTCTCTGTCCCTGCAGACAGTCCTCACTGCACAACTGGATAGAATCAGAAGGGGAGCAAAGGAGACAAGACTAATCCCCACCTTCAAAGAGCACCTTGCCATTTCTTGTGTCCACTCTGCATCAGGGTGAAGATGGTGACAAGAGTCGCTACCCTGGTAAAGACACCAGCAGGCCCAACAGGCACAAAATTGGCCACTGTGTGGGGTGTCCCGACTGGGTGGGGACCGGCAGTGCAGGCGGTGAAAGAATCCACCCAAGGCAGAACTAAAGAGATAGAAGTTTATTGAATACGCTGCAGGCAGGACAGCAAAGGGGAGACTGCCACACGTGGTGGGGACAGGCCACAGTTACAGGGTGGAGTGAGGGAGTATGGCGATGTAGGGAATTTTCCTTTTTTTGGTAACTGTGCCTGGTTGTCAGTAGCCCATTGATCGGTTAGGGCCTATGGCTTAATGCACCTGTTTGCATTCAGCTCCGTGGTCACTGTGGACCTTTGCTTTGTTCAAGTTTCCGTTGCTCAAGCCTGTTGCCTAAAAGCGGCCTCTACAATAGGGTTTGGTGGGAGCTCTAACAGGGTGAGATAAGACACACAGGAGGGAACTCTGAGGGCAGTCATGGGGGCAATGACAGGTGGGCCAAAACAGGATGCAAGGTGAGGATGGGTCATGGCATGTCCTAAAGATGGAGTACAAGTTTGGCCGGCGTGGAAAACACCAGCCAGTCCCTGAAGGGTGGGAGTGCTCTTTATCCTGGAGGGCTTTGTCAGACACAGTCAGGGGTAGATTGGGTTGAACAGGGTGCTGCCCACGGTGAAGAAGCCAAGGCAAGATGAACCATGACCCAGAGTGAAAACCAGAGGTCAACGCCAAGGGCCAGTGCCACCTGGTAGATCCATGGGGGCAAGCACGAGTCTGTGCACGAGATGCAAGCACAGGGGCTAGGAACCGAGAAGGTTGGTGTTATGCACTGGATTGTGTCCTCTCCAAACTCCTATGTTGAAGCCTTAAGGCCCAATGTGACTGTATTTGGAGACTGGGCCTTTGGGGCAGTAATTAAGGTTAAATGAGGTTGTAAGGGTGGGGTCCTAATCAGATAGAACTGGTTTCCTTATAACAGGAAAAGACACCAGAGAGCACTTTCTCTCCCCATGGGGCATTTTGAGGTAAAAGGCCGCGCGAGGACAAAGTGGAAAGTGGCCCTCTACAAGCCAGGAAGAGAGGTCTCAGCTGAAACGGCCTTTGCCAGCACCCTTGATCTTGGACTTCTGGCCTCATAACTACGAGAAAGTCAGTTACTGTTGTGCAAGCCGCCCAGTCTATGGTATTTTGCTACGGCAGCCCAAGCAGACCAGGACGGTCAGGTTGGAAAGAAGATCTCAAGGTGAGGCAAGGAGAGGAGGCGGCCTGGCTACCGAATTTGTAGGGCTTTAGCAAAATGTAAACGCTGACCTTTTTCCAAAAATTATCGTGAATGTCCAGGTGGCAACAGCACAGCTTTAAACCATGCATCAGGCTGTACGCCCACGGAGACAGGCCTGACAACGGGTTAGGGTGGAGGCCTTGAACTAACACACGCACGGGGGCGGGCTCTGTCCGTGCCGCAGGCTGGGGTCCTCCTGTAGGCTTGTGCGCAAAGACCAGCACACACAACCAATTCAGAAAGCAAGCAGAAGAAGGCGGTTGGACTTGAAACTGCGTTGCACAGGAAGTTCAGTAAGCACACGCAGAGAGATTAATTCGGCAGGAAGCGTGAGGGTGAGAAACGAGCACGCAGGCGGCAGGGACACCTTTTGGGTGACGTCAATAGCCCCTCCGGCGCAGGCTGGTGTGGATCACGTGACAGCACTACCGGCCACACTGTATTGGAGCAGGGCCGACCACCTGATCCACGCCAGCCAATCAGAGCTCTCTCCAGAGAAGGGGGCACAGGTTGGGATTCCAGATGAGGTTAACCCGGGAGTTTGGGGTGGCCCTTCTCCCTGGTGAGGGGGCTGCAGAGAAGGAAGAAGGGGGCAGAGGCACAGAGGGAAGACACTAGGGCTCGTGACGGTCTCCCTGTCCCTGATCCTTGTCATTTATGGACATCTGTCTGCATTGGCAGGGCGCCTTGAGACGCAGCATGTGTTTGAGACATTACCCTCGTCTGCTTCAGCGAGCTTGCGTGGGTTTCTTGTTACTTGCTGGGGTGGGACAAGGCTTCCTAGAGGAGGGGGAGTGAGCCGGGTTTCCAGGGATGAGCAGGAAATAGGAAGTGGATGACATGGTGTGAGAGTGGGGTTCCTGGTGAGTGCTCTGCCGAGAGCTTCCTTCACACTCCCTCGGGTTTGCTATTTTTGCCCAGAGCGCTCTCAGTTCTCAAGTGAGAGGCAATAATACGAGGGAGAAGGAAGAATAGATTTATTAAAAGACTGGATTTGAATCAAAGGGTTTCTCTTCATTTCTGAGGGGAACATTTCCTTTCTGATCCTGAAGAAGTCCCTCTTCGTTTGATTTTTTTCCCGTGGGTCCCTTTAGTCACCTGTTCATTCATCAATTCATTCCTCCTCCACCTATTTTTCCTCCTTCTTCTTCTTATTGCTATTACTACCGCTACTACTCGTTAGTCATTTGTTTGAATCCCACCTCTGCTACCTGCTAGTGTTTGCTGTTGGTCACATTTCTTCTTTCTTCCCCAACGAGCACCGTGGGGTCTGATATAGGAACTTTCATATCGTAGGAGTGTTGGGAGGCTTAAATGAGTCAAACTCTGTACAAACACTGAGAACTGCCTGCCACTGAAAGCCTCCACAATTGTGGGTTCTTGATTTTTAAATATTTTTTGAAGATTTTATTTATTTATTTGTCATAAAGAGAGAGAGCACAATAGGGGGAGGGGCAGAGGGAGAGAGAGAAGTGGGCTCCCCATTGAGCAGGGAGCCGGATGCAGGACTTGATCCCAGGACCCTGGGATCATGACCCGAGCCAAAGACAGCTGCTTAACCAACTGAGCCACCCAGGCATCCCATTGATTTTTTAAAATATTGACAAAGCATCTGCTGCATGCTGGGCGGAAAGGATTGAGAGATGTCTGAGAAATTGTACTTGCTCTTCAGTTGGCCAGCATCCTGTAAAGACAGGCACAGAAAGAAATACTTTTGGGGCCCCTGTGTGGCTCAGACAATTAAGCCTCAGACTCTTGATTTCAGTTCAGGTCATGATCTCAGGGTCATGAGATGGAACCCCGTGTCAGGCTCCATGCTGAGCGTGGAGCCTGCTTAAGATTCTCTCTCTCTCCCTCTCCCTGTGCCCCTCCCCTTCAAAAAAAAAAAAAAAGACAAACGAAAGAAAAACTTTCATTACAGACTTTATATGTTGATATGCTAAAAGGAAACCCAGGGTACTGTGGGGGAAAGAAGAATGACTGACCTGTTGGAACAGTTATGAAAGGCATTGCAGGAGAGGATTTTGAAGGATGAAGAGGAGTTTTACATGGAGAGAAGCAGATAAAAGGCATTCTAGGCAAAAGGAATTGCATTGAGCAAAACCTGGAGGCAAGGAAGCCTTGGTATGTTTGGGGAATAGTTAGTAAGGCGTCTGGCTGAAGCTTAAAATGTACGGCCCTGAGGGACAGGGAGGGCTCGACAAGAAGCTGAAGATCCAGGTGAGAAAATACCACAAAAATATCTGCCCTGATTTCTGGCTTCCCAAGACATTAAGAGAAAATATTTTGCCACCTCCCAGGCTAGAAAAAGAAAAAGCAGAGTCTTAAGAATTACCCGGAGGAATCTTCAGTCATTCATTTCTCCCCTGTGGAAGCATCCAGGCCAACTCTATCCCAGGGGCCCTCGATGGGGAGGGTGTGGCATGATTTCTGGAGTTAGCCACCTTGCCAAAGTCCAGGTTCCACCTCTGTCATGCTGGGTCCTAAGGGGTGGGTAGGACAGATGAGAGCCAAGAGGGGTGTCAAAGTCTAGACTGTAGGCATCATGATGTGGCTGGAGGTGTGCAGTGCCAACCCCCCCCCCCAACCCGAGGTCCCCTAGCCCCCTTCCTGGGCTCATGCCCTTCATCTTGCCAGGACTGTTTTGGCTCTCTGTTAACTGCTTGCTCAGCACCCTGCTGCTGACACTTGCCCCCACCTCCAAATGCTTTCTGTGGCTGCCTTACATCCCGCTCGTGCCTGGGCATTCTGGGGAAGGGTAACCTCAGCTGTGGCTCAGGGTCTGGGGAGAAGTCAGGAGGGGCATTCCTGTGGTTCTTTTGCCCTATTTTAACAAGGGCTTTTGGCAATGGTATCACACTTTTTTGGTCTTACCCCCAAATGTGCTGAGCCAAGGGAATTCCAGACCTGGGGACGTAGGGAAAGGATTTGGGGGCCAGGGTCATTTAAGATTCCCCACGTTCTCCTTCTCCTGAAGGCCTCATCCCACAACACATCACACAAAATGTGTCCACATGTTATAGTAAAGAGAATTGATTCTTTTTTTTAAAAGATTTTATTTATTTATTTGAAAGAGAGAATGAGATAGAGAGAGAGAGCATGAGAGGGGAGAGGGTCCGAGGGAGAGGCAGACTCCCTGCTGAGCAGGGAGCCCGATGCGGGACTCGATCCCGGGACCCCAGGATCATGACCTGAGCCGAAGGCAGACGCTTAACCAACTGAGCCACCCAGGCGCCCCAAGAGGATTGATTCTTAATCACACTATGTTATGGTACAGTTTACTAGTTGACAAAATATTTGTATATCATCAAATACTAACTTTGATTTTCTTTTCTTAGTTGGAAGGCAATAATTTTCCCAGGTGTCCGTGTTGTAGGCCCTTGCAAACTGGGTTGGAAGCACTGGGCTGTCTTTGAAGAGCCTCCCACAAAGATCCCCCAACCCCTCAGCCCTCTAGTAGCCTCCCGCTCTGAACACCACAGAGTCCCCTATCATAATTCCACCCTTTGTGACGAGCCTCCTGCGAAATCAACATTCTCGTTACGTATGAGGGATTGGTCTCCCAGTCTAGCCCAGGCACACAGCGGGTGCTTAATAAATGGGCCTTGACTCTCTTCTTATGCAACTGTTCCTCTTCCAGCAGGGCCTGGAGATGGAGAGAGTCTGAGCCTGCGGGACAGAACTGATCCCATGTCCCACCCTTCCTGGGAGCTGCAACCCATCTCACAGTTCCTTACAGCAAGCCTGTGAGATAGGAAGGATGAGGAGTGCCCATTGTACATATGGGAAAACTGAGGTTCTTAGGTGGGGTCCCTAGTGGCAAGGCAGAGGGAGCCCCAGCTGCTGGTTGCGTCGGCAGCCAGACTAACAGTGTAGAGACAAAGACTCAGAGTCGGTCTGTGGTCAGGAGAGCACAGGCCAGGGGTCAGGGGCAGGAGAAGGCAGGGGGAGGCCCAGGCCCTGGGAAGGAGGCCCCAGGGCTGGGTAGGTCAGCAGGCTGGAGCCTTGGAACTGAAGCCCAGGTGTCTGTGCTGGGTGGCAGAAACTCCAGATCTGCCCCTTACCCACTTAACCCTCTCATCCCAGCAAAAAAAGATTCCTTTGTGTTTTTTTTTTTTAAAGATTTTATTTATTTATTTGAGAGAGCGGGAATGAGAGAGAGAGCACATGAGAGGGGGGAGGGTCAGAGGGTGAAGCAGACTCCCTGCTGTGCAGGGAGCCCGATGTGGGACTCGATCCCGGGACTCCAGGATCATGACCTGAGCCGAAGGCAGTCGCTCCAAAGGCAGTCGCTTAACCAACTGAGCCACCCAGGCGCCCAAAAAAAGATTCCTTTGGATGTGCATTTAAGGCCTTGAGATAAAGTCCAGATTACTGGGACCCACAAGACCCTGCTTGGCCCCTCTCCACCTCCACAACCCCAACTTGCTCCATTCCCTTCCGAAAGTAAATTTCATTCCCTCGACACATGTTTACTCGGCACTGCCCAGGTGCTGGAGATGCAGGGCTGATCAGGTCAGTCCCCCTCCCTGCTTTCATGGAACATATGGCCCATTTTCCTCTGGTTGGAATGCCTTCTCCCACCCCGTTTGCCTAGCCAATGCTTGGTCACCTTTCAGGTCTTAGCTTAAAGCTCACCTCCTCCAGGAAGCCCTCTGGGAAGCCCTTCCCCCTCAGACTGAGCGAGCCACACTCCTTTGTGCTCCCACCATGCTCTAGACTCCTTCATCCCATGGTCTTGTACCTGCTTGGTTACAAGTTAGCCTCCTCTATCAGACTATGAGCTTCAAGAGGGTAGAGTCTGTCTCATTCATGGGCCCTCAGACCCGCCTTTGTCTAAAAACGCAGGTACTTAAAAATGCCAGCAGGTGAATGGGGCAAAAGAGCCTTGAAATCAGCACCAGATCTGGTTTCCCCATTGGCCTCGAAGTGGTAATAAGAGCCATCGCTCACAGAGCCACACTCCAGATTCTCACTGGTCTAAGGAGGCAGTTCAAGTTACTTTGCAGTTTGTGCAAACTGAGGCATAGAGAAGGTTAGAAACTTACCCAAGCTCACGAAGTGACTCTGGCGCTCTTAACCACATTGTGCTGCCTCTGAGGGTTGTGGAGAAGGTTCGCAGATGTCAGGTACTTAGCACGAAGTAGGTACATGCTGAAAAGGGGCCGCAGTGGCTGCTCCCCCAGGAGAGGGGACTCTTGGGGCAGAAGTTGGGGCTCTGCGGTCCGGGAGAGTCAGGCTTTCTTTTGGGAGGTGGGAGCAAGAATCTACCTGTTATTCCTAGTTCTGGGCCTCGAGGGATGGCACCCATGTCTTCACAGGTGATGGGCTGTAGAGTCTGGCAGGAAAGGGGGTGTGGGTGGCTTGAGCCAGAGTAATTCAGGGTAATCGAGTCGCTGCGCGGGGAGGTGAAAGGGGCCCAGCCAGGCAACGTGTAGGGTCTCCGGATGGAAAGAGGCCCTTAGGGACGAGCTGTAACAAGCCATACCCGGTGCTGAGCTCTGTGCCACACTCATGTTTACGCTCTCCTTTGATGGGGAGCTCGATACCTCTCGGGGATGCTTTCGATTTGGGAGACTCTGACCATGAGAAAGTTCTCGTTTATGCTGAGTTTACCTCTGCTTCCCAAAGCTGCTTCTGACAGGTGGTGCTCCACGCCCACTTGGATCGCACCTCCCTTTTCTCCCTACAGCCCTTCCGGGAGCTGAATAAGCCATCCAGACCTTTCTGGTTTTCAGCCAAGATTCCTGCCTCTCTCCTCTTTGCCCTAACCTTGACATTCAAGGCCTTTAGGCCCTGGGTCCATCCCCTTCACCACCCCCACCCCCCCAAAAGCTCCTGGCCCACAACCTCCTTCCCTGGGCCAAGACCCCACCAGCCAGTTAGCTGGGTGCTGAGCACACCAAATGGTCCCGCCTTGGACCCTCCCCTATGAGGTCCTCCCTTTTCTTCCCTGCAAGGTTCCAGGCCCGTGTCAAGCGTGACCTTGGCTGAGAAGCCTCCTCCAACCTCTAAGTCGGGGCCTCTCTGCCTGCAGACCTCCGGGGCACTCTGCTCAGTGCTCTGGCACAGGTCGGGGGTCATGCCATCTGTATTAGGTTCCTGGGGCCGCTGTAATAAATGACCACAAGCTTGGCAGCTTAAAACAACAGAAGTTTATTCTCTCACAGTTCTGGAGGCCAGAAGTCTGAAATCAAGTCTGTGATCTTCCTCTCTCTTCTCTTAGAAGGCCTCCAGCCATTGGATTTAGGGTTCACTCAATATCCAAGGTGATCTCATCTTGAGATCCTTAATTACCTCAGCAAAGACCTGATTTCTAAATAAGGTTACATTCAAAGCTACTGGGGGTTAGGACTCAGACATATCTTTGTGGGGGGCACAATTCATCCAGCTACACCACCCCACTAGCCTAGGAGCATTCAGGGATCAGGAACAATATCTCCTTCACCTCTCCATCCCCGTAGAAAATGCTTGTTGGGAGAACATTATTGACTGACTCAGTGACTGAGAATCCAAACAGTGTGCCCAGAGCAGATGCCTGGGGGCGCGGGGGGTCGGCTAGGGGGTGAGCGGATGGAATGGGGGGCCACAGACACCCTAGGCTAGCCTCCCTGCCTCCCCAGCACCAGCTTCTCAGGAGAGGGCTAGAGAAGAGGCCCCTGTCAGCCTGCCCTCTGCCTGGACACTGAGGCCAGGCTATGAGCGAGGCATGTCCCCAGAAGGTGGGAGCTGGTGGGACGCCGGGGCCTTGTGGGTGCGACCCAGGCTGGAGAATGAAGGCTGAGGGATTGCAGCAGGGGGAGGGGAGGGTGGGGGGGGGGGCTGGGCTGGTCACACAGCTGTTTTCACTTGAATGGAGGCAGCAACAAGGTTTGGCCTGGGGGTCTGAGGACACAGATGGGCCTAGGTGTCCCTGTCCTGCCCCCCACAGGCATCCGGGACTGCTGTGGCGTCCCACCTCCTACACTGGTGTTTCCTGGCAGCTGGGAATGCCAAAGATGGGGGAGGGGGTACTACAAGGACAATCCCAGCCGGTGAACGTGGGCCCTGGGAGCTGATGGGCGTGGGAGGTGGGGAGGAGAGTCACAGCCAACCCGGGCCTCTGAGCCACAGAGGCAGATGGACAGATACCCATCAGGAGAGAAGCGGCTGGCTGACAGGTCTCCCTGGGCACATCCTGGGTGGCTGGAAAGCGCCCCCCAACCTGGCCTTACATCCAGAGCTGTAGCCTCCACTTGAATTTCCTAATTGAATTTCCCCCAACCAAGGGGCTCTGAGCTACCCATGAATGAGGCAGGCTGGGTGTCTTGTGGGGGCAAACCGAGAGTCCCTGGCGTGGAGGGTTACACCAGGGGAGCTGGGAGAATGAGTCCCTGCCCCCGCAAAGATGCCCACTTGCATCTCAACGCCCTCCCCAGCCTGAGTCCCAGCCCCTTGCCTCATGCCCTCCACATCCCAGTGGGCAACTCTCTTAAGGAGCTGTGCTGGAGACAGCTGCTCAAGGAGCCACTTCCTCACCCTCGTGTCGGGGAGGGAGGCACGCAGGATCAGGTATGGTGGGTGCCCTCGGGTAATGGTAGGATGATGGGATCCCCAACTGGGAGCAAAGGGAAGTTAAGGGGCTCCTTGGAGAACAGGGATTCAGGATTTGGGGCTTAGGCTCAGGGGCTCTACCTGCACGTGATTTCAGCTTTCCTGGACTTGGGTTCTCTGGCAGCGACAAGAGTTAATTATAGCATTAACCTGTTGTGATTAAACAAGATAATGAATATAAAGAGGGTTTAAAACATGTCTGACAGATCCCAGCTGTTGTGGCTTTCACTGCTGGAATCCCTTCATGTTTGGAGCTTTAGAAAGTTCCTCCCTGTATGTGACCAGAAAAAAACTATGAACACAGGAGGGTCCAGTTGCTCCTTCCTGCCTTGCTGGTAAGGAGGGCTCTGGATCTCAAGGGGGTGGGAATGGAGGAGGGGGATTGGAGAAGCCAGGGGAGGCCGGGCTGGATCTCACTGGGAAGCTGGGGAGCTCATGGCTGGAGAGAAAGATCATCTGCACAAAGAGGGGGCATGAGGGCGGGCTGTAGGAGAGCCCCAACAGAATGCCCAGGAGTCTGGAGCCAGGTAGAGAGAAATTTGGGGAGCAGCAAGTATGTGCAAGAGAAGATAGGAGGAAAGGGTTTTTGCTGAGCATTATGAATGCGCTTCTTTGGCATCTTCTAGAGAGGCTTCTGGAAAAATGTAAATAACTTTTCAGCCATTTCAGATGCCAGACTAGTGTTTCTTTAAATGTGTAAGACAGAGTCTCCAAGTAGCATATATTATCAAAAAAGAGCATCACGAAATCTCCCCAAGGCAAGCTTGTTCAGGAACTACACTCTATTTCATGAGCCTCATCGCAGGAATGATGGCATCTCCTCTTCCGAACTGGCTGTTGTGCCCCCCAGGTAGACCCTAAATCTGTCTATTCTTCTTCCTGAGAAAACTCTGTTCCAAGCTCTCGCCTCCTCTGCTTGAATCCCACGAGAGCTTCCAAACTCTTGCCCCTCCATCCCTGTTCCACAGAGCAGCCAGAAAAGGAGTCACGAAAACTGACATCAGATCATGGTGGGCCCTGCCCCTATCACCCCAGATCTGCGACGGCCCATCTTGCTGATCCATCTCTCCCCACCACCGCCTAAAGCCACAGGGTCCTCGCCTGCACAACTCACCAGGCCCCCTGCTGCCTCAGGGCCTTGACACTGGCTGTTTCCTCTGCCTGGACTGCCCCCGAGTCCTAGCATGGTAGGTCTAGCTCCAATGTCACTTCCTCAGAAGCCTTCCTTGCTCACCTAGCCCCTCTCTGTCATGTCACCCTGCTTTATTGTTTTCATTACAGTTACCAAATTCTGTAAGCATCTTGTTTCCTTTTTGGTTTGCTCCTTTACCTCCTGTCTTCCCCACCAGAGCGTAAGCCCCAGGGGGCAGGGCCCTGTCTGCCTCCTTTGTGGTTACGTCTGCTTCGTGGGACAGGAAGACTCTTGGCTGACTCTACCTTTCCTGGGTCCAGGAAGGCGGCAAGTAGAGGAGAAGGCAGGGAGCCCCTGGCCAGGGCACAGGCCACACTCATCTCTTGCTATGCTGAGCAACATGATCCCAGGATGGCAAAGTACCGGAGCCACCAGAAAGTGAGGTTTCCATCTTCCTGCTCCAAGACCTCCAAGAGCAGCAGGCTGATGAGGAGGTAGACAAGAAAAAGGCCAGGCCTAGAGTCCTGGTGCCCCAGAAAAGTATGTGTTGGGGAGGCGGCCAGCAGAATCTCGGGGATTGATTCACATTCAAGCCGGCCCTGCTCCCAGACCCCTCCCCAGAGGGCACTGTGTGCCCCCATTCCCCACCCCTGCTTCTGGCCTTCCCGAAACTCGTTACTTAAGACACCCTGGGTGCATTAGCTTCCTATTGCTGCTATGACAAATTATCACAGAATCATGGCTGAAATTTATTCTCTTCCAGTTCTTGAGGTCAGGAATCTGAAATGGGTCTCACAGGGCTAGAATCAAGATCTCAGCAGGGTTAGTTCCTTCTGGAAGCTTGAGGGGAGAATCCATTTTCTTGCTTTTCTCCTGTTTCTGGAGGCGGTCCTCATTCCTTGGCTCATGGCCCTGCATCACGTGGCCTTTTGTCTCTTACCTAGTCTCTGACTCTGGCCCTCCTGCCGCCCCCCCCCCCAACCCGTGAAGATCCTTGTGATTACTCTGGGCTCGCGGTGATAAACCGAGGACACTCATCACAAGACCCTTAACTTAATCACACATGCAACATGCGAGTCCCTTTTACAATGTGAGGTAATATTCATGGTTTGGAGATGAGGATGTGGACATCTTTGGAGGGCCATTATTCAGCTACAACCTGGGCACCCCAAAAAACAGACCTCAATGGATGGAACCTCAAACTATGTTTCCCAGGGCCCCAGGTCTGGGGAGAAGCTCAAGCTTCGAGGGGAACAGATCCCTTTGATTTTTTCCATAGAGTAAGGAAAGACAGGATTTGGGGCATGAAGTCTGAAAATCACTAAAATGGCTGTGAGAGCCTTAGCATTAACCCTCCTACTTCAGTGGCCTGGTCTCCCCCTGCTGTTCAGCACCCCTCCCCTCCACCAGCTCTGTCTGCCCCCTCCTCAGTTGCTTACTCTGCACATCTCCCATCCCCCAACATCCTGGCTACTGTCTGTGATGGCACCCCCCCCAGACCCAGGGGCCGCTGGCGCTGAGGGGTTAAGGGGTCCCGCTCCAAGCACAGTGATGACTGGGTCCCCCTGCACCTCACCCAGTTCCAAGTGCTTGGGGTCCCTGCTGGTCTCCCCAGGTTGCCTTTGCACCTCAGACCAGCCACGGCAAAGGTGAGGTTGAGGTTGGAGAGGCCAGAGAAGGAGCGAAGGAGCAGAGTGTGGCCAAGAGGCCACCAGGGGTGGGTAGCCTGGGAAAGGGGTGGGGGAGGGTGCCAGGCACCCTAAAGGGCCTGGGCTTTGGGGGTGGGGTGGGGACAGAGTGTGCCACCTACCCCACCCACTGTTAACTCACAGCATGGCTCCTCTCCTACTCTCTGAGCCTCGGTTTCCCCATCTGCCTTGGAGTATGACAGAGTGAATAAGAAAATAGGAGGCATGAATCCAGCCAGCCAGTTTGGGGGCTCTGGCAGGGAACCTAGCCTCTCTCTCCCAAGCCCTGGCTGGCTGCTCTGTGCCCTTCATCTTGAGACCTGTTACCTCCGAGGGCTGGACTCTTTCATTTTTGGAGAGGCTCGGCCCAGTGCCCCTGGGCATGAGCTCTGAGGTCAGGCAGATGTGAATTTAAATTCCCATTATGGGGGAGCAGCTTCCCTTCTCTGAGCTCAGTGCCTTCATCTATAAAACGGGGATGAGCCTCACAAGGCTGGAGGGGCATTAAAGAAGTGCATGCATGGCATACAACAAGCCTTCAACAAATGAGGGCTGCTGCTACCACCTGCCCCCACATTTTCTTTGAAATAATAGTACAGGACTGGAACTCATATAATACTTGACATTGTGCAAAGTGTTTTCTTGGCTATTACACCATGAAATCCTCACAACAGTTGGTGATACTGGGGCAGATGATCCCAGTTTATGGAAGGGGGTGAGATAACTGAGACTGGGCACAGAGGACTTTCCAGAACTCATACGTAGAACTGGAAGATTCTTCTGGGGCGGTCTTGGCTTCTGGGATGGGGTGGGAGGGAGTCTGAAGAGCCCTACTCTCTGCCAGGCACTGTCCCAGATAAGCTTCACAAGGAAGAAGGTAGTCAAAACTGTCAAAGTGTAGAGTTAAAGCAGACACTCTGGAGCCAGGCTGCCTGGGTTCAAACCCCAGCTTCGCTGCTTTCCAGCTGTGTGACCATGAGCAAGTTACATAACCTCTCTGAGCCCCAATTGCCTCAACTGTAAAATCGGCCTAAGAACAGTATCTCCCCGGGGGGTTGGGGTGGGGACTCAATGCCTTAATATAATGTTAGAAGAGCACTTGGCAAATACTAAGTGTGATGTTTGCTTATTAGTCTAGTGGGGGCTGCAGAAAATGAACTGTAAACAAATAAAATAATTGCAGATTACGGCTGGTGTTTTCAAGGAAATAAATGACATGCTGTGGGTGGAGGACTCTCTGTGGGGTAGTCAGGAGGGCCTCTCGGTGACTGCTTTAGGGCGATGTTTAGGGGGTAAAGGAAGCAACCTTGGCAAGAGCAGGAAAAGTGCTTTCCAGGCAGAGGGACCAGCAAGTGAGACTCCGTGAGGTGGAAAATGGCTTGGCAGGAATCAGGAACACCAGAAGGCCTGAGAGGTGGGAGATCGGTGGGTGAGGAGGACAGCAGAACAGGTCAGAGAGGACAGCAAGGCCGTATGGACCTCAGAAAGGAGCGTGGCTTTTATTCTAGGAGGGTGGGCAGCCGCACGAGGTGCTTCTGTTTTTGTGTACAGAAGCGGATCATGCATGCAGAAACTCACACAATCCAAGTGTCCAATGCTGGGAATTTTCACAAAGTGAACACACCCAGGAGCCAACACTGAGATCAAAGCCAGGACCCGAATGGGACCCCAGACTCCCCCTTAGGCCCTTCCAGCTGCAACCCCCATGGAAACCACCATCCTGACTGCTAACAACAGAGAGTAGTTTTGCTGGGTTTTTTTTTTTTTTTTTGAACTTTCTATAAATGGAATCATACAGCTGTGTTCTTCTGTGTCTGGCTTCTTTCACTCAACATTATAAGCACCATTCACCATCACCTGCCTGTGAAATTCATCCAGCTTGTTGCAAGTGGTGGTAGTTTTTCTCTCCCTTTGTTGGGCACCTGTCACGTGACTATGCCCCGCTGCATTGACGCACCTGACTGTTGACAGGCACTTGCAGCCCCTGACATTGGTGCACAGTGTTCTGCTCTTCTGTTCATGGAGGGGTTTTTGACATGAAACCTACAAGAGCTCCTTCCAAGCTCACTCCAGTTCCTGCATCAGCCCCACCGACACCAGAACCAGACCAGCTCAGCTTCAGCTTTTTGCTGCTCCCACAGAAGCCCACATCAAAGTTGCCCTTTTATGTGCTGATGGTGTGTCTAACTCATCACTCCCTCCCAAACAGGGAACCCTGTCATTCCCTCAGGCTTTGGTGTCCTAAGAAGATATTATTCTTAGACCGACGGTGTTCCATGGAAAATAGGCTCAATCATTCCAAAACTTCAGGTGGCTGTGAAGATTCAGTTAAATGAGAAATGTCAGTGAAAGCCCACAGCCCGGTGCCCAGGCCCTACCTCCAAGGGTTACAGTGAGTGCCTTTCCCGTTTTCTTTCAGACCCAGAAAATAAGCGGAAAACGAGGGCGCCCCCTGTGGGTGCGGGTGAAACTGCATCGCTGGCTCCCCAGGGTCAGGTCTTCTAGGCTAAGGAAGCCCGCTCCCCACAAGGCCAGCACAGACCCAGCTCCTACTGAGAAGGCAGTGCCCACAGATTGCTCTCAGCCCCAAAGGCCCAGAGGCGTAGATGCTCCAGGAACCACTGCTGCCTTTACACACTTACTCCCCACTGAGATCCTCTCCCCTCTTCTCCACCTCATCCCAGATCCTCCAGGTCCTCCTGGAGGATGTCCCAGGTGCCCACGCCAGGTGGCATCTTCCCCCACACACCCCGGCCCCTCCTGATGCATGCGTGCCTCCCTGCCAGACTGCGAGGGTAGGGTGGGACCTTTCCCCTTGTTCCGGGAACATGGAAGATGGCCCACACCTGGCACTCTGCCTGGAGTCCAGCGGGGGCGTCATAAATAGCTCCTGAATGATTCATTCATCACTTTGGGAGAGAAAGCACGACCTCTAAGAGGTTAAGAGCATGGGCTTTGAAGTCACACAGACGTAGGTTCAAGTCTTGGCTCTGACCTTGGCTCTGTGACCTTGGGAAGGTCATTGCACCTCTTTTAGGCTTGTTTCATGTAAAAAAAAAAATGGTGTGACCACGACCCCATTAGGTCACTGTAGGCATTAAGTGGGATGAGGTTGGCCTGCCTAAAAGCCCAGTTACGGTGGGAAGGGTAATTATCCGTTCAGAGAAGGGAAAACCTCCCGCTGTTCCACCTGTTTTCTCGCCGGTTTCTAGGAGGCGCGCAGTATCCGGCCCGTTTTACGGAAAAAGAAACTGAGGCCCAGAAAGGTAAGAGGATAACCCGGGGCGCTGCAGGCTAGGGCTAGAACCCGGGCCTGTCGACTGCGTCCAGTACTCCGCCTGCCTCTCAAAGCCATTGGAGAGCACATCCCCACCCCACCCCACGCTCGTCCCCCGACCTGGGAGTGAGGGGCTGGGCTCGGCCTCGGGCGACCCCCCGGGACTGCGGGGTGCGCTTGGGGATCTTGGGCTCAGACCCCGGAAGCGGCGCGTGGCTCCCGGGAGCGGAGAGAGCGCTCGGGGTTGTCACTTTAAATTAAAGAGGGAGCGGAAGGGGGGCGGGCGAGCGCGAGGGAGCGCGCGGCGGGCTCCTGGGAGCGTGCCCGGACTGCGGCGCAGCTCCCGTCTGCCGCCCCGGCCCGGCCGAGCCCCCCGCCCGCGCCGCGCTCCTCCGAGCCGGCCGCCGGGCGACACTGCAGGGGTGGCGTTGCCGGCGAAGGCCGGGCTTGGCGCCGGTGCGTGCGCGCTACAGGAGGCCGGCCGGGAGCCGGGAGTCGGGACCCGGGAGCCGGGAGCCGGGAGCCGGGAGTCGGGAGCCGGGAGCCCGGAGCCCGAGCGGGAGCTGAGAGGCGGCCCCCTCCGCCGAGCCGGGGTGAGTAGCACCCGGCCGCCCCCGCGCACCACCGGGAGCCGGTCCCGCGCGGGGACGCACGTAGCGCCCCCTCCCAGCGCCGCGGACCCCGGCCTCCGCGCACCCTGCACACCCGCGCCGCGCTTGCACACGTACGCCGGGCACAGAGCACGCCGGGCTCCCTTGCCCGGCTCGGCCACTCCGCTCACTGCGCATCACATCGCGCCCCGCACGCCCGTCCCGCGCGTGCACACACGCGACTCCCCCGGCCGTTTACACGCCTCCCCGGCGCCCGCGCTACACGAGCGCCCCTTACTTTCACACTCAGCATCCTGACTGCCTCCACTGCCCCTGCCCCTCCTCACACCCTCTCCCGACTCTCCCAGGTCAGTCCCCCACATTCGCGTCCCCATATACCCTGGGGGTTCCCGCGGCAGGGGTGCTGGGTCTTCAGGAAATGCTCCGATCCGGAGAGGCATGTCGCACCCCATCGCCGGGAGGCCCCGGGAGCTCGGGAGAGGATCCTCAGCCCCGTCCAGTGTCACTGGCCTTCGTGTGGGGCTTTCTGGGGGCTCCTGGGGACCTTTGATGCCGCTGCTCTTGTCGCGTCTCAGGGCCTCGGACTGTAGATTTGGGCTGATGAGAGGGTGGGAGTGGGGCCCAACATGGGGACCTGGAGCCAGGCCTGTGGGTGGAGGAGCCCAGAGCCAGCCATCCTGGTGACCCCTCTTCCAGGGCTGCATGACTGTGTGCCCCCCTCGTCCGTCAGTGAGGCCACCCCAGAGTGACTGGGAAACCTTCACCCAGGAATGTCAGCCCCTTTCCAAGCTAGGGAGGGGGACAGGCTTGGAGAACAGTAGCAGTTGTGCTCCTTACTAGAAATGGAGAAACTGAGGCTCAGAGCAGACAGGAGTTCCAGCCAAGTTAGCCAGTTGGGAGAAAGGTCAAGACAAGTATCCAAGCCCCCTGCCTCCCCACTCTGAAATCCAGAACCTTCCCCTAGCTTGGGAGAGTGGAGGTTCCCAGTCTAGGGTTCAAGCTTGGGCTCTCCCTCTTTTTGGCTCTGGTGACGCCGGGCAAGTCATTTCCTGCACGTCAGTTTTCTTACCGGTACAATGGGCAGAGAAGCATCCCCCTCGGAGGGTGGCAGGGAGGACTTGCTGAAATAAACCATGGCGAGGCCTTGGTACAGTGCCTGGCACATGGTGGGTGCCCAGTAAATGCCAGCCACCACCACCCTAGCCAGTCTGTCCTGCAGTTTCTGTGGGCTTTAGGGGGATGGGAGCAGGACGTGGTAATTTCTGGGGTGGGGGGAGCACTTGAAAAAGATTTCAGACCTAAAGATCCTAAAGAGGTCCACAGCCTGGGAGGTCGAGAACTGCCCTGTGCCCACATCCTAATCCTTCCTATTATCTGATGACCCATGGGGGTTGGGGAGGGGGGCAGGCAACACCTTGCTAGCCACAGATGTGATGGGGGAACACAGTGAGCAAGGAAATGGGGTGGGGGGAGCAGAGACACGTGGCCCCTTTCCCCTGAAGAGGCACAAAATTCCTCGAAAGCCATTCCTCTGACAAGCCCAGGAGGGGGTCTCGACTGTCATCAGATTCCAGTAAGACCAGTGACAATTCTTCCCACCCACCTCCACCCCCCGAAAGGCCTGGTCAGGAGGTGGCATGACGGCCAAGAGCCCAGGCCCAGATCCATCACACCTTGGCACCAATCCCAGGGTTGCTACTCAAATCTGTGTGACCTGGGGCCCCCACTTCCTCATCTTGAAAATGGGGACCCGTTTATCCAGTCAAGCATCGTGTCTGTATTGTGTGCCTCGTCCAATCTAGGCTCCGTGCTGAGCACTTATTATGTCTACTGCTTACAGTAGTCGGTAGTTATTGCCAGGTAGGTATGATTAAGCCTGGATTTGAACCTAGAGCGGTTTCCAGTGAGCAAGCCCCATGCAGTTTCGGGTTTCAGGGGTTGGGGCCAGAATGAATAGACTGAATGGGAAAGGGTGCCAGAGATGGGGACAAACATCTGAGGAGCTCGGGTGTGAGTTTGGGGCAGCTCTGGCCCAGCCGGGTTGAGCCCCGTTTCCTGTGTATCAGAAGCTCAGGGGAGCCCTGTCATAGGCTGCCCTGGCTTCCCGATGTGCCTTGTCAGCATCCTGTTGCGAGCCGAAGCCGCAGCCCCTCTGCCAGGCGGACCTCCAGGCTGGCGACGGGAGCCTGCCGAGGTTGCGGTCCATGAGATGGAGCCAGGGCGTTTCCGGGCCAGTGAGGAAAGCCTCTTACTGCTGAGCTCTGGCTCAGTCTCAGCTCCCTGCTTACTGGTTGGTTGACCTTGGGCAAATTCACTGCCCTTCTCTGAGCCTCATCTTCCTCCTCTGTGGACCGAGGTTCATAATAGGCTGTGCCCCATTGGGGTCTTGGGGGAGGTGATGCGGAAGTCACATGTGAAATCCGTGGGGGCTGTGGCTACTAATGGGGTAGGGCTGCAGGACCAGCTCTACCACTTCTGGCTGTGTGGCTTTGGGCAAATCACTGAACCTTTCTGGACCTCTCATAGCTCATCCGAAAGCCTGCTTACCCGGCTCATGAATGGAGATGCTTCCGGGGGCCCGGCAGGTTCTGGATTCCAAGTGAATGGAGGGAGGGGAGGGGCCTGAGGAATAAATACGCTGTCCAAAGGGGCGGAGCCTACTCAAAATTTGGCAATTTTGCAGGGGTGGAGGGAGACCAACCCACCTGCCCCCAGATCTTCTAACTTCTAAAGGGAAGCTGTAAATCCAGCTTTTTTTTTTTTTAGAAATCTATTTTTAATGGGAAATTTCCCAGTTTTTAAATGTTGGCAACTCCCTTTAATTGAAGACAAAAAAAAATATCTGCAGGCTGGCAGTGCGGCCCACACGATTCTACTGCTCAAACTAGGGGTTAGTTTGGGGGCCTTTGGGACGATTGTCAGGCCCAGTAACCACAGCAGCTAATATTTACCAAGCCAGACTACCCTTACTTCTCATTCTACCCTCCTGGCACCCTGATAAGGCAGTCACGAGCCCCATTTTACAGATGGGATGACTGAGGCTCAGAGCTAGTGAGGGGGAGCTCTGGGATTCAGAGCTTTGCTCAGGCTGCCCACCCCCTCCCTCACCCCAGTTTTCTCCTCTCTCCCTCGCTCCCTCCCTCCAGGTAGATGTGGCCTGGCTTCTGCCACCTCCCTGGGGACCACTGCAGAAACTTGGGGCTTGGGTGTGCCTAGAATCATTCACACTTTCACTGAAATTACAGCTCCTGGGGAAGGGGTCTTAGAATGAGGGGTGTGGGAAAAGTGGGCAGTGTGATAGTCTGGGGTCGGAGCTGGACCAGCCTCGGAGGGCTGGGGGCCCCTCAATGGCTCTAGGTCTGATAGAGCAGATACGGGGTTCTGTCCCATACCAGGTGGTACTTGCCACAGGGGTGTACCCAGCCTGCTGCTGGCATTGGCTATCCCCAGGCAGCCTCGCTCTGGAAGTCAGCTTGTGCCAAGGGAGCAGGAAAGAAAGCTGACGGCATTATTGGATTCCCAGCAAGGCAGAGGTGGGCTGGGACATGTGTGTTCACCTTAACATGTGTGTGTTGGTGTATCCAGACCCTGTTCTCCTGGGAACTAGGGCCACCCTGGACTTGTCCACAGTGACCAGTTTGGCCTGCACATTCTTAGGAAAGTTTAGAAACCATATGCCTGTCTGCAGTAAGGCACGGAAGTTAGGAGTGTGGAGCCAGATGGCCCCGGTTGACTGGTTTCTTAGCTGTGTGGTCTGGGGCAAATGATTTTCCCTTCTGGCCTCAGGACTCTCCTCTGCAAACCAGAAATGGTAAGAGTATCTACCTCCTGTGGTGGTTAGAGGATTAAATGAGTTCATATATATGCAAAATGCTTAGAACCCTGTTCCCAGGAGTAAAGAGTGCTCAGCAAGTTTAACTGTCATCAAGATCGGCAGCCCAGGATCCCAGGAATGAGCTCCCCGTTCGAGTCAGCATCAGTTAAGCCTCCCTGGTTAATAACCTCCCTTCTATCACCATGAAAGACCCACATCTTACTGGATCATTAGCAGGGTAGCTGGGAGCAAGGAGCTTGTCTGGGCACCTGAGAGAGCTTTGCCCCAGGGCTCTGTCCTGCCCCATTTCTTAAGGCCTCCTGCCCTGAGACTTCTGGCACTCCAGTATGTGCTGGATAACCCTGTCTGAACCGAAGCACCCGAACTTCTTGGCTCTAGAGCCATAGATTGGGGAGAACCCCAGGGTTCAGGAAAATGCTTACCCTCTGATTTGACCCCAGTCCCCAAGGGAACCCACAGGCTCCTTCCAGGGGTTGCAAACAGGCTAGCCAAGCCACAGCCCAGGAACCTTTTCCTCTGTGGCTGGACAGTGTTTACATTTTTTGTGAATTGGTTACAACATTTAAAAATCAAGAAACTGCACATTAAAAAGTCCAGGTATCTGGCTTTTCTTTAGAAGGTAGGTAGGTAGAGAGAGAGAGATAAAATAAAATGCCAGGAGACTGGGGCTCCCAGCTGACTCAGTCAGTACAGCACGAAGCTCTTGATCTCAGGGTTGTAAGTTTGAGCCCCACGTTGGGTGTAGAGATTACCTGAAAATAAAATATTTTTAAAAAATAAAATAAAATCATATAAAGCCAGAAGATCCAGCAATGCTAGGTTGGCATTCCTGCGGGAACAGAAAAACAGTGGCCCTCGGGTGGGCAAGCAACACCCTGACCTGTTTGCAGCCACCTCTCTGGGGGCGGGGCTCTCCTATCCTCCCGTGCCCCTGGAGCTGAGGCCCATAGGGTTATCCCAGCCTCCCTTTTCCATTCCCTTAGCTCATGTCTGTGAGACAAATTTACTTCTCAGCAGCAGTAATAAAACTATGAGCAGTCGCCCAGGTTCAGGTAATGGCTTGTATGGCTCCCAGACCTTTCTAGAACAACTGAGTCAGACCTTCAGCATTCATAAAACTTGGAATTGGGGGGGTGGGGGTGGGGAGGAAACCATCCTGAGCAGTGAAAGGACTGACAATAGAATATTACAGAAATGCAGCCTTTCCTTTCCAATTGAAACAAAAGCTTTTGAAGTAAGGCTTAGCAAACACCCCAAGGGCCCACACTAATGAGTAGCAAAGAATCAAAGAATTGTTGCTGGTAGGAAGTTGGTTGGATGGAAATGAGGTAAGGGTGCCAGATTTAGCAAATAGAAATGCAGGATGCCCAGGAACTTTTGAGTTTCAGATAAACAATGAATAATTTTTTTTTGTAGTATAAATATGTCCCAGACAATATTTGGGATATACTTATACTACAAATGAATCAAATTCAAATGTCACTGGGCATCTTGTGTTTTACCTGGCAACCGGGAAATTAAGGTGGTCTTAGAGTGGTTGAAAAGAGCTTTAAACACCATTTTTTAAAAATGCCGTTTAACGGGTGCCTGGGTGGCTCAGTCGGTTAAGCGTTTGCCTTCAGCTCAGGTCATGATCCCAGGCTCCTGGAATTGAGCAGGGAGGCTGCTTCTCCCTCTGCCCCCTCCTCCCATCCCCCCCCCCCGACTTGTGCGTGCGCTCTCTCGCTCTCTCTTTGAAAAATAAATAAATAAAATCTTTTTTTTTTTTTAATGCCCATTTAGGGCGCCTAGGTGGCTCAGATGGTTAAGCGTCTGCCTTCGGCTCAGGTCATGATCCCAGGGTTCTGGGATCGAGTCCCGCATCGGGCTCCCTGCTCCTTGGGAGCCTGCTTCTCCCTCTGCTTCTCTCTCTCTCTGTCTCTCATGAATAAATAAATAAAATCTTTAAAAAAAATGCCATTTAAAAGCCACCTACCTTGGGCTGAGCTCTCCTCACAAGTGAATGTGGGCTCCGGAAGGCCCATGGGCATCAGGAAGGTCAAGGCATAGGGTTGCGGTTGGTGGCCCTCCAAAGCCCCCTCTGCTGACTCTTTCTTTCGTTTTTTTTTTTTTTAAGATTTTATTTATATATTTTAGAGAGAGAGAGAGTGAGAAAGGGAGAGCCCAAGAGGGGGTAGGGTCAGAGGGAGAAGCAGACTCCCTGCTGAGCAGGGAGCCTGATGTGGGGCTCGATCCCGGGACTCTGGGATCATGACCTGAGCCGAAGACAGTCGCTTAACCAACTGAGCCACCCAGGCGCCCATGCTGACTCTCTTTCCCCTTCCAGGTCCAGCTGCTTCAGTGGGGATCATGGCCATGGATGTGGCTGAATACCACCTGAGCGGTGAGTCCCAGCAGAAGCCTGTCATCTCACATGGCCCTCCCACCAGGCCTGGGCGGGGGGGGGGGGGGATCAGTGGGATGCCAGCAATGGCCCTATTTTACCAGTAAGGAGAGGGACTTGCCCAAGGTCCCACAGTCTTGGGGACATGGGGCTAGGAACTGGCATGGCTTGGACAAGTGATGACACCTCTCTGGGCCTCCACTGACTCATCTGCAAAATGGGGGCAGTGAGGCTTCCCTCAAGGACTGCTGGGAAGATTCAGTGACCAAACTTACATAAAGTGCCAACTCAGGCCTTTGCCCGTGCCCTTCCCTTTGCCCAGAATCCTTCCCTGCCTCTGCCTGGCTAAGCCCTCGAGACTGGTGTGGAGGCCCCAGGGGTAGATCTAGTGCCAGACTGGCAGGCAGCGAATATCTCCTCAGTCCCTCGGCTTCTGGGGTCTCAGTGGTTAATCTACAATGAAGTGCTGGACCAGGGCCTGGCGAATAGTTGACAGTCAAGGAAGCTTTTATTACCTGCCACTCCACTGCCTCCTCCTCCTCATTTCTGGTCCCAGCGAAGACCTGGCTTCCCTTAGGAATTCTTCCCATACCACCCGAGGCTGGCAGTCAATAAAATGGATAAATAAATTTGCATTAATAGGCATCATTTTGCGTCACCTTCCTGGGGCTTTTCCTCTTCTGCCCCCCTTTGCTGCCAACCAGGAAGCTGGCTTCAGTCCCTCAGCCCCCCTGGGATCCTAACTCTCAGGGGAGCCTGGCTCTTGCCCATCGTCTGCGGGGACCTCAGACCTCAGTGCCCACCCGCTTGCCTGCCCCTGGGAACCACCCAGGCCCTGCTGAGAGCCCACCGAGTCGCATCCCGGCCGGAGCCCCCACATGTGCACCTCACTCTCCAGTTTACCAGGCCCATTCCCAGGCCATCCCTTATTCACCAGACTCCCAGGACTTTCCTGGCTCAGCAGGGCTTGCCTGGGGTCCTCTGTATATCACTCTTGTGGTTTCGGTTAGCCCACAAATTACATTCTGTCAACAGAGATCAGGAGAGCACAGAGTTTGCTCACAGCCCCTCCATCCTGATTTCTTGCTCCTCTCATCTGTCTCTGGTCCCACCCAGCCCTTGTCCATAGGCTGTGTGATTTTTACGTCAAAACTGTGTGGTTGGACCATGTCGTGGATTCATTTTTTTTCTCTTTTGACAATGCCCGAAAACGTCTTCCTGCTTTGCCACAGTGACATCCTAATGACCTCAATTCTCAAAGTCCAGTGATATTTGCCTCCCAAGTCAGCACGACCTGGCCCCAGTGACCCCGTCAGGCTGTTTGCAGATTTCTGATGTTATAAATACAGCCTCGATGACTCACACCAGATATGAAACTTCCTGGGATTTTTGCCCCCGCAAGATAAATTCCCCAGGGCGGGACCGTCTGCTTGGGGGTGGGGTGGGGTGTGGTCATGTCCATTCTCTGGATGGGGAGGCTCAAGCTCACGGTGTCAAGGTGGCAGCCAGGCTCTGCATTTCTTACCCCGTGGCCTTGGGCTGATGGCTGGGCATGCTCTCTAGCCTCTCGCAGCCTCAGCTGTCCTCCTCTAGCAGGTGGAGGTAGGGAGCTCATAGGATGCTGAGTGCTGGATAAATGCCAGGGCTACAGGCTGGGCCCTGCCCCGCTCCCGAATGTGATAGTGTTATGGATTCTGGCTAGAGGTGGCTGGGCTCAAGAGAGCAGGGGCAGGCTGAGGTCTCCCACTGCCAGAGGGGCTGCCACTGCTGTGTGATCCCTTTGCAGCCTGGCTTCAGGGAAGGGGTGGCAAGGAGCTCCCCAGCCCCAAATGCCCCACTCCTTCTCTCCCACTGGACAGTCTGAACACTCCAGGCTTTTTACACCCTCTCCTCTTCTTGCCTGAAACTCCCAGTCCCTGGAGCCTTGGCCTGGCACATTTCTTGCTCTTCCTTCGTATCTCAGCTTAGATGTCTCTCCTCCAGGAAGCCCTCCTGGACTGTTCTCATCACTCTGTTTTATCTGTTTATTTGCCTATTCACCTCATCCCTAGACTGTGAGCTACTTAAGGACAGGGACTGGCCCTGGGGCTGACTCCCTCACCAGGGTGCTCGCATACAGTAGGTGTTCAACAGATGTTGCAGTGATACATCTCCACCCCTGAAGTGCCCTCTCACCTCTTTCCACCCTGCTACTTCGGAACTGTGCTGGGTCGAGGCTGGGTGGGGCAGAGGTGACTTCTGCTTGCTCTGAAGTCTGGCTGCCCAAGTTGGAATCCCAGGACCACCCCTTCCTGGCTCTGTGACCTTGAGCAAGTTCTTTATCCTTTGTGCACCTCAGTTTCCTCATTTGAACTGAGTATAGAGGCAGCACTGAGAATGGTCTAGAGAATTATATTTGCCAACAGAAGGTCACTTCTGCTAGGTGAGAGCTCACCCAACACAGGTGAGGGGGCGGTTAATTACTATGTCTGGGGACAGTGAGGCTCAGATAGGGAAAGTTCTTTACTTATCAGTGGAGAGAGAGCATTTGAGCATCTGGATTATGTGCCCAAGCCTGGCACTGCCAAAAAGCTACCTCTCACTTCTGGCTGAGACTTTTTTTTTTTTTTTTTGGTAGTGGCTTTATTGAGATAAAATTCACATACCATACAATTTACCCGCTTAAGGAATACAATTCAGTGGATTTAACCTATTTTGTACCCATCAACACTTTTAACTTTAAGAATACATTCATCATCCTCCAGAGCAGCCCTGTATTCTGCATTGCCCCCTTATCCCCCCAGACAATCACTAATCAACTTTACGTCTGTATGGATTTGCCTATTCTAAACGTTTCATATAAATAGAATCGTACAACGTGTGTTGTTTTTTTTTTGTGACTAGCTTCTTTCACTTAGCATAATGTTTTCAAGGCTCATCTACGTTACAACATGTACCAGTACATTTATGTTGCCAAATTATATTCCATTGTATAGATGGACTCCATTTTATTTATCCATCTATCAGTTGATGGACATTGGGCTGTTCTAGATAAGGTTGAGGCAAAAACGGGGTCATTTCTTTTTCTCCCCAAACCCCTTCCCTCTCCCCCCAGACCTCAAAAGGCTGCTTTGATCATCTGGAAGTAAGAGGTCTTTGGAAGGCTATAAGGTCAGAGAACTCAAAAATGGGAAGCATTTGTTCAAAGCCTAGGGAATGTTTAACCATTGTTCACAACTCTTCATCTGATCTAGCCAAGTGTCCCCACCACCATTCTATTCCGGTAGAAATGCATGCTTTTGTAAAAAAGGGGATAGAAGCAGAAATCACAGAGTACATATGTCTTATTCAACCCTGGATCCCCTAGCACCTAGCATGGAGCCTGGCACATAGTAGCCACTCAGGAAATATTTGTTCAGTGAATAAAGAAGTCAGTGCTGAACTACCTGCTCCTTGGGTGGGAGTCTATAACCACTGGGAGACCCCAGAGCCTACTAATGAGAGGCTGCCCTTGCCTTGCAGTCATCAAGAGCCCCCCTGGCTGGGAGGTGGGTGTCTACACTGCTGGGGCCCTGGCACTGCTGGGAATTGCAGCGGTGAGCCTGTGGAAGCTCTGGACATCAGGGAGCTTCCCCAGCCCCTCCCCGTTCCCAAACTACGACTACAGGTACCTTCAGCAGAAGTACGGGGAGACCTACGCAGAGGCCAAGCAGAAGGTGAGGTTTCCGCTCTCTCAAGATGGCCTCCCCTCCCTCCCCATTCCCTTGTTCTCTCCTGGCTAACTTCCTCCTGTGAACAGGGACCCTTGTCCCCCTCCGTGTCTCCACCATAGCCCAGTGCTGCAAAATCGGGATACTTGGTGAGGGAATGAATGTTTTCAATTTTAAAAACCATCCTGTGAAAAAAACAGGAAAATACAAATAAGAAAAACCTCTCCCCACGTGCCACCACCCAGAGGCAAATAACTGTGAATTGTATTTTAACTACTAACATTTTGATTTCTTTCTTTCCAGTACTTTTAATCCACCTGCCAGTCTTTTTTTCCGTGCATAGTTTTTTTTACGACGGGTGTCAATTCTACATAGAATTTTATACCCTGCTCTTTTTAACTCACAGCTAAAGCATTTTCCCATATTGTTGAGCCCCCATCATAAAACATCATTTGTTTAAAGATTTATTCATTTACTTTAGAGAGAGAGAGAGAGAAAGCAGGGGGGAGGGGCAGAGGGAGAGAGAGTCTTAAGTAGACTCTGCATGACCCTGAGATCATGATGTGAGCTGAAACCAAGAATCGGATGCTTAACCGACTGAGCCACCCAGGGGCCCCATAAACATCATTTTAATGGCTGTGTTGGATTCCTTTTTATGTACGTGCCATGATTTACTAAGTGCCATTATAAATAATGCAGTGAATGTTTTATATGTAAAACTTTGTCTTCATTTGGGATTATGTACTTTGAGTGGATGCCCAGGTGTAGGCTACTGTGTCAGGGCGTACAAACATTTTTAGGGCTCTTGAAATATATTGCTGAATGTTTCATCATTAGACACTTGGCAGAGAATTTTTCTAACATCATGTAGAGTTCCAGAGAGCACAGCCAGAATCTGTTATTGGATAGGGACCCCACATGCTCATTTGTTTGGGGTGTGAGGGGACTATCTCCCATTCTGTGGAGGGGGACAGTACATTGGCACAACTTTTCCAAAGAGCATTTTGGCAACATGTGTCAACAACTTTCAAAAGGACCAGGTCCTCTGAGCTAGGATTTTAAGAAAGCTATTTGATCCTGCATTATTTATACTTGTGAAAAATAAGAAACAACATAAATGTACAACAGTAGGGGGATAGTAAAGTAAATTACAGCTATCTATTCAATGACAGATTGGGGGCCCATTAAAAATTATGGTAATGAAGACTATGCAGCAGCATGGGAGATGCTTAATGGTACAAAGGCTTTTTTTTTTTAAAAGATTTTTATTTATTCATTCATGAGACACACACAGAGAGAGAGAGAGAGAGAGAGGGAGAGGGGGGCAGAGGGAGAAGCAGGCTCCCAAGGAGCAGGGAGCCCGATGTGGGACTCGATCCCAGGAGTCTGGGATCGTGACCTGAGCCGAAGGCAGATGCTTAGCCATCTGAGCCACCCAGGCGCCCGGTACAAAGGCTTTTGTTTTCTCAAATCCCAGGGTCAGTTTAGGGAAAAGAAAATTTTGAATATTAGGGCAAGTGTTATCCAACATGGAAGACTTCTCCTTTTGTAAATGTTTTGGTAAACATCCTTTGAGGCTGCTCGATCGTCTGTTGAATAGCTCTACTCTAGGATTCTTACCCATTCCCCTTTCACTGAAGCCTTAGATTGCTACTTTCCCTTTTTATAAACATCACTGCAGTGAACATCTTTATGTATGGAACTCAGTCCACATCACTAAACATTTTGAGAAAAAGCTTTCTTCCCTCGTGGTTAGGGAAAGAAAACCGAGAGACACAAAATAGCACTAAACAAGGACCTTCCTGGGGCGCCTGGGTGGCTCAGTCAGTTGAGCATTGGACTCTTGGTTTTGGCCCAGGTCCTGATCCCATGGGTTGTGAGATCGAGGCCCACACTGGGCTCCACGCTCAGTGGGAGTCTGCTTGGATGTTCTCTCCCTCTGCTCCTCCCCTTGCTTGTACTCTTCTCTCTCTCTCTCTCTCTCCCCCCCCGCTCCTTCTCCCCCCCAAGATAAATAAATAAAGCCTTCAAAAAAACAAACAAGAAAACAAGGACCTTCCTGACTAAGGCATGCGTTATTTCTGCAAAAGGAGAACTAGAGGTGCCTCGAATGAACCGGGCTCACAAGACCATGCCTATTGCATTGTGATGCTCCCGTGTTCCTTTTTCTCACCCCCAGAGAGTGCCTGCTTGGAATGCCCAGCGGGCCAGCACTCAGGGACCACCCAGTCGCAAAGGCAGCCTCAGCATTGAGGACACCTTTGAGAGCATCAGTGAGCTGGGGCCCCTGGAGCTGATGGGCCGGGAGCTGGACCTGGCCCCCTACGGGACCCTCCGCAAGTCCCAGTCGGCGGACTCCCTGAACTCCATCTCCTCCGTGAGCAACACCTTCGGGCAGGACTTCACGCTGGGCCAGGTGGAGGTGAGCATGGACTACGATGCGGCCTCCCACACCCTCCACGTGGCGGTGCTGCAGGGCAAGGACCTCCTGGAGCGGGAAGAAGCCGGCTTCGAGTCCTGCTTCATGCGCGTCAGCCTGCTGCCCGATGAGCAGATCGTGGGCATCTCCCGGGTAAGTGGGGGCCGGGGCAGCGGTGTGCTCTGGGCTCCCGGGAGTCCTCCCCAGGCAGGCGGGTCTGCAGGGCCAGGCCGGATGTGAGGAGGGTGCCGCAGGGCAGCTTTGGATGCTAATCCCAGAGCTGAAGGTGCCACTAACCTGAGGACTCACACCATGCGCAGTTCTCGGCAAAGCTACCACATGAGCCCAGTGTGTGGTAATTGTCCATTTCCACACCTGTCCCCTGGGTCAGCTTAGGGTCCTGGCAGGAAAGGGATGACATGTTCAAGTTGGCTAATTTGGGGAGAGCTTAATAACAGAACTGTTAACAGTGGTGTGGGCGAGGGGGGCCTGGGTGGCTGAGTCGGTTAAGCATCCGACTTTTGATTTGGGTTCAGGTCATGATCTTGGGGTCGTGGGATCGAGCCCATGTCGCGCTCCTCACTCAGTGGGCAGTCTGCTTGAGATTCTGTCTCTCCCTCTCCCTCTGCTCCTCCTCCCCCCTCTCTCTCTTCCCCTGCCCCCGCTCTCTAAAATAAATAAATAAATCTTAAGAAAAACAAACAGTGGCATGGGTGGGTGTAGGGTGATGTGAGAGATGGAGTGGACCATTGTCTGAGGGATAAGGGGAAGGGGGGGCTCCTGGACCCAAAAGGAGAGAGGCAGGCGTGTGGAGGGGCCACCCTGATAGGCGCTGTGTCCTTCGGTCAAGGGACAGGACATGGTCAGACCACAGCATTACTGCAGAGAAGGACCTAGGGAATAAGCCCTCCGAGCTCCCTCTGACCTCTGGTTTCCCTTGAGTGACCCCTACTTTCTGATCCCACCGGAAGCCAGAGGCCAAAGGAGCCTGTTGCTCAACCAATAGAGGCCAGTTCCTGGGGTGGAGAGCAGGGTGGGGAGGGCGATGGGAGACGCCCAGCCCTCCTTACTCCTGGATGGTCAACGGGTGACCACGGCCCAGTACATGTGGGGCCCAAGAGAAGCAGTCCAGTGGGTGGTGAAGAGCAGGACGCTAAAACCTCACTCTCTGGGTTCCAATAGCAGTTTCCCACTTCCTAGCAGCATGACCTTGGATAAGTCACGTAAGCTCTCTGTGACACGGTTTCCCCATCTGTCAAATGGGCGCCATAATCGTTGAGGAACGGATGTATTAATATATGCAAAGAACTCAGCCCAGTCCCTGGTAAGCGTTCAAAAGATTGTATCTCAGGGCCATGAGGTGTCACTGTTGAGCCTGGATCCACGCTGCCAATGGCCTGGACTGCCTAGAAGATCTTGAGGGGTTCCAGACACCTTCCTTGAAGAGGGACATTGGCAGACAGGGACCACCACAGCCTGATGTGTGCTGAGAACCTGGTTCACAGAGCCCATACATCCGTGATTCTCTCATTCGCCCCAGTGGGATGGACCGAGGGCATCTTACAGATGAGGAGGTTCAAGAGAGTGCTTTGCCCAACACAACGCCAGCAAGTGAGCAGGAGATCCAGGACTTGGCCCTGGAGTTCCCATTTTCCTCCCGCCATGTGCTCATAAAGCACAACACACAGGGAATGGATGGTCAGGGAACCTGAGCCCCTGTGGGCAAGGGACAGCAGAGTGGCCCATTTGGCCGGAGAAGGGAGATCATGAAGAGCCTGAATGCCAAGGTCAAGATTACGGGGTGGACTTTATTCCACAGGGGAAGGAGCCCTTGAAGATCCTCAAGCAGGGAACTGGATGTGGAACATGACTCCCAGGGAGTGGTGGCAGAGGAGCCTTCCCACAACCCAGGCAGTGACCAAAGAGCGTGCTTCAGTGCACTCAGAGGTGTTGGTGGATTTATTCCCAAGAAGGCAGGCTTCTTAGCATCGTAGCCCAGTCATTCCCAGTAGGTAGGTGGCTGCCCCCAGGCTGGGCAACCCCCCAGCTTCAGGCACGGTGCCAGGAATGAGAGCTCCTCTCTAAATATTGCCAGGCAGTGACTAAGGCAGCCCCCAGTGGAAGGGGGAGCTGTGCCCGCCAGGGCACCTTCCCAGGGGGCCTGCCCACGGCTTCCTGGGAGGAGGCCAAAGGCGCCCACCAGGCAGGACTGGACTTGGAAGCAGAGTCTGCCCAGCCTCGCCTCGTCACTCCATCCGTCCATCCATCCCACAACATTCAGACCATCCTGGGCCAGGCTCTGCGGAGGCTGGGACATCAGCAGCTCCCAACTCCATGATTATCTGTACTTACTGCACGCCTGGCCCACAGCTGGACCTGAACTCGTGCAAGAAAGAGGAAACCGGCCCAACCAGGACATCACAAGGGTTCTGTGGAGCCATGGGCACTGAGGCTGGGAATTAGTTGGTGTCAGATTATGGAAGCTTCAAATGCCACGCTACCAGATTGGCCACCACGGAGAGGAAGACGGGGGCTTTTAAATCCCCAGGGCTGGGGTGCCTGACTAGCTCAGTCGGCAGAGCACACGACTCTTAATCTCAGGGTCGTGAGTTCAAGCCCCCTGGTGGGCATAGAGCCTACTTAAAATAAATAAATAAATAAATAATTTTAAAGAAGTTCTCAGGGCTGAGCCACCAAAGGCAGAATTCGCATTGAGGTTGTGGGGCAGCAGAGCCAGGACTCGAGCCCAGGCCTCTGGACTCTCTGCCCAGTGCTCTCTCCCCACCATAGGCCCCTGGCTGCCACCACCTCCCCAGAGTTGGAGCTCCCTCCATGTCCCTTTCTCTCTACAGATCCAGAGGAATGCCTATTCCATCTTCTTCGATGAGAAGTTCTCCATCCCCCTGGACCCTGCCGCCCTGGAGGAGAAGAGCCTGCGGTTTTCTGTGTTTGGCATCGATGAGGATGAGCGGAATGTCAGCACGGGGGTGGTGGAGCTGAAGCTCTCTGTGCTCGACCTCCCGCTGCAGCCCTTCAGCGGCTGGCTCTACTTACAGGACCAGAACAAGGTCAGTGAAGAGAGGGTCACACACACCTCTCGCAGAGGGGGGACCCCACTGTCCACAACAGCCCAAACCCCGGCATCTTTAGGAAATGAGAGAAAGAGGCCTGAGCCGCGTTCGAGGAAACTCTGTTTACTGCATGAAACAAAGATGCTCTGATCACTGTTTACTGCTCTTCTGCTCCAACCACCAAACCTTCAGAAGCTCTACTTCTAGAAGGTTTCTGCTGGGAGGCGCTCTGGCACTAAGGGGAGTTATTCCAGACAGAGGCCGAGCTGCAGTTGACCTTTATAAGTGTAGGCATGCTTGGGGAACATCACTGCTATTTAAGCAAACGATCTACCAGTCCCAGTCCAGTGGGACCTCTGTGTGCTACTACACAGAATGTTTTCCCTGGACTGGAAGGACGGACCCTAACTGCGTTTGGTGGCCACATTTGACAGGCCACCTCTGGCCCTCCTTCCAAGGCAGGACCCACACCCCGGTAGGAGGGAGAGATGACACACCCCTCATGGAATGGGGGATTGGGGTCCCTTTCTCAATCCCACCGGTCCGGTGCCTGGTAGAAAGGCAAGAGCAACAACTTCCCAGTGCAGAAGGAAGCTTCTGCCTTTCCCTCGACCCCTTAAGTCACTCACGTGTCCTCCAGGCTGCGGACGCTGTGGGCGAGATCTTGCTGTCCCTCAGCTACCTCCCGACGGCTGAGCGCCTCACGGTGGTGGTGGTGAAAGCCAAGAATCTCCTCTGGACCAATGACAAGACCACAGCAGGTAAGGCCCCGCTGGCTCCCTGGCTCTTCCATGTGGGCTGCCAGGTGCGGTGGCCCAGCTGCTAAGCCAGGGACACCTGGGAGCATCAGCAGGTGTGGTGCGTGGTGCCAGGCCCCTCCACCCCCAGTCTCGGCTGAGCTCAGGAGCTGTGCACAGTGGGGAAATCAGTCTAGCTGGGGAAAGTTGAGAGCAGCCGAGGGTGGCAGGGAACACCCACGAGGGACAGACTGGAGTCTGCGAGCAGGAGGCTGGGGCACTAGGAAGAAACCAAGGTGGACACCTGCTCCCCAGAACTAGAATTCATGGTGGAGGCTCGATTCCCAGGAGTTGGACTGCATCCCAGATCCCAGGACCCCCAGGATGGTGTGGGTACCGGGCAGGACCTGATGCCCCCAGCCTGCAAGAACGGAACTGAAAACAGAGGGCTGGGGGGGAGCCCGACCTGCTGGGAGCCAGGGGGGATCCAGGGTCCAGGCGGGTACAGCAAAGACACCCAGTGGGCGGAGGGTGACAAGTCGAGAGCAACTTGTCATTTCAGAGTCAGGCTCCACTGAGCGGGCGCAGGGTGACTCAGGGCTGACGTCTGTGCTCATTATAGAATGAGAAGTGGTGGGTCTGCCAACTCTGCTGAGCGCCATGCGTGGGGAGCACGTGTGGGGGCCGGGAGACGGGCTGCCTGAGCCCAAAGCCCCGCTCTTCTCCTGACTCGTGCGTGAGCCTCAGTTTTCTCATCTGTAAAATAGGAAAGAAATAGAGGCCCAACGGCCGGACGGCAGGAGATGGTGGCGGCAGTGAAGGTTTGGGGCATGTGGAGCCAGCGGGCCACCAGGGCTGGGCAGGCCTATGCCAAGGGAGTGTGGCCCTGGTCCTGACCCCCACCTCTCACTCGCCCACAGACCCCTTCGTCAAGGTGTACCTGCTTCAGGATGGGCGGAAGATGAGCAAAAAGAAGACGGCTGTGAAGAGGGACGACCCCAACCCGGTGTTCAACGAAGCCATGATCTTCTCGGTGCCAGCCATCGTGCTCCAGGTGAGGGGGGCACGGCTCAGCCATGGGGGGCCCTGGGGGCCACTCCAGCTCTCCGGCCTCACATCTCAGGGCTCCCCCCCTGGCGATGATTTGCCTCAAGCCCTCACCTTTCTAGTGGAGAGGTATTTATGGAGGACCCACTAGGTACCAGCCCTCTATGGTGAGTGCTGGGGACACAGGCGCTGCTTCCTTGGTTCTCACAAGGGACAGGCAGAAAGTCCCCAGACAGTCCTAATCCACTAGGAGCATGCCAGACTTTGGCGGTCAGGGGAGGCTTTGGCAGGAGGGGTGAGCTAAGCCAAGATCTGGGGGGAGACGGTTCCCGGTAGGAGCTACAAAGGCCTGGAGATGAGCCAGGGCTAACCCAAGCGCCCACAGTTCTGGCCGTAAATCTCTGGAGACGCTACCTGCAGAGGCCCTGCTGAACCCCCCACACTGCTGTGGCTTTCAGAAGGTCACGTGCTCCAGGGCGACCGCCGCCCCCCCCCCCCACCTCCCCGGCACATATACCACAGACCAAGCCTGGGGGTTTACAGAGGATATGGCCTGTGCCACACCAGTGGCCCTGCTGGCATGCCTCAGAGGATGGGGAGCTTACCACCTCGCCTCACTACCTCCTTCCGTCCTTGGGCATTCCTGACAGTGAGAACGTCCTTTTGTGCCTTGAGCCAAATCCTGCCCCTTAATCATGGGGCTGTACAGAACGCACCTGCTCTGACACCCCATCTGAATTTGAAAGCCCAGGGCTCTGCCTCCCTCCGAGAGCTCCCCATCCAGGCAGACGTCCCAGCATCTCTGGTTGGCGCTGGGTGTCACCTTGTCCTCCGCCCTCATGGGACAGACTGTCCACCTGTCCCGTTCTTCCCCCGGGTGGCCGCAGTGTTACTACCCAGCCTCCAGGAGTGGGAGACCTCCTGGGACCAGGGGGAAGGTGGGGGAGGAGGAGGCAGGGAGGTCAGGCTGGGTTTCAGTTTCAGCTCAACCACTTTGATCTCTGGCACATTCTTTGCCTTCCTCAGCTATGAGCCCAACACGGGATTATATTAGGAATAATGAGACATCTAAAATACTCCGTGCGCAGGCTGTTCTGAGCACTTGACACATTTTAACCTACTTTGTTCCCAGAACAGGTAGGAGCTAATATTATTACCATTTCACAGATGGTAGGAAGAGCCCAAGTCACTGCCCAAGGTCACATAGCAGGGCAAGCGGTGAGGCCAGCATTTGAGCCTGGCAGTCAGCACTACCTCTGTGTAGGGAGGCAGCAGCAGAAGCCTGGGGGCTAAGCAGATCAGGGGTAAGGATTCAGAGAGCCACACCTGGCCCCCCGCTGGGACCTGGCAGCCGGTCCCCAGCACCCATGTCACTTCCTCCCCAGGACCTATCTCTCCGTGTGACGGTGGCTGAGAGCAGCAGTGACGGCCGAGGGGACAACGTGGGCCATGTCATTATTGGGCCTTCGGCCAGCGGCATGGGCACCACACACTGGAACCAGATGCTGGCCACGCTGCGCAGACCCGTGTCCATGTGGCACCCCGTCCGTCGAAACTAGCAGCCAGCAAAACGGGCCAGGGTGGGCACCGAGCTGCCCGGGGCCTGGCCCACGCTCAGCTCCGAAGCCCCTCCCTAGTCCAGCGGGAGCCATGAATGCTGGGGTCCCCCACTGGAGCCCCCATGAGCCATCTTGGTCCTTCTGTCCAGACTGCAGTGGAGGAGTGGGCCTGGCCAGGTGTCTGGGGACCCAGGGTTTTCTCCCATGGAGGGCCAGCTGGAACTGGGCCACGACCCAGGAAAGGCAGCCTGGCACTGGCCCATCGTGCTCCCATTTTGAGATCCCCAACCGGCCTGTCCCTTGGCCTGGGGCGTTGGGGCTTAGTCTCTCAGGGCTCTCCATGCCCCACCCCTGCTGGGAGGCCAGGGCTAAGCTGGGTCATGTACAGGAAACGCGTGAGTCTTGGGGGCCAGACGCTGTGCTAGACACCAGCAGACATGACATAAAGAGGACACGGCCCTTAGGATGGCCGGAAGACAAGACCCCCCTGCACTGGGGATCCGCTCAGTGCTGGATGTGGCCGTGGCAGAGCTCTGGGGGCTGCAGGGACAAGATGGGAGCCGTGCCCTGAGGGGCAGGAGAGGAACTGAGTGTCGCAGGCAGGCAGCCAGCCCAAGCAAGGCGGGCATGAACTTCCCCGTCACAATCTGTCCTCAGCCTCTGGGCAGGAGAAGTGACCAGGAGACCAGGCCAAGCAGAGGCCTGCAGGAGGACGCTGGCTCTGGAGTCACGCGCTATGAAATCCACTCCCTTGATCCATAATCCTTGCAAGGCCCAGAGGTCCTTGTGTTCGGTCCCAACTGAATTAGGCATTGGCTCCATACCTCCAGGCCAGGCCCTATTGGGAAGAAAGATGACTCAGCCTGGGGGTAGCTGGTGGGCAGCAGGGCAGGCAGAATAGACTGCAGGGGGTCCGTGGGAGAGGCCTTTGTGGGCCTTGGAGGAAAGGGGCGGCCTGAGCAGGGACAGTGAGGGGAAGTCGAGGGGCATCCGGATTGAGAGCAGTGGGCTGTGGGTGGGGAGGAGGTTTGAATGCCAGACTGGGAAGGAGGTGGCACCCGGTGTCCTAGGTCAAGTTCTAGAAGTGGATCCTGAGACTCTCAGGCAAGGGGTTGGTTGGAAGGGGAGCAGGGAGCCTTCCTCCCTCAGGAGAAGACTGGAGGGCAGAGAGGGAAGCCATGAGCAGGGGCAGAAGCTAAGCATGTTATGGCTTCCGGAGTGTCTAGCTCTAGCCTGATGGCCTGAGGACCTCTGTTGCGTGACTGGCCCCCCCCCGAGGGGTCCTGCCAAGAAGCAAAGGGGCTGGGCTCTTTTGCCCCCACAGGGCTTTGGCTACCACCCCACCCCAGCTGGGGAAGAGCGTGCATACTTTCCAGCTGTCACTGGCTGAGGCAACCCCCATCCACCAGAGGTGGCCCCAGAGAAGCAGGCAGCTGAGGGGTGGGTGCCCCTGCCAGTTCGGAGGGATGGGGTGGGGAGGGTGGTGTGTGGCGGCATCTGCTCCCTGGGGCCAGCCACAGGTCAGGGCAGGGCTCTCAGGCTGGCTGCCTCTGGCCCTGGTGAGCTATGGAGACCCAGGCCCAACCCAGTCGCCCCCTCCCCACAGTGCTGCTGGGAGAGCCCAGGGTGGTCATGGGACCGGAGGCAGAACTTTGGCCCTCCCCACCTGACACGGCTGTGGCCCAGCCCTGTGGCCGGCACCAGGAGGTCTGCATGGGGTCCAGGGGCACAGCTGGTTAGCCTCTGCGGCCGGGGAGACCCAGACTGTTCCTGCCCCAGTGGCTAAGCAGCACAGGCAGGCCATTTACACCCACCTTCCCTTCCCCCCCTTTCCCCCCCTCTAACTGCATGAAATGTGGGCTGTGTACCTGGGATGGGCATGGTGGGGACCGAGTCTGCTGACTGGAATGATTCTAGAACCAAAATAAAGCTGGGGCAGGAAGGAGGGGGCTTCCGGGGAGCCTGGCTCAGCCCCAAGTCACCTTCGTCTCTTCTTCAGGAATCAGGGACTTGGGTCTCTGTGTGTGTTGCTCTGAGTGGACCGCCCTGCTGCTGGCTGCCCAGAGGGGAAGGAGGCCGGCTGGGGGGACCATCACAAGGACCAGTGCCATCAGACTGCTTGGGAAGCTCCAAGAAGGGGCCCTGAGCCAGGCCTGTCGGGGAGCACGGCAATAGGGAACACCACGGAGGGCTTCCTCGTGGTGTCGCTGAGCCGTCTTTAGGGCAAGAAGAACCATAAGGTTGAAAAAGGTAGACAAGGCCAACAAAGCATTTCTGGAAGAGGGAACAATACACAAAAGGGCAGGAGTGGGCAAAAAAAAAAAATGGGCCAACTTGTCAACCTTGCGGGAGCAATTCTCGGGGAGGCTGAGGAGAAGAGAACCAAAAGAAAGGCTTAGGGAGAAGAAGGGCCGTCCAAGCTCAGTGGGGGCCGGTGCCAGCCTGCAGTCCTGCAACACGGCCTACCCAGAGGGAGGTACTGTTGTCATCCCCTTTTTTGCAGGTCCAGAAACAGAAGCTTAGAGAAGTTAGGCAACGAGTTCAAGATCACACAGCCAGACAGCCTCAGAGCTGGGACTCAAGCTCCACCTGTCTGGCTCCAAAGCTCACGCTCTTAACTGTCAGGCCACACCGCCCCCTTCCCTGACTCCCCCAGGCTGCTCTAGTTTCTCCCTCCCCTGCCCTGGAAGACCACAGCAAGTGTAGGAGGATCATCTGGGTGGAAATCACCAGCAGTCCCCAGGAGGCCTGCCTCCCACAGGGCTCGAGGGTCCCAGGCCCCCTTCATCTGGGATGCTTCAGGGACAGGCCGCACTGCAGCCAGGAGGACGGGTATGGGGGTCAGTGACCTGACCACACTGGACCACGCCTGCGTGGGGGGGGGGGTGGTGAGCCAGCATAGTGCCCGCAGCCACTCAGACCTTCACTTCCTCTCTCCTGCCTCAGCCAGCTATGCCGACAGATGCCCAAAGGGACAAACAGAAAGGCTAAATAAACATAAGATTGGGCCACGGGGCCCCCTCGCTGTCTGCCACTTCCACCCCATTATCAACCTTCTCATTCCACCCACCGGGATCCATAATGGCAGGTCAGGGAGAGGAGGCGAGGATAGGCGTCCAGTTAAATGGTAGCTGGAGTGGAGTGGATCTGACGGAGGCCAGACAGATGGAAACGGGAGAACAGCCTCCACCTGCCATAGAGTGGGCCTGCAGCTTACTTGCTGTGTGACCGGTCCCTTCCTCTCGAGAGCCTCAGTTTCCTCATCTGAAGAATAAATGTGTTGGTCAGAAAGGCCTCTGAAGGCCCCCCCCCACACCTCTGGCTTTCGGGGATTCTGTGTGTAGGAGCTCTAGACCCCAAATGCCCGGGTTAGAATCCCAGCTCATCCACTTACCAGCTATGGGATCTTAGGCAAATCATCTGTCCTCTTTGGGCCTCAGTTTCCTTACTTGTCAAAGGAGGATAAGAATTATACATGATAGGATGGAACGAAGTGACACACGCCAAGTGTCTGGCATCCAGGAGATGCTCAGTAAACAGGAGATCAGGGCTTCGGGTGGAAGAGTTCTGGCCAAAGACAAGATCTCTTGAGACCTGCTGTTTGAGCTGAAAGGGAGGGGAGGGCACAGAGGGAGGCATGAGGAGCAAAGGGCCTGTGGACCCTGCCAAGCCATCCCCAGGGGCACTTGACCTCTGAAGTTCCACCCCACCCCCGGCACCCACTTCCGCCCTCCGTCAACCACTCATAAGTGCCCCACACCCCGAGCTAGGAACTCCCAGCAGCTAGCAGGCAGCCGGGGCCGGGATGGTGCAGGGAACCGAGCAGCCACGAGGCGGCAGCAGAGACTCGGCTGGGGCTGCAGGGGACTCCTGGCCTCAGGGAGAAGGGGGTGGGGGTGGGGTCAAAAATGCGGCAAAGGTGCCAAGGCCAGGGGGCACTGGAGCGGATGGAGGCTGGAGGGTGGTCACCTGCCTGCTGCCCCTGCCATCGGGTCATGCGCTGTATTCTCACCTGGGTGGTCGTTTGGTCCTTGTTCGTTTCTCCAGTTTGTTTAACATTCTTTTGAGTCAACCAACCTTCCTTCCTCTCTTCCCTGCTCCGTTTTCCTTCCTTTCCCCTCTTTGTCCAGCCAGGCAGTCAATCGGACACAACATCCTGAGCCTCAGTTCCCAAATCTGTAGAATGAAGGAAGCAGACCACTTGCTCTGCTCACGTCACAGTCTGACGGCTGAATGAAATAACGCGTATGAGGTGTGATGTCACAAAAGAGACCTGCTGTGTGGCCAGACCTGGGTTCAAACTCAAGTTCTGCCTCTTACTAGCTGTGGATCTTAGACAAGAATTTTAACCTCCCTGCCCCCCAGGGTTCCTCATCTGTAAAATGGGGCTAACAATTTCCACCTGCTAGGGGACAGGGCCAGCACACAGTTAGCTATACTTTAATGGGCGCTGTTATTCTTAGGAAATGTTCAGCGAAACTGTAAGGCATGACACACGTCAAGGATGTCATTATAATGATTATCCCTATAGCAACCAAGGCCAAACGCCTCTGCCTGACTCTCAGCTCCCTCCACCTCCAGTCTGGCCCCACCTGCCTCCTAGCCTTGTCACCCAAGGCCCGATGACAGCAGCGGTGGGGAGAATAGAGGATGACAAGGCTGACAGCTGATCCTTGGGGGACGGGCCCCTCCCACCACTCCTTGGGGCGGGGAGCCCTGCTCAGTGGCTACACATGCAGCTCAGTGCCAAGTCATTGCTCAGCCCTTTGGCAGTTTCGGGGAGGAAAGAGCACCTAAAGGGTGGGGATGTCATGAGAGGCTCCCTCCATCCAGACGAGGCTCCATCCCTCCTGCTGACTGTGACCCTGGCTGAGCTTGGAATAAGAGTCAGGGGTCTGGGCTCTGCCTCTTTGCAATGGGGACAGTGACTCCTGCCCCAGCTGCCTCTTTGGTTCCCAGTGAGGTGCAACATGGGTTGAGGGTGCTTTTCCACGTGCCCGGCTTTGAACTCCACAAGGGATGACGTCATGACCTGCATGGGGAAGGGTGTGTGAAACCCAAAGATTCTACCGTCCATGCCTTTGAGCTTCACTGAAAGCACTCAATCCAGGATCTGGGGAGAGCCTTGTGCCCATTTTCAAAAGATTTCAGTTCAGTTCAGTTCTGTATTTATTCCCAGCATCCAAAATGCTCCACTACCCAGGCCCTGTTTGGCACCTCAGCCTCTCCTGGCACCAGCTCCCCAACCTGACCTCACCTTCCATCACAGGGAAGGCCTGCAGCACCCCCTCAAAGTACCCCCTCTCTCTTGCCTCCATACTTTGGCTGTGCTGCTCCCTCAGTTTGGACCACCTTTCTCCCCCCACCCCCATTTGACTATCTCACTTTTTCTTCAAGACTCTGGCCCCTCTCCTTAGAAGGGTTTCCTGATCCCCGCCCGCCCCCCCCCCCCACCAGGTAAGGAACCAGCCCCTCTTCCCTACTGCTGTCCCATCCCTGTCCCCCACCTCTGTTGTAGCTCTTACCACACCAACGTCCGGTCTGTCCCCATTCTAGAGGTGAGCTTCTCAAGATAGGGACTTCATCTTGAAGTGTTCAAGGTTCCCAGGCCCTTGGGCATCGGTATTGGTTAAACAGTAAGGATCACTAACACATGCACCAACCATGCACCAGACCCTACTCTAAGCACTTTATGGGTGGAAGGTTCCCTCACTTTCCTTAGATGATGCCCCAGCCAGAGCTGAGACAGGTGGTCACCGACCCCCTGCATCGAAACTTCCTGGTGCTGGCTGGGGAAGGGCAGGGCAGGCTGGCAGTGCCAGCAACTGACCCATAAGGGTATGCCCGGGTCCCCGCCTTCCCACCTGGCCTTACACATCTGGAGGGAGGATTGTGGTAGGTTCTGATTCCGGAGCCCTGGGGGAAATGCACATTCCTTCCTTCACGCATCCATTCATTCACCCAAAGTCACTGGCTCTTGCTCAGGGCCGACCGGCGCTGGGCACCAGGGACCCCCCAGTTCTTGTCCCTTCAAAGCTGGTAGGCTCACCGGGCTGACCCCCGCCTCCTTCCTCCCAGGGGAAGTGGGCCAGATGCCTCCTCTTTCCCTGTCCACCCTCCCCACACACAGTCATCGTCCGGCTCCTTGTCTTCTCCCCATCGGACCCGGGTGCCCTCCCGAGGACGCAGGCTGAGCGCGGGACCCCGTCCTGTGCGCCCCCCTCCCCGCCCCGCCGCCCGCCCCGCCTCCCGGCTCTCACCTGGGCCCGCGCCCCCGCCCCCGGCCGCCCGGCGCGCACTTCCTCCCGCCGCCCCGCCCCTTCCACATTCCTGCCCCGCCGCCCGCCCGGCCGCCCGCCCCGCGCCGCTGCCCGCCTGCCCGCCCGCCCGCCGCTCGCGATGAAGGCGGCCCAGGCCGCGGGTGCCGAGGCGCCGCAGGGCGCGCGGTCCGTCAAGGTGGTCCTGGTCGGCGACGGCGGCTGCGGGAAGACGTCGCTGCTGATGGTCTTCGCCGAGGGGGCCTTCCCCGAGGTGAGTGCCAGCCCCCTCCGGGCCCCGCGCCCCCGACCCTGCCTCGCGCGCCCGGCCGCCCGGTCGGGTTCCGCACGCGCGCCCCGGTGCACCCACCGGGCCCTCCAAGGGGTCTCCCAGCGGAGTGGGGGCTCAAAGGCAGTTCTCGCTCCGCCATCGGAAGCGAGGGCCTCAGTAGTATCATCTGTAAAGTGGCAAGAATGGCACCTCCCTGGGAGAGGTGTCACAGGGACTGACTTAGGCAACCTGGGTATACCGCAGATCCTAAGAGAGCACTTGGTGGCCCAGCATGGGCGGGAGGGACTGAGGACACTGGAGCCAGACTTGCCTGGGTTCGAATCATGGCTTTGTCACTTAAAGCTGTGTGTCCTTGGGCAAGTCCCCCTACCCTCTCTGTGCCTGTTTTCTTGGCCACGTAATGGGAGTAAGGATGGTGCCCACCTTCCAGGGTCACTGTGAAGAGTGAGTTAACACAGGTCAAGGGCTCACCTCTGAGCCTGCGGCAGGAAGGGCTCACTGAAATTTGGGAAATATCTTCCCCACCAGCTGTTGCATGTACAAGGGACCTTTGGTGGGCTCTGTCGTGGAGGTCAGAGCACACCAGACTCAAGTCAGATAGCTTGGTTGGCACCTCAGCTCTACTCTAACAAACCATGTGGCCCTTGGTACCTTGCTTACCCTCTCTGAGCCTCCATTTCCTCGCACAACCTCAGAGGGCGGGTGACCCAGTGAGGTGGAATTAGGGTAGGGCTGAGAGACAGCCCATATGGACCTGGACATCCTGGACACGCTGGGCACATTGGCTGTCAGTCCTTCACTAGCATGCTCAGCCTGTCCAGGAGGCTCCCAGGCACCAGGATGGGCGTTGGACCCATTCACTCTGCCACCGCTCAGCCCAGTTCTGGGAGTCTATGGGTTTGCTTCCAGCAGCTCATCTCCCTCCTGCCTGTCCCATCATCCTCCAAACCCCTGGGCTTTGTAGGCCCCTGGGAGTCGGATGGGGGAGGCAGGAGAGGCTAGGCCTGGTAACAGTGTCAGACCTTCCTTTTCACTGCGGCAGCATCGAGCCAACTCTTACTTTGTGGTTTATGGAGCTGACGTCACCTCCTCTGGCCAGTCACATTTTTTTTTAAGTTGGGTGGGACAAGTTTCTGGGCCCCCAGGCGCTGCCCAAGGGAACCCAACAATTTATGGCATGGTGGGGAGAGGGACCAGGCCAGCCAGGGTCTAGGAGACCAGCGGGGAGGGGTGTCCCAGGCCCTGAGACATCCTTGATGGCAAGGCTCATCCTGATTCCAGAGAGGTTGCAACATGGAAATGGGCATCTGGAAGTTGATGGAACGTGTGTTTTGAAGGGCAGGCTGGGGCTGGCCAGGGGAAGGGAGGACATGTTTGTCACCAGGGAGATGGACCTGTCCTTGTCTAGGCTGCTCATCTGTTTGAGGACCCCTCTACCTCCAGGCACAAGAAAGAACCTTTTAAGAACCTTCTTTTAAAAGAACCACAAGGTCCAAGCACCGGAAAGGCCTCATTTTAGAGGTGGGAAAATTGAAGCTAGAGGGACACTCTTGCCTTGGGGAGCAGGGCCCAGCGGTGGTAGTGCGGGTCAAGAGCCCAGATCTCCCCGCCCCTGACCAGGACACTCTCCACAGTCCCCAGTGCTCTGCCTTCTGCTCCGGCCCTGAGACTCCTCCTCTTGGCAGGCCTCCAAGCTCAGGGAACCAGCAGCTAGAAGACCTCGAGTCTCCCAAAAAGCAGAGAGTAGGCTGGGATTTGAAGGGGCCTCAGGGACCCTTGCCTGGCTGTGGCCCAGCCTCGGGTTCAGAGCAAGGGAGCAGAGTAGAGAGAGCTCCTGAGGTAGAGGGAAGTCCAGGCTGGGCACCAGCTTCTGCCCAGTCCTGGCTGACATTTGGATTAGCAACCATTCCAAAGCCCAGGGGTCTCACAGAAGAGTGGGAAGAGGAGGGGGCAGGGAGGACCAGCCCTGCCTTCCAGAACCAGCTCAGTCCCTCCTGGTCCACACAGGGACTCTCATGAGTGTGAAACCCCTGACTCTCCTCTCTTGAACTATGTTCCCCCATCCTGTAATGATCCATCTGTCTGTCTGCGAGCCCCATGAGGGCAGACCCAAGCCTGAGTCACCTCTACCCTGGTCTGGCTCAGACCTGGCCCTGCCTTTCCAGCAAAGGACAGCTTCAACAGATAAGATTAGACACTTACCGGTCAGAGTGACCCTGCCTGGTGGTTCAAAGAACACAACAGAAGGTGTAGACAAAGTCTACAGGGCCGGGGGGAGGGTTGTGCCAGTTACAAGCCACTGGAGCAACCCAGCCACACAGTCTGGAATGGGGCTTGCCTGTCCACTCCTGATACCAGGGGCTGGAGAGTTCAGTGACCTCAGGAGAGGCCAGTGGCCTGGGACAGAGCCTGGCCTCTTGAGCCAGAAAGACCCAGTTCCATCCGTAGCCAGCTGGCACTGTGTTTCCCTGGGCAAGTCACTTCCCTGCTGTGTCATCAGGAAAATGGGGATAGCGCTAACTTCCTGAGGCTGCAGGGATCAGAGACCAGGTGGAGGGCCATGCACAGTAGAGCCCTAAAAAATTGTGGATGATAGTGTCATCTCCACAGGCATTTGCAAAGTACTGATACATGCCCCCCCCCCCAGAGCTTCGTGGCCGGCTGCTGTCCACCTCAGATCAGGAGGGGTCCTGCCACAGGTGGGAGGTGGGTGAGTGGAAGCTCCGCAGGTGTCAGTCCCTTCCATGGTGACAGGCTGGGGAAGGACACACCACCTGGAGGGATGGACAGCAGCTGGCGTGGTCTCCCCTATCACACTGTAAAGGGACACTCTTCTCCTTTAACCAGTGAGGGGACAGGCCCAAGGTCACACAGCTGGTGAGGGCCAGAGCCCATCCTAAGCCAGGAACATCTGAGTCCAAAGCCAGTGCTATGGCTATCATGTCACACTGTCTCCTGCCAGGCCAGGGACCCGAAGGGAGGGGCCCGGGGCAGGCCGGGCGCTGGGGAGGTAGGTGGAAGCCTTGTCTGTACCTACTAGTAGAGGGAGTGACAGGTGACTAGAGCTGCAGGGCGGATTGAACCCCTATCCCAGGGCCATCCCTGACTTCTCCATAGCCCACGCTGGGACTCACCTTTTTCCCCACCCTCCCCCTGTACCCCCCCAAGTGGCCTGGAGGACCGCACTGACCCACCATTAAGGGGCTGCCCCTGCCAGCAGCCCAGGGCCTGACTCAGAGTGCCGGCAGGCCGGCGGGCAGGCAGACCGGCTTGAAGTCCACCTGAGTCAAGGCAGGCACGGGCACCACCTGGCCTAGGAAGTGGGGAGGCCAGGAGGCCAGGGTCTCCTCATGCTGTGGCCCCACCCACCAACCCCGAGCAAGTGAGCGAGCCTTGGGGACCCTAGCTGTAGCTGGTCCAGCATGCCACTCCAGCAAGGGGCTTGTGTCGTGGTCGAGTTTTGAAAACCTCCTCACCTGTTGCACATTCCCCCTTCTCATTCCTGCATTTTGTCGGTATACCAAACCCATCCCGTTTCCATTCGTCCAGCCTTTATGGAGAGGGAGTGCAGTCAGGCCCTAGGTCTGGGGTGGTGGGGCTTGGGGCCCGAGTGACTTCCTCCTGATGCCAGACAGGGCTGATAAGAAAGGCAGAAATGGAGAGGACTTGGGAAGGGATCCAGAAGGGCCTCCTGGGGGAGGTGGCATGGGGCAGGGGTCTTGGTTGGATTATGAGAGGTTGAGAGGCAAAGCAGGGACCCCCCCCCCAAAAGCCACAAGCTCCCTAGAGTAGGCAATGAGTCTGATTTATTACTTGCTCCCCAGTATCCAGAAATAGAGAAGGTGCCACTGTTTACTGAATGAATATATGAATGAATGAATGAATGAACAATCGAACGAACAAATGTAGGTTAATGTCATTCCAGGAGGAGGGGACAGCATGAAGGAAGGCTCAGAAATGGGACAGTCCCCCATCCAAGGGGACAAAGATAAAAATAACGGTAGCTGGTACATGTAGAGTGCTTAGTGTGTGCCAGGCTCTGCACTGAATCCTTACGGCAACACACTGCGGTAGGTGCTTTTCATAGTCCCACTTTACAGTTGAGAAGCCCGGGGAGGTTCCGTGCCACACTGGGGCAAACAGTTAGGAGGTGGCAGCTCTAGGCCTCACCCGCACTGGCCACCTACTTCCCAGAAACTCCCTCCCTCAGACTGTCAGACTCCCAAAGAAGGGGCAGGGGTTGCTACAGGCATTCGAGGGCTCTGGCCTGGGCACCAGGGCCCACCCTGCTTCAGCAGCTGTCCTCACAGCCTCCGCCTTGCCCCCTTCTTCCTCAGAGCTACACCCCCACTGTGTTTGAGCGGCTCACCGTTAATCTGCAAATGAAGGGCAAACCCCTGAACCTCCAAATCTGGGACACAGCAGGTGGGTGTGCAGGTGGGAGGCGGGGGCCCCCTATGCCCAGGAGCCAAGCCCTGCCCCCTTTCTCCTGAACCACAGAGGCCCAACCAGTCTCACCAATCTCCCAGGGACAGGTGTTGCCCAGGATTAGGGTCCCCAGGAACCTGAACCTTCTTTGCTCCTGCGCCTGCATCCACTGCCTCCCCCAGCAGAGGGTAGCCAACTGTGTTCCGGAGACGGGGGATCCAGAGCTCTTTTCTCTCAAGGGGTAAACTATTCCTGGCCTCCTAAGCATTCCACCCTGGCTTTAGCTTCTGTGAGGTCTGCCTGACCTTGACCTCTGCCCTCCAGCTTCCTGACCTTATCCACATAGGGTTCAGTCAAATCCATACCAGAGCTGAAAGCTCACCCCAGGGTATCCCAGCAGCCACCTCACCATGCAGGGGATAAGGGGCCTTTGTCCTGGGTCCTACCTGCTTCCTACTCCTCACCCCCCAAGCCCAGGGCAAAGCCCAGGGCAAAGCAGGCTTCGGACCGATGGTCCCAGTCCCTGCAGGCCGGACCTCTGCCTTGTCTCTGACTCCTACCAGAACAGGACTCTCTCAGCAAGTGGTCTCACCCAGACCAGGGCTAACACAGCCCATGGGCAAGCCAGGGGAACACTGCCCGGAGGGAAACGTTCACGTGGAGTGGCCACCCAGGCACCACATTTATATCAGACCACGAGGCACACAACCACGCCCTGATCTGGGCTCCCCCATCTGCTGGGTTTAATTCCCTGATGTTGGGGAAGATCTGAAGGGAGTGCCCACCCCCACTCTCCCCAGGGCAAGTTGACTATGACCGCCTGCGGCCCCTCTTCTACCCCGACGCCAGCGTCCTTCTCCTCTGCTTCGATGTCACCAGCCCACACAGCTTTGACAACATCTCTAACCGGGTAGGTACCAGGGCACGGGGGAGGTACAGCCCCCACAGCCAGGCCACCCTGCTCTGTCCCCACCCTTGACTCCGCAGCCTGTCAGAGCGTAGCAGGCCCCGGATGACATCGAATCCAGCACCTTTGGTGTGTATATGGGGAAACTGAGGCCCAGAGCAGGGGCAGCAACTTACCAGAGGTCCCTTAGGGATTTGGGGGCAGGGTCTGGACTGAGACCGCTGTTGCTCTTTCCACCGTGACCTACCTGAGTATGCTGCGTCACCCAGAGGCCCCCGCATCTCCCCAGCCTGGGCCTGCCCGAGGTTGCATGTATGGGCAGCCCCCTTCTGTGTAACTGCTAGCTTTCAGCAGCCTCCCAAGATGCCCCCCCTCCCCAGGCATGTCAGGGGTTCCCAAGGCTGCTCACTGCCCACAGGTGTCAGGGATGTGGTCCCCTGAAATGTTCTGCTCCTGCCCGGCTGCTGCCAGGGCCTCCCTGTGAATGGCACGCAAACAGCGTGCCGGGGGTTCATCGGAGCAGAGCTGGTGACGACGGCATGAGTAACATGAGCCACAACAATGGGAATTGTCGACTGAGAACTTAGCTCATGCCAAGCACCGTTCTGGGCACTTCTGCCCATTCACTCGTCTACTGCCGCTAACAACCTGATAGAGCCAATAGTAGTATCTCCAGGTTGGGAGTGGGAGAGATGTTTTGACCAGAGCAAGTGGAAGGCGGCCTTGCCATTTCCCAAGATGAGAAGGAGCAAGTGGAGGGTAGGGAGGTGGGAGATGGGGGCCTGTTGGACATCGCATTGGAGGGCCAGGTAGACATGGAGGTCTGAGTCTGCAGCTCCCAGGAGAGGGCCAGGCTGAGCTGGGCAGATCCATTTAGGAACCACTGGTGGGGAAGAGCCTTGCACATGGGAAGGTCACCCGGAGAGAAGCAAGAGAGCAGGGTCCTAGGGCAAAGTGCCAACCAGGCGGTAGAGGAGGGAGAGATCCCTGCCTGGTGCCAGGGCTCAGGCAGGATGAAGGCTGAGGATTCAGTGTTGGATTTAGCAAGGTGAAGTCACGGGGGAGACCAGAATCAGGCGCAGTTTTGTAGAGGGGTTGGAGTATGGGGAGTAAGCCCAGGACCCCACCCGGGCCCCATCTGGCTCCAGGAGCCAGACGGTTTGATGCCAGTTTTTTCTGAACAGACAAACTGAGTAGGCATGCACTCCTGGAGATACAAATCCCCTGTCTCCGGATTCTAGACTCCCCAGTTGTTGCCCAGGCTGAAATAACCAGGCCCTGGAGCCTCACATTCCAGAGAGCAGCTGACACAGAATAGGAGTGTTCCCTCCAACAGGCAAACAGCTGCGGCAACCATTTTGTGAGCTGCTTTATTTTTAAGGGATGACTTATTTCTTTATTTTACCCAGTTGGGAGGCGGTCCTGGGGGCCCTTAGCCTGCAGAGTGGCAGGATTCTAGACCAGGAAGGAGCAGGGCTCTGGGCCCCAGCCCCTGGGCTCAAATCCTGCCACTTCCAGTTGTATGACCAAGGCCAAGTTATGTAGCCTCTCCGAGCCTCAGTTACTGCATCTGTACAATGGGACTGATGACAGAACTTGCTTTGTAGGGACTTGGGGGATTGAAGAGTTCATACATGTAAAGTCTTAGAGCCTAGCCCAGAGTAATTCTCCCTAAATGTTGGCTGCGCTGATTATCATTGCTGAAATCCACCTGGGGAGTGAGAGGGTGGCCCTTTCTCCCCATCTGCAGGGAGGGACAGCAATCCTGATGGCTAACACACACACCCACACTGCCACCCTCCCCGCAGTGGTACCCAGAGGTGAACCACTTCTGCAAGGAGGTGCCCATCATTGTCGTGGGCTGCAAGACTGACCTGCGCAAGGACAAGTCGCTGGTGAAGAAGCTGCGGAAAAATAGGTTGGAGCCTGTGACCTACCACAGGGTAGGAAACCCAGCCCAGGGGTGGAGGGCGGGTCCTGGGAGGGGGAACCTCGGGGTATGCTGATCCCGCCGAGCCTCTCAGCAGTGTCCAGCACACTCAGGGGGTGGGTCAGGGTAGGGGTCATCTTGGAATGGTCTGGGCTTGGAAATGGTACCTAGAATACTCTAGAAGATCCCGCCTATGGAAGGGAGAGCGAGTGGTGTGCCCATTCAGGTAATCCTACCCACCCACTTCACAGTGCAGTAAGCTGAGGCCACAGCTCTTCAGGCCACAGGCCCCTCTCTGCTACACACCTGTGAAATGGGTTAGCTGGTGCCTTGAGAGGCAGGGACCCATCCCAGAACTGAGGCAGGAAACCCAAGGCAGTCATGAGAGTGCTTGGTCAAGCCAGGGGCAGGCGCTGTGGGTGTCCTGGAAAAACTCACCTTCCATTTTTGTCCTGGAGACTCCCTAGGATGGCCAAGAGGGCTATGGGGAGGCAGGACGTGAGCCCTCCCCCCACCCCAGAGGCCGCCACCTCAAGGCAGCCCCCTCCATTCTCTCTTTTAGGGCCAGGAGATGGCAAGGTCCGTGGGCGCAGTGGCCTACCTCGAGTGCTCAGCCCTGCTCCAAGAAAACGTCCACGCGGTCTTCCAGGAAGCAGCGCAGGTGGCCCTCAGCAGCCGCAGTCGCAACTTCTGGAGGAGGGTTACCCGGAGCTGTTGCGTGGTGACCTGACATCTTGAGGCCCTCCCTGCCCCAACCCCCCAGCAGCTCAGGAAGGAGCTGGGCGCTGAGCTGCCCAGTTGGCTGGGCTGGACCCAGTCCCGAGGCTGTGATCACCGAACTGCACCTCAAACAGATGGACACCACCGAGGCCGGGCCCCTGACCCTGGGGCTGCAATCCCTGGACTAGAGCGTAATCCCCCCTGCAAGGCCTGAGGAAGGGGCTTCCAGAGCCCACCTGCCCGGTAAAGGGCTACTCCTGGGGTCCCCTAAAAATGACTACCAGACTCCCAGCTCCCAGCCTGGACCCACACATCCGGAAGCAGCCTGTTCAGGGCTGCACCTTCGGGACCTGGCACTCCCAGGACCCTGGGCCACTACTCACACCCTTCCCCATCCCCTTGCCCCCTGCCCATCCAGTGGTAACTATAACAACTAAAGCTACATTGCTTGTCAGTTATGTCACGTGTCTTGCTTTACACACATGTTCCATAGCAGGAGAGAACCCACCACATGTAGGCACTGGAATGGGACTACCCGGATCCAAACCCGGCTTTATCATTTTGGGACCTTGGGCAAGTTACCTGAACCCTCTGCGCCTCGGTATCCTCATCTGTGAATGGGACCAATCACAGATGATGTCATGGAGCCTTTAGAGGAGTAAGGGCATCATGAGAGACACGCAAAGAGCTTAGCAGGTGCCTGGCACCCAGTAAGTGCTCACAAAAGGTTCACAAGTGGGGTTTTTTTGTTTATGATAAATATAATATTGCAGAGATGTAATATATGTAATATATTCAATAATATTATATTAGGGTTTTCCAGAGAAACAGAACCATATAGAACCAATAGGGGGTGTGTGTGTGTGTGTGTGCGGAGAGAGAGAGAAATTGTAAGGAATTGGCTCATGGGATCACAGGGCCTGGCAAGTCCGACACCAGTAGGGCAAGCTGGAGATTCAGGTAAGTTGTGGGATCAAGCCCAGCACCGGGATCCGTGTTCAGCATGGAGTCCGCTAGAGCTTCTCTCCCTCTCCCTCCCTCTGCTCCTCCCCACACTCTAACACGGGCTCTCGCTCGCTCTCAAATAAAATTTAAAAAAGAGCTCAAGGGAGGGACCACTTCATGGGGATGTGGCTGACTCCGTTGGTAGAGCGTGTGACTCTTGATCTCAGGGTTGTGAGTTCGAGCCCCATGTTGAGTATAGAGATTATTTAAAAATAAATCTTTGGAGGGCGCCTGGGTGGCTCAGATGGTTAAGCGTCTGCCTTCAGCTCAGGTCATGATCCCAGGGTCCTGGGATCGAGTTCCGCATCGGGCTCCCTGCTCAGCGGGAAGCCTGCTTCTCCCTCTGCCTCTCTCTCTCTCTCTCTGTCTCTCATGAATAAATAAATTTTAAAAATCTTTAAAAATAAATAAATAAATAAATCTATCTTTGGGGCGCCTGGGTGGCTCAGTAGTTTGGGCATCTGCCTTCGGCTCAGGTCATGATCTCAGAGTCCTGGGATGGAGCCCCACGTGGGGCTCTGTGCTCAGCGGGGAGTCTAGAGTTTATCCCTCCCTCTCTGGCTTGTGCTCTCTCTCTCTCTCAAATAATAAAATCTTTTAAAAAATAATAAATAAATAAAAAGAAATCTTAAAAAAAAAAGGGAGAAAAGGACGAAGACAAACAGCTCAAGGGAAGGACCCCTTGTGCCAGAGGAGGGCTCATGGCTTGGGTTACAGAGCTGAACTGAGGCAGGTGAAATGATATTATTGGCCTGCTCCAGAAACCCCACGTGGATTACAGGCTCCACTCCAAGGTTTTACTATAAACTGCTCAGGAATGGGAAATAACATTTCCTGGCCTAGATTTCTAGCCTGATTTCTCCTCCCCGCTAAGCATACCCCACACCCAGAATATTCCCTATTCTCCCCTTCCTGCCTTCCCCAAGCCCAGCTCAGACAGCCTTCTCTAATTTCCCAAAATATATGTTCCTGGAGCCCTGAGGTTATGTTGCTACAATGCTTTTCACGCTGACTTCTTGCACATCCGTCTTCTTGCACTAGACCTCAACTTCCGTGAAATCAGGACCCTTGTTTGCTTTGTCTCTTTGTCCCCAGCCCCTAGTTGAGGACGTGGCTTGGCTTGTTGGCACTGATGAGTGTTCCATCTCTGGAGTCAGTAGCAGATCTGGGTTCGAATGTCAGTGCTGCCATTTTCCACAGCTATGCGGTTTTGTGAGCATTATACTCTTTGAGGCTCAATATCCCATCTGGCAAATGGGAACGATCATATCCATCCCACAGGGTTGTTATGGGAAGGAAATGACAATGCTTGTCGGGTGCCTAGCACGGTGCCGGCCATAAAGGAGCATGCAGGAAGCAGGGAACACATTGCAAGAAGTACAGCTGGGCAGGATGTCCTATACTTGAGGGTAAGGTGCTGAACAAATGGTCAGGAGACGTAGGTGCTGGCATGGGCTCCTTCCCTGAAATAACCAGGGACTCCATCATTTGTTCCTTCAACAGCCTGGTGTCTCAGGAGCTCTCTGGTGTGCCCCATGCTAGGACAAGGGCTAGGGATATTACACAGGGAATCGCAGTTTGTGCTCTCAAAGGCAGGTGTGTTTGCAATGCCCTGGGATAAGCACAGAGGAGGGGTCCCAACCACTCGTCACCATGTGGCACGGTCCGGTGTGTCTCCCCACTGGATTGCCAGCTCCGCAAGAGCACAGACTGGGTTTGTCGGATTCCTCTGTGCCTCAAACAGTGCCCAGCATATAGGAAGCACTAAAGAAATACCCGCAGGATGAACTGAGGCTCACACCCAGTCCTGCCTGGGTTACCACGTAAATCTCCCCGCCTTCTTCCTCCTCCTCACCCCTGCCCGCACAGCCATTCCCCTGAGCACGGATCCAGTCACGTCACCTTGAGCCTTCGGCAGCCCCTCTGCCCAGAGAAGGTCGTCCAGCTTCCCCAGCTGGGGACTTGAACTCTCCTACATCTGGCTGCCGCCCACCTCCCCTGCCTCAGGCCGGGACACCTGACACTCCAGCCACACCGGGGAGCACTACAGACCAGTCCAAGCCTCCAAGCCTTTGCTCGGGCTGTTGGCCCAAGTCGGCATGCCCTTCCTCCTGATCACTGCCTGTTCAAATCCCCGCCTCCAGCTGCAAATCCTTCAGAGCCCAGCTCAGACGCCCCCTTGCCCGGGAAGCCCCGGGACCTGCCGACTCATTCACTCCCCCGCACAGCACGCACCCCATAGGGTCCCTTGACTTTACACGGGCCCCTTGGCTAGGGAACTGGGCTTTGCTTCCCTGCTGTGGGAACGACTGGGTTGGGCTCCTTGAGATGACAGTCTGGTGGCGGACCGGGCAGGACGGCTGGGCGGGCGGGGGCGGGAGACCAGTTGGGCAGCCGCAGACGTCCAGACACGACCCGAGAAACAAGCCCACACAGGTCAAGGCCGGGTGACTGCTGGGCTGGGAAGCCGAGGCGGTGGCCCCGGGTGGACTGCGGGAAGGGTGGGGACGCTGAGAGTGAGGGAAGAATGCAGGCCTCTCCCCTGCGTGAGAAACTTGGAGAAGGCGAGCCCCTTCCCCGTTGGCGGCACTGGGAGAGGAGGATGTGGCCAGGCTGCCCCACACAGCCACCCCAGGTGTCACGGGAGGGCACAGTGAGTGGCAGCCCTTGGAGACGGCCTGGCCGAGGAACCAGGGTTTTTATTCTGAGTTGCTGTTCTCCTCACTCGCCAAGCCCCCCTTTCAGTTCCTTACAACCCGGCCTGGGAGGGCGGCGGCCAGACTAGTGGGAGCCCAGGGAAGGCACAGAGCACAGGCCAGCCGGGGCCAAGAGCCACAAACCGCAGTGTCTTCGTGTCTCCACACCGCCTCCGCCAGCCTTGGGGTTGTCTGCCGGGAAAGCAAGGGGCGGGGGTGGGGACCCCAAGTCACCTCCTCCAGAACAGGCCGCTCCCTGGCATCCTTGGGCGGGAGGGTGGGGCACACTCCGTGAGTCACGAATCTTCCCTCTCGCTCTGCCTGTGCGGCACCCTGAACCCCACATCTGGGTGCAGGGAGGAGAGGGTGGCTGCCAGATCACCCCACTTTGGGCCACTCTCTTTGTTTTCTCTGGCCTCCTTCTGCTCCTGGGGGCCCTTCTTTTGGAGGATGAGAACTTATGTCCCCCCCCCCAGGAAGTCATCCCAAAGCCCCTGGTGATGGAACCAACAAAACCTGAGAGCAGGCTGAGGGGCAGAGAGATCCACGATCCACGATCCACGAGAGCAGGCTAGCTGACTGGCCACCCTGCATGCCTTCTAGGGCTTGATCTCCGACTCAATGCTTCCATTTAACAGGTCAGATTTGGCCCAACCCTCCAACCCTGCACCCTCCGAGGGGAGGCAGGAGGATGGGCTGGAATTTCCTGTGGGGCGCACGTCTGAGGAGACACCAAGCCTGGTCCTAATCGCAAGGCAGACACTCAGTGCATTTGTTTAGGAAGTACGTATTGGTTGTCTACCACGTGCCGCCCCCGTTCCAAACACTGAACACCAAGCAGGGGGGTGTGGGAGTGAGCAGGACGTGGCCCATGCCTTCCAAACCTCCATCCTCCACCCTCCATGGGAGTTCCAATGTGGACACAACCAGTGGGGGAGGGAGCATGCATCTTCAGCCTGCTTCTGCCGCGGAGATAAATAAGAGGGGAGCTGGGGGTGGGGGCGGGGGTTGTTGCTGAATGCAAGACAAAGAGCTCTCCCCTCACACCCACAAATCTGAAACAGGGTTGTTCTAGGACCGGTGCTCCTGTCTGCCCACCCGAAGAGCATCGCAGAGCCCTGTCTGGCCAGGCACCGTCAGTGACATTGTGCACATCCTCCCTCACTCAGTCATCATCCCCTCACTTCAGAGAGGAGGAAACCGTTTCAGAAAGCTAAAGAGTGGGACCAAAAGCAGTGAATGGGAGAGCTGGGCTCTTGCGCACGCAGGACGGGACTCCCAGCCCAGGCTCCGGACCTCCGCTGGGCACTGGCCAGTTAGCCGGACCTCCACCAGCAGAGGGCAGCAGGGTCCAAGGAGAGGAGCCTTTCCCCCAGGACAGGGGAGGCCGGCGGGCAGGCCAGGAGCGGACACCTAGGTGCCCCCATCACCCCGCCTGGAGCACTGTGGGGCACCACACCACTCCCACGAGCCGCCAGCCAGTAGCCGTGCCCATCCCAACATTTTACCGGAGGAAAAAACAGGCTCGGAGTGGCCAAGGACTTGACCATTCAGCGAGTACGGGAGGCCTTAGAATGAAAATCATGCTGGGGCTCTAGCGTCAGAATCTAGGATTAGCATCCCAGCGCGGCACTTACGCCTCACGGGATTACAGTCAAGTGCGTGGGCTGGAGTGAGATCAAAGGAGGCCACTTGCCGGAAGCGCCGTTCACGGGGCCACGGAACCCAGGCTCGCTTAATTTCCTCCGTGCTATACCTGGGGAGGCAGATGGGGGTCTTGGCTCCTGACTTCCCCTCCCTTGACCCCACCCCAGAATTTATAACATAGTTGTGGGAGGTTATCAAAATACTTTAGAACGTCAAGGAACCCAAGGGAGCATTCCGGGAAAGTAAGGCACTGTGGGCTGGCACCTGGAGGCGCGCCCTCCCCTGGCCAGAACTATCCTGGGGGGCTGGCGGAGGAGGGAAGGGAAGAAGGGGGAGGATCTGGAGGACTGTGGGGTCCTTCCTGCTGGAGAACTAGCCCATGCAGAGCCCCAGACCCTGTGATGGGAGCCGGAGGGTGCTGGGAAAGGTGAGCAGAATCGCTGACTGTCTTCTCCCAGTGCTCCCTCCAGGTGCAGGTGCTTTATCCTGTGACAAAGGGCTGCCTCCACAGTACCGGAGACATCCCGCAGGGCTCCCTGCTGGCCAGTCCCCCAACTTCAGACACCCCAGGCTCTCCAACTCTTTTCACTTCCCCACCCCAGCTCTTCCCCCCCCCCCCGCCCCCAATAAAGAGTGCTTTAGGCTGTTGTCACTGGTTGGGTGCTTAGATTCATGGCGTGCAACTTCCCATTCACCCCACCTTTATCCCTGCCCCTACCCCAGCCCAGGGACCCCCCCTGACCAAAGGGTGGAGGGGCAGATCAAAATGCCCCATGGTCCCAGTGGCGACCTGCAGGACACACCATGAAGAGCTTCTCTTTCCAGTCTCACTGCCCCCACTCCCTCCTCCTGCTTCCTGGGGTCACCTCCCTAACTAACTTTTCTGTTTCTTGTAGCTGTTGCATTTGTTTGTTTTGTTTGTCTATTCATTCATGCACTAGGCAATTCTTTCCTGAGCACCTCACAGCCAGTCCCTGAACCGGCCCCTGGTTTCTTGATTTTCTGTGCAGCCTTACCGGGAGGCAGCACCCCTTCTTCTGTGGAAGCTGGACCACCCACTGGACCCTCACTCTGTCCTTAACCTGGCAGCTAGGACACCACCAATATCGACTCCTCTTGCTATCTCTCCCACACTTAAGACTTTGAATCTGGAGGGAGACAAAGAGGAATGTTTAAATTCATTCTGGTGACATGGGCAATATTTTTTATCTTTAACAAGTATATAGGGCTCACTACCTGCCAGACTCATTAAGTCCTCATAACCACCGTACAAGGTAGGTACAGTTGTCAGCAGGTCCATCTTACAGATGGGGAAACTGAGGGGTAGAGAGGTTAGGAAACTTGTCCAAGGTCACAAGCTAGCAAGTGACAGGTCTAGGGTTCGAACACGGCCTGGATGTGTGCATGGTCCAGGCAGTGGGTGGGGGTGGACTGCCCAGGGGCAGTGCTCAGTGGCTGTCACCTGGCCCATGGGGACCTGTTCCCCTGCCTTCATACTGACAGAGTGATCAGATAGCCTTTCCATAAGGCCTTTTCTGCAGAAATTAACCAGCCCCTTCCGAGGCCCACAGCCTCTGAAGAGCTTTGAGTGGTTGAGATCCCTTATCAAGGAAAAATTGGAAAACAGGATTCAAATTACTCTGCATCATGGTCAACCAAAACAACTGTTGATAATTTGCATGTTTTCTTTTCCTCTTTTTTTCTATGAAAACACTTTTGCATAGTTGTAATCATACCGTCGTACAATTCTGAATTCTGGGGTTTTTTTCCCCAAAATTTTAGCCTAAAACAAAAACAAAAACAAAACCCATTTTTAGTCTACACATTCTTATTATTCTGGAACAATCTTAGATTTAAATAAGAATTACAAAAATAGTACATCAGGTCCCCATAAACCCTTCACCTGGCTTCCCCTAATGTTAACACGCATTTATCAAAACTAAGAAACTAACATTAACACAGTGCGTTAAACTCTGGACCTTACTCAGGTTTCACCAGCTTTTTCACAAATGTCTCCTTTCTGTTCCAAGATCCCATCCAGGATATCATGGTGCATTTAGGTGCATATCATTCTTAGTGGCTGCATGTTATTTCCTCTAGTGAATATTCTAACAAGTTTTTAAAAAAAACTGTCTGCTGCTGCACATTTTCTGCGTTGTTTCTAGTTTTACTTTGGACCACTTATTTCGCAAGAAATGAAAATAAGAAAGCTTTATTCAAAAACAAGTGCTGGTTCACACCTGGGGTTTGGGCACCAAATGAAACAAAACAAAAAACAAATTCTATTTAAATAGTAGCCCGGCTGATCAGTAGTGTGTGTTAACCACTCAGTGGCCCTGTGCCGCCTCCAAGCACACCCAGTGCTCAGGTAAAGAGAAAGGTTGGGGGACCCACCCAAGATCACACAGGGCTGATGGGGACAGGGTTCAGGTCTTCTGCCCCTAAATCCGACTGGAGTGACTGGCTGTCCTCTACATGAACCTCTATCGAAGGGCTAGTGCAGCTTTTATTCGGGATTGTTAAAGGGAGTCCAGGAATCAGTAAACTAGAGAAGAAAGGTTTTAGAGAAGGAAAAACTCTGGCTTGCTCCCTGACATTTTTGGTTTTAGATACATTGATTATCAGACCTTGAGGGGGCTGCTGAAGGGCCTTTGCGGGGGGAGTGGACAGAGGGGAGTGTTGCTCCTCACTTCCCACCACCCCAGTCAAGCAGGACTTTTTAGGACTCACCCCAAGCACCCCCTTTGGTGGGTCTCTTCTCTACCAGCTCAATTAATACTCCCAACAACCCTAACAAGGTGGGTGCTCTTAACATAGATGCAGAAAATACAAGACTCCCTGAGATTTGAGCCCAGGAAATCCATGTCTCAATCGCTACACCTCACTGGCCCCCCCTCCTGCTCCCAGAGACCCTCCAGGTTCCCCCACCCACAGCCCCCAGCCCACTGAGCACCCGGCCCCTCAACTCCTTAGCTCTGTTGGATGGGTCTAGTCCTCCACCACCCAACAGAGAGATGGAGGAAGTGTTTGGGGCAGGCAAAGCAGGTGCACCACAGAAGAAAAAGAAAAGGCGAAGGCAGGAAAGAAGGCAGGGGCAGAGGGAGGGGAGAAAAAATGAACAATTTTGGAAATAATTTAGTTTTTATATTAGGAATTAATCAAAGCACTTCACCTCTGTGATCTTCCTCCCAAAAACCCATGGCCCCAATTTATTTTTTTATTTTATTTTTAAAAAGTTTATTTTAGGGGGGTGAAGAGATCAGGTAACTGGGTGATGGACTTAAAGGAGGGCATGTGATATGATGAGCACTGAGAATTATATAAGACTGATGAATCACAGACCTGTAAAAAAAATATTTTCTTAAGTAATCTCTATCCCCAAGATCAAGAGTCACATGCTCCACCAACTGAGCCCCTATTTAATTAGGAGAAAAACATCAGACAAACCCCAACTGAGGGACGTTCTACAGACTACCTGGCAGGTCCTCCTCAAAACTGTCAAGGTCATCAAAAACACATGAAATCTAAGAAACTATCACAACCAGAGGAGCCTAAGGAGACGTGACTACCAAATGTAGTGTCAATGTCCTGGATGGGATCCTGGGACAGAAAAGGACATTAGGTAAAAAATGAGGAAATCCACATAAGGTACGGACTTTAGCTAATAATGTATCATATTGGTTTATTACTAGGGGTGTCTGGTTGGCTCAGTAAGCAGAGCATACAATTCTCGATCTCAAGGTCATGAGTTCAAGACCCATGCTGGGCATGGAGCCTACTTAAAAAAAAATACTAAAACAAAACAAAAGAAACATTGGTTCACTACTTGTAACAAATGTCCCAGGCTAATATGAGATGCTAGTAATAGGGAAACCTGGGCACAGGGATACATAGAAACTCCGTACTAATACTTTTATATATATATATATATGTATATGTATATAAAAAAATCTAAAACTTCTAAAATAAAAACATTCTTTAAGGGGATGCCTGAGTGGCTCAGTTGGTTAAGCGTCTGACTTCAGTTCAGGTCATGATCTCAGGGTCGTGGGATCCAGCCCCACGTCAGGTTCCTTGCTCAGTAGGGAGTCTGCTTCTCCCTCTCCCTCTGCTTCTCTCCCTGCTCACTCTCTCTCTCTCTCAAATAAATAAATAAAGTCTTTTAAAAAATATTATTTAAAAAATTAATCCAAGTAGTCACCAGGAGAACTCTTGTGTTGATCAGACATCCTATTATCCACGCTGGGGTAGGACCACATGATCTTTCAGCTGAGGGCCTCTAAAGACCCTAACTGTCGGAGCTGGTTTCCTTGTGTACCTTGACTGGTGTCTAGATGACAAAAAGGCTGAGGGCAGGTCCCAGAGGCTTAGTGACATGCCCTGGGGCCTCCCTCAGAGGCCTTTAATGTTCACTAAATGCACGTGGGCTATCTAAGCCTAAACTGCCCCACCTCCGGGCAAGACAGATAAATGGGTGCAATTCACGCTGACTTGTGAAATTCAAGTTCTGAGCTGAAGCCAAGACCCAAAAGAGCCAGGGGAGACCTCCTGAGGTTTAAGCAAACAGACGCTGGCCTCTGACAATAGAAATGTAAACAGCCCCTGATGGGCTTGCTCACACGTTTTCACTCTCAGACGCATCCGCCCAAGCCCAAGTTCCCAGACCCCAGGAGTCTGGGGAAGCCAGGACACAGCAGTCAATTATCCAGATCTAAGTACTCTCTTCCAGACCAACTCAATTCGGAGCCCCAGGGCATGACCCCGCCCCTGGGCTGACCGCCTGCCCTAGGGACCCCTGGCTGGGACGGCCCAGGACAGCCCCTCCTAAGGTGTTTGGGCTGTGGGCCGAACAGCTCCCAGGGCCTCTCCAAGCTCGCTGGCCCCTCTTCCCAGCCCTCTGCCGGCCTCGTCAGCAGAAGGGATTATGGCATGTATTAAAAGCCTGCCGGGGAGGGGCGGAGATTGCAGGACCTGTGTCAGGGAGGCTGAGGCCGTTGGGGCACAAGGCACAGCTGTCCACTGGTCGGCAGGGGCCCCAAGCTCCCCCATTCACCTGGCTGGAGCCTCTCTGAGCCTCTGGCCCAAGTTGTACCCGGTCCAGCCTCACAGGGCAGTGGTCTGTGGTCACTACGCATGGGGCTGGGCCCTGGAATGGAGTGTCGTGGTGGAGGCAAGGGAAGAATTTCTCGGGCTGAGCCAGGCAGGGGGACCCTGGAGAATTTTTGCCTCTGGGCCGAGGGTAGAGCAGGGCAGGGCAAGAACCACAGGTGGGATGGAGGATGCCCCAGCATAAGTTCGGGTTGAAAACTAGTCAGGGCCAGGACGGAGACTCTTCCCCTAAGGAGCAAAGACCCAACGCCAACTCGTGCCCCCACCCTGGTTCCCTTCCCCTGAAGCTGCTCTGTCAGCTCCCACCAAGTACACGCCTGACGCCTAGGACATCACATCACTCAGAGCTGTGGGCAAGACTCAGGACAAATCTCCCTTTGGGAAGAGACCCTGGCCCCACAGCCATGTACCCACTTTTTAGAGGAGGCTCTGCCCCAGTCCCACAAAGCTGCCCTGACTAGCCCTCCTTTGGAAACTGCCCTGGAGAGGGCAGCTCCCGCCCCAGTAGGAGCTCCCAGGGGAGCCTGCTGGGACGCGAGGGAGCCTGGGGATCACTGCACCTGTGAGCGCGGACTAGCCCTCCTGCAGTGGGGCCACGCTCTGCTGCTTGCCCTTGACTGCAGCCCCTGCCAACCCCTGGCCACCTGGGCACAACTGCTGAGGGGGATACGGAAAAGGCCCCTTAGGGGCGCCTGGCTGGCTCAGTCGGTGGAGCGCGCGACTCTTGATCTTGGGGTGCGTCCTGAGTTTGAGCCTCACACTGCGTGTAGCGATTGCTTAAAGACAAAATCTTTAAAAAGAAAAATGAAAGAAAGAAAAGGCAACTTTAGGCTCTGGCTGGGGCCTCTCTCAGAAATGAGCAGAATTTCGATTTAACACACGTCGTGCCCACCTTAGGGAATCTCGAGACGAAGTAAAGCTTGAGTTGTGCGCTCCAGAAGGGCACCCTGTGAGGAGCTCTTTATCTGGCACATCACCTCAGGACCCAAAGAGCCATGGCGTCACCCCTGGCACAGCTAAGCTGTGACGGCTCAGGGCTTCGTCCGAGGGGATTGCTGTCCTCAGACCTGTCACAAGACTACGAGGCCCCAGGCCCCGTCTGGGCCCCTGAGAGCACATGGCTGCATGAAACTCAGTGTCCTTATGCAAACATAGGTCAAAGAGGACAAGGGACATGGGGTATTCTCTGGGTGATAATTCTAGCGCTGTAGCACGGTTGTGTTAACTGGAACCTGCTGAGCCTTGCAAGGACAGAGGAAGGGGCAGGAGTGCCGGGCAGGCAGGACTGCTGGGCATGGGGGAGGCAGGTGCCCGGGGGCGGGGAGCTGGGCGGATAGAGCCGGCAGGCAGGAAGGAGGAGTGTGTGGGGGTGAGGGTGCGGGAGGCAGGGCTTGCCTTTCCAAGGCAGGATCAGACCACACTACTCTGTTTCCCACGGCCTCCTCCACTCCCAGGCGGCTGCCACGCCCTGCCCCAGCAGCTGTCACCTCCCTCCATCATTTACTGTAGCCTTTTTCATCTCCTCCACTGGACTGTGCTTCTGTTCGAGAGAAAGGGCTGTGTGTCTTCCTCACCCTTTGCAAACCTAGGGCTCTCCAGCACCTGACACAGTGACTCCCATCTTGGGCTCCTCCACGTGTCAGGTGGACGTGTCTCATCCCGTGGCCTGCAGCAGTGCCTGTCCCTCTCAAACCTTGCCATGCCCCCGTCGGATGATGCCCGGGGAAAGTTCTTCCTCACCGTGTTCCTGCACTCCACCCAGGCCTGCCCGTCAAGTTCACTTTCCTGGGAGAGGCCCCTCTGCAGCCTCCCGAGCAGCCGGCAGCCCTCTGAGAACTTCATTCACACTTGTCACAGAACACAGGCAGCCTTCTGTGTGTCAATAGAGCAGGAACACAACCTCATCTGTATTTATTTTTTTTTTAATGTATTTATTTAAGTAATCTCTACACCCGATGTGGGGCTTGAACTCACAACCCTGAGATCAAAAGTTGCATGCTCTACCGATGGAACCAGCCAGGCAACCCAATTAAGGTTTAAAGGGCATCTCTGGCAGCCAGTGAAGGCCAGGGAGGCTGGTGAGATGCTGCTGCCTTGGCGGGGGCGCTCCCCCCTCCTGCCTCCTGCCTCCCACCTCTAAGCCAAGCAGGCTGCCTCTGCTCAGACTGCCTCCTCCTGGGGTGGGACCTTGGCACAACAGGTTCTCTTTCCAGCTGGACTTCCTTTACCACATCTGCAAGTTCAAGTTCAAAACCCGTCCTGCCTAGAGAGCCTTAGTGGAGAATGTCACTCAAGTCTGAGGACATTTTCTCTCTGGAACTGACTGCTCTCCTCTGATGCCCACCATCCCGTCGGTGTCCCAGCTCGCTCAGAGAACCCATAGAACCCTCCCTCCACTGCATTCCACAGCCCTGGATGGGGTGGCCCGCCCGCGGCTCCTCAGCAGCACACATTCTATGTCTCTGCCAGAACTTGGTGAAAGTGCTGGGGAGCTCATAGCCTCTGGAGGCCAACGTCCACCAATGACAGATGGCAGTTGGTGGGTAAATGAAACTGTGAGGCATCTTCTACGGTCTCCCAAAGCCCTAGCCAGGCTGAGCTCCTGTAACTCACTGTAGTGGCTTGCTTGATGATACACCTCTGTTGGCCTTCTTCTCTTCCTTGTCTCATGCCCCCACTTCCCTATCAGCGCTCCCTAGGACTTCCCACATCAACTACTTGCACTTGAACCCTTGCTCTGAGTTTTGCTTCTGGGTGAACTCAACCGAAAACACACTCACCTGCTTTACATTAAGACCAGAGCCCATGGGCGCCTGGGTGGCTCAGTTGGTTGGGCGACTGCCTTCGGCTCGGGTCATGGTCCTGGAGTCCCGGAATCGAGTCCCGCATCGGGCTCCCCGCTCGGCGGGGGGTCTGCTTCTCCCTCGGACCCTCCTCCTTCTAGTGCTCTGTATCTCTCATTCTCTCTCTCTCTCAAATAAATAAATAAAATCTTAAAAAAAAAAAAAAAGACCAGAGCCCGTCCCATTTGTCCTTCTATCCTCTGTACCTGGCCTAAAACATCTGGCACGTAGGAAACCAAAATGCTGAACCAACCTGCCGTTCTTCTGAATTCCTCCTTGGACTACACATCCGCACAGGAATCTGACAGCATCCTCAACCTCTAGTCCGCAGGATTGAACTCTCAGATTTAGTCAGAGTTCTTGGTTGCAAGCAACAGAAAGGGACCCCAGCTAACCAAAGCAGAGGGGAATTTAAGTATGCCCCTCTGCAGGGGGAGCTGGCTCTCAGAACTGACTGGGGGGCTGATGGACCACATTTGGGTTGGTGGGAAGCCAGGAGCTTCGCCTGGCTCAGGATCAACATCCTGAAAGAGAGGGTTCTGCTGGGTCAAACCTAAGTCACAACCCCCCTCCATAATGCATTGGATGAGGTGAGGAGGGCTGGCCCCTTCAACTTCATGGAAGGAAGACACCACTACTCTCCCTTAAGGCCACCCGTGAGGCCTCTCCAACCCTTCCTCTTCAACCCTTCTCAATGGAGTTGGATGAGGACCACCAAGAAATGCAGCATTCATCAGCCTCTCTTCAGGCTTTTACTCCCACTCACAGGGCGAAGCTCAGCCTATATGAGTCACCTCCACCCTCCTCATTCCATGCCCTCTGCCAAACACGGGTCTTTCTCTGCCTCCTTTCCACTCTTCCCACTCTACTCCTCTGTCACTGCCTCAGTCTAGTCTGTGGCCATCAACCTTCCCCATTACCAGCTTCTAGCAACTGCTGACAGATTGGGGTGCCCAGCCCTGGTGCCACAGATGCCCTATCTCTTGCCTCGAGTACAGGATACCCGTCCTTTCTAGAGCCTCTCACGGCTGCCGGCAACCAGCCTGCTTCCCATCCCAGGCTAAACTCGCCAGCAACTTCTTCCTCTCCCGTCGCCAACACCCGCTGGCTGGGCCTTCCTGACAAAATCACTCAATGGCCTCTTCCATCATTTCATCCCGTTTGAGCCTTCACTCGCATGCCAATACTTGGGGCCCGCGATGTCCTCCTCTGACAGTTACTTCACAAAGTCCACCTCTTTCCTGGCAAGCCCTCGAGTTGGTTCCTGTGCCCTCGGCCCCTACCCAGTGGCCTCCTCTCACATTCATTACCTTCACGAGCGTTAATGAGGAAATGGCTGTTTTCAAGGGCTGATTCCAGATGCAGTGGAGGAAACCATCACACGGAAGCCCCAGTCTTCAGGGGGCTTATCCCCAGGAGGGAGAACGAGATACTCACTAGAGATTTCCAAAACCCAAAAGATCATGCAGCAAATGCCAAACGGGGTGGGTGGTTTCCAGCGCTTTGGGAATCCACATGGGGCAGCAGGGAAGGCCTGGCGCACATGTATGGGGGCAGAGGAGGGCCCAGGGAGGAGGGAGCATAGCCTGAGCCAGTTTGGAGGGGAGGAGCATGCAGGAGACCTCGTTCCCCACGGGAGAGTCCAGGGGAAGCTCCAACAGTGAAGTTACTGGCCAGGTTATATGGGAAGGTCAGGGCTGCAATAGCAGTGGGAGTCGCCCCCACCTAGATGATGTTCGAAGTTAGGAGAATAAATGAGGACTTGGAGGGAAGGACGAGCTAAGGGCTGAGGGCCAGGCCTTGCAGAAAGTCCAAGGGCAATGGTGGGAGAGAAGCAGAGCTGAGCCTGAGGGAGGCAGAAACCCCTGTTTATTGGTCAGCTGGAGCCATTGTGGTCTGCTTTGGGCTCTCCAAGCTCTCCTTCCTCACTGACCTCTGGCATGCCCGGGGGTCACAGAAGGTAGGCTTCCCTAATCCACCCCCTTCTCCCTCCAAAGAAGTTCAGAGCAGTAAGACACGGCTTCCGCCAGAGAGAAAGGGATTGGAGCGCCAAAGCCTACCACCCTGCCTCCTCCATCCCCAAGTGAAGCTCGTTTCTTTCCCATCACAACCCCCGCCCCATCCTGTCTGCCCTCTGCTCCTGTCTTCAGAGCCACGTTCCATGAGGGAAAGGGGCACACTTGCCATCTTTTCTTCCCGTCCGCTCTCAGCCCGGGGCATTCTGACCCCGCCCCTCCCACGCACTGACACTGTTGTCAAAGGTGATGTCATAATGATCCCCCCCTCCCCCGCCCCGGGGGTGGTCCTCCAGCTGCATCTTACCCCTCCCTCCAGCTTGACACTCTTCTCCATGCTGCTTTTCTTCTTTGGGTCCTACCCCTCTGGTCTTTCCTTCTCAGCCATTTTCACGGGCTCCTCTTTCTTGGCTGGACACTGCCTACATTGGTTCACTCTTCAAGCAATAACCGAGCACCTTCAAAGGGCTGGGCACTAGCTGCAGGCCTGTCCCTGCAGTTCTGGTCTCCTCCACTCTCTGTGGGCCATGTTGTGCCTCCCATGGTCTGGGTGCAGACTGTTCTCCATTCCAGCCCTGGCAGAGCCTCGGTCTCATCCCATCCTCTTGGCCTGGCCCCGCTTCTTCTCGATTCCCCACTTGGGCGGGGGGCGGGGCGCACAGCAAATGCAGCTGAGGCGGCAGCACCCTGGTGACCCCTCCCCCCGCCTCACTTGCCACTCGCTCCCGTGTGTGACCAGAGCCTGTGGAAGTTGTCCTCTACCCCTCGTCTCTCCTCTCCATACCAGATTTACTGCCGGAGGCCATGGCCTCAGATTCTCTCAAAGTGATCCACGGAACACCTGAATTTTCTCTCCAGCATTCTGCTTTTGCAGGAGAGTTCTTTCTGAAATATAAACTTGACCGTGTCATCTCCTTGCGTTCATGACCACCCTGGGCTGCCCCTGCCCTGAGAGTGTACTTCCAGCTTGTGGCAAGCTCGGTATGACCCAGCCTCACCACTCTGACTCCATCTCATACCAGTCTCCACCCCAGCCCCTCTGGTTTGCTGCCTTTTGTCTACATGAACGCCTGCTCTCACTGAGAGCCTTTGCTTAAGCACTTCCCTTTCTCTGGAATGTTCCTTTCTGTTATACAATCTCAATTCCAAGGTCACTTCCTTGGAGAAGTTTTCCTATTTTCTTTTTTTTCTTCCTATTTTCTTTCTTCCTTTTTTTAAAAGATTTTTTATTTATTTATTCATGAGAGATGGGGGGGGTAGAGAGAGAGAGAGAGAGAGAGAAGCAGAGGGAGAAGCAGGCTCCCAAGGAGCAGGGAGCCCGATGCGGGACTCGATCCCAGGACCCTGGGATCATGACCTGAGCCGAAGGCAGATGCTCAACCATCCGAGCCACCCAGGCGCCCATCTTCCTATTTTCTTATAGAATTTTCCTGATAATTAATTTGCTGTGGTTCTGCCAGCTAACTGTGAGCTCGGTTTTATTTCACAAACTCGTAGAGCGCTTCCTCTGGTCCAGGTGCTGTTCTAGCATGGGGACTGTTAACCCATTTAGATCCGGTAACGGCCACCTTACGAGGAGGGACTCGTCCCCATTTTACAGATGAGGAAACCGAACCCCAAAGAGCTCTGTGGCTTGAGCAAAGTGACATATTCACTGCGCGATGCAGCTGGATTGGGAATACAGTCAGTGCATCTCCAGGGTCCCTGCCGGACCACACACCGGCCACCTGCCTGTCGTGTCCACGGTATTCTCAGGGCCTACAGCAGTGCCTGCTACCTAGTGGATCCTCAGTAAATATTTGCTGCCTGGATGACCAAATACCTGCTGGGATCCAAGGGAGACTGGGGGTCACTGCGCCCCCATCTGCTTGCTGAATATGGTGGGAGAGGTCCTCTAGGATAGAATTCCCCCACCTCTGCAGGCTCAGCTTTTGTTGGCTGTCCTGCTATGTCCAGAGCATGCCAGAGGTAGGAAATGCCCTTCCCCCATTGTCTTCTTGGTTAACATCAAAGCCCTAGTAACTTTCAAGCATCACCTCCTCCAAGAAGACTTCCCTGACTGGACACCCCTCCCCCCACAGTAGAATTGGCCCCTCCCATCTTTGTGCCCTCACAGTATCCCGTACAGACCGTGTATATATCCTGCACAGACCCGATGTCCACCATGGCACTCGTCCTAGTTTATACTTGATGTACATCTAGTTATAATTTAGACCCTTTCTGCTTCAAAGGGTCTCAGTTTAGAGGCTAATTTATATGGTCACCTGACCTCCCCCTTACACACACACAACATGGGTCTTGTGCACACCCATGTTGCAGTCAACCCCAGTACCAAGTACCGAGTCTTATACAGTCTGGTGCTCTTTCTGGGGAAGGAACAAATGAATGATGCTAGATCCAATGGTTAAAACTGCCATCAATTTGAGTAGCAGCAGAAAAAAGCAGCTATCAGAAGACATGGTTTATAGTTCCAATTTCATTACTAAACTAGCTGCGTGACCTTGGCCAAGCTGTTTAACATCGTTGGGTCTCAGATGGCCAGTTTTTAAAATGAGTGGGTTGGATTAAATGACCTCCAAGCTCCATGCCAGCTCTAAGACTCTGTGATTCAATGCTAATGTCCCCTCATAGATGAGGACCTAACAGACTATAAGGGAGTAGTGCAGCACCAAGTGAGGGTACCAGGAAGTCCTAGAAAAGAGACAAAAGTATTGCTGCCGCTCCTGACGCATCTAGAAGCACCCCCACTTCTCCCTCTCCCAGCCCTGCCATGCTGTTGTCTGCCTAGGCAGGTTGAGGGTTTTGACTTTTTTCCTTTTTAAACAGTAAGCTCCTTGAGGGCGAGGTCCAAGTTTTAGACTTTAAGATCTTGAGGACCCAGCAGGGAGTTAAAAACTGGCATGTATTTCGTGGTTGATGACACTGATAGTCTTTCGGAGATCCAATCAAATGTGAGACAGTGGGTGGCCAGTTTCATCAGAAGTGCACTAGACAATGAAGAGACGGTATCGGAAATTAAGGACATCGTTCTTCTATCAATAGCAGCCAAATTACATGCCTGTGTATTAAGGAGCGACTTAAATGCATATAGAAAGAAATATGGTCCCTTCAAGAGGAATAATGTGGATTCAGAAAAAGAAAGACATTGCAGATTCTATATTTATCTTCCAGCAAGCTGGATTTGAGAATTCAATTTGCCCACTTTTCTGAATTGGTTGACTATAAAAATGCATGAAATACAGGAAATAGTAAATGGGGGTGCCTGGGTGGCTCAGTCGGTTAAGCACCTGCCTTTGGCTCAGGACACGATCCCAATCCTGGGATCCAGCCCTGCCTCGGGCTCCCTGCTCGGCGGGGAGTCTGCTTCTCCCTCTCCCTCTGCCCCTCCTGCTCATCTTCTCTCTCGAGCATGCTCTCTCTCCCTTTCTCAAATAAATAAATGAAAAATCTTAAAAAAAAAAAAAGGAAATAGTAAATGAGTACTAAATGCTGAAATGAAACAGAAAATGCTTAAATATATTATGGAAAATACTAACATTTATGCAAAACATAAGCCTTCACCATTATAAACATGTTTATTAAAAGCATGGATATTGGTAAATCTTGTAATCAGTTTCAGTAATAAAGGCTAAAGCACAGACATATAGTGTCTCCCAGTTTCCTCAAACCAAGCAATTATACAGGGATAGAAAGTTTACCAACAAGACGATAATTAGATCAATGGTAGAAGCAGAACTAGTAATTGTGACAAAATCAAAACATGAACTCCAAACTGGGTGGCAAATCAAGTATAATTGCAAAAAATACAACATGAAAATCTCACCTTAAATGCAGTCAATATTTTCTTGTGGTTCCCCCAGGGAGTGTGAAAATAGATTTCGCCAGAAAGAAAAAGACAACTGAATACATTTCAGAGTTTAAATATTTAGCAAGCATTTTGGGGAAAAAAGATCGTCATTTTAAAATTACACACGTCCAATATACGAACAATATAATTAAAGAGGCTTTGGAAAAAAGAAGTTGGGGATATTAAGCTCATAATCTCACATTGAAAGCTGTGCTTCCAATGTGGATTCTGAAGACAATACCCAGAAACTGGAGGTGGTGGAGATCAGCAGAGCAGAGAGACTAGATCACAAGAGAAACTGGAGTAAAGAGAGTGAAGCACTTGGCCTAAGATTTGCATCCTTACCTCCTGGTAGGGGCTTTGGGTTCCATCAGCTCTATTCCGGCTGAAGTGACAAGCCGCAAGAACAGTTCACCTCCAACAGTTGCTGTCCCATCAACCGTCTGCCCCAGGACCTATGTGCCTCTCTTACTCTGTCAAAACCAAACCTATCTGCAAAGGCTCAAAGCCCTCCAGTCTCTCAAAACCATCACCACACTACTTCATTCATGGAGTCAGGAAACACGGACAGATGAGTGCCAGCCATGCTTGGCACTGTTCGAGGCACTGGGGATCTAGCAATGAACATGAACAAAAATGTGCAACTTTTCCTCTCCCCCGGGGCCCACATCCAAGTGGAATTCTCTCTCCAGTTCCTGTTGTCTACATGATCGTCTGGTGGTTGACTGTAATGGTGGTTGTTCTCTAAGCATGTTACCTCTTCACGGTATGTCCTCCACGACGTGAAGTCTTCAAGGGTAAAAAGCCAAGCTTTCTAATTTTTCAAATCTCCTGTTTCCATCTTAGCACTTAATTTAGTGTTGGGCACAGGGTCCTCAGTAGCAAAACAAATCCTTCATGTAGGAAAAAAAGAAGTGAGAAAAAATAGGAGAACCATTGATCCTGTGTAAATGTCTTGTCTTCTAGCCTCCATAGGGTCTTCGTGTGCATTAGTCCATTTGGTTCCACAATAATCCCAGCAGGAAACAGGGCAGGAGTCGTTATCTCTGTTTTATTAAAGAGAGAACAGGGTTCCTGATAGGTTAAGGGCCTGGGCTAATAACATACATCTGGTAAGAACCTCTCACAAATCGGCCAAAGAAGGACCAGACTTAGCCGAAGCTGACAAAAGGCAATGGATGTTCTTGAAGAAGATGGGCAAAGATCAGACCCACTAGGCAGATCCAGGAACAGGCCTAAGTGTCTAGGCAATTAGCCCCTTGGGGATGTGGCTGCAGCACCGCAAACTCTCAGCAGTTTAGCCAGTGAGCAAGCATAAGGTTGCAAACAGACCTGAAAACCCCCAGGGTGCCAGAAAGAACCCCCAACCAAGCGCAAGTGTGGTGGCGCACAGGGCTTGGCATCTTTCAAGACCCACTCCTGGAAAAGGCAGGGAGTCCTCCCTTTTAGAAGTGGAAGTGACGGTGGCCTGGCCCCAAGGTGACGCAAGGCTGCTAAAAAGAGCAGGTGGATCCCAGATGCTGCTGCAGCTTCCCTCACAGCGGAAGTCAACCCCACAAGTCAGGAGAGGCATGTCCGCACAAAGGCAGGCTACACGCCCAGAAAAAATGGCAGCAAGGAGGCATTGGGCCAGGGAGGGCGGTGGTCCCATAGTCCTACAGAAGGGATCAGCCATGCTCCATGAAACTTACAAGAATCTCATGCGCCATTCATGTTCAAAGATACGACAATCCTCAGGGCATTTCTGGCTTCCACTTTTCCTCCTGATCAATTCAGATTTTACATCCATACTCAAAAGAAAGCTTTCTATCCCTTAAAACTCACAATCACCCAACACCTGGTTTTTTACCTCCCCCAAGTTTGACGCATTGATATTGATTTGGGAAGGTTTTTTTGAAGGATACAAATGTGGCCTGGCTCCTGCCTTGAAGGACCTTAGAGTCTAGTGGAAGGAGGTGGAGGGAGATGTTCAGGAAGTGATTAGCAAAACTAGAGAGTATGTGATTAAGTGCTCCAAATGGATGGGTAAGGGGAAGTGGGCAAGCAAGGTCTGCTCTGCTGAGGATAGATGACAATAGGCTGAGCTGGGAGAGAGGAATGAACACAGCAGGTGGGGAGTGGCAGAGTGATGGAGAGAAGGTTGGAAAGAAAGAGACTTCAGGAGGGAAGTGATGATGAGAGAGAGGCAGACACAATCCAGGAAGAGAGGAAAATGGAGATCAGAGACATCAGGGGTGGGGAGAAAAGAAAGGCTAGGAGCTAGAAAGGGAAAGAGAAGCTCTGAGTGACTACTTACACTCCATGTCGGTTTACCCTAAATACTGAAGTATCTTTACTCAAAACTTTCCTTAAAACTAGAGGTCGGAAACATAGTAAATGCTCATAAATGGAGGCTATTATGTGCCAGACATTGAGCTTTAAAACATTATTCATTTGAGAGTTAGGCATTTTCCCACTTCATAGATGAAAAACGGAGGCTTTGAGGAGTAAAGGGGTAGACCTTTAGTCTCTGACGTCAAAGCTTTTTAATCACTGGTTATGCCACCACACAGGGGAATCTTCAAAATGAACTTCTCTATTTTGGTTTAGACTTCCACTGTTTGGGACATCCCTATTTCCTCCTTAACATTTAAGGGTGCAGAGAAATTAGAAATAGTTTAACTTGGTCGACGAGACTATGTAGTTCTCCTTCCACCCACTAAAGTCTCCCCAAAGAAGTGGGTGATCTGGATTTTGACTCTTAGCATTTGTTGGGTCTCAGCTTTGCTCGAGAAGGCAGAGATTTGTTAATATCTTATTAAGGTGCCAGCTTATTCCAGCCAGGGATCCTCTTCTCAATGTTTCCAGAAGGCACCTTTCTTTCCTTCTTCCCATCCACCACTCTGCATCTCCCTGCAGCTACAATTGAAGCCCTACAGTTCATAGTTCTCGAGCCCTTCTTGGGGAATCACCCAAGCTTTATTCCGGAAAAATGTCTCTTTTAGGGCAAAGCAGTGAGGCTCAAAATACATCCTTGCCAATTGTGATTTGGGGGGCATCACTGCCATCTCACTATCTCTTATCTTACCCTGCACATCTGCTTTCAAATATTAACAAAGATTGCCTGCGGAAAACCCATCGTGTATATCTGTTTAAACGCTATTCCCCCCTCCCCCGCCCCAGACTAGTTAACAAATGGCTTTCAACTGGAAAAGAGCTGGTTGTAATCTGACAAACCTTTACCTGCAGTTCTGTTCAAAGCAAGTATGACTATTATTGCTCTGAGAGACTTCTTCGGTTTCCTCCCAGCATTCCTACCTGGGTTAAATCTATAGGAGGTGTCTGCTGAAGGTGAGCAACTCACTCAGTGTTGAGGGTTAATTACTTGAGGGGCGCGGGACCTTAAGAAAAAGGGCAAGACCAAGTTGAACTACTTGAGAACCTCTTCTTCTCTTTGCCCCCAAGTACCCCATGGGTTATAAGGATAGGTGGGAAGTCAATAAAGCCATTTATTTTGCAAATAGCAGTGAGGCCTAACACTTGCTTAATCTGACAATGGCAAAAGTCTTTCTCTTCTACTTAAAACAAGCTGCTGCCTTTTTCTATACCTACAGACATCCAGTTGCCTCTGGGACCATAGCACCGGTGTGAAAGACTGCTGCTTTAAAAATATATTTTACTGTAGTCTGAAAGACTTAAAAAGGCTTTTGACCTGATAGGGTTTTGGTGAAGATCTTCTTCACATCAGTGCTCCTGAGAATCTAAGAAGTCTGAACAAAACTGGTATCAGACTATTTCCCAGTGACTGGAATGCAAGCGAGTAAGACCATATTAACAAATGATTTTTTCAAAGTTTTTACTTTATTTTTTTAAGACTTTATTTATTTATTTGACAGAGAGAGAGACACAGCAAGAGAGGGAACACAAGCAGGGGGAGTGGGAGAGGGAGAAGCAGGCTTCCCGCGGAGCAGGGAGCCCGATGCGGGGCTCGATCCCAGGACCCCGGGATCATGACCTGAGCCGAAGGCAGACGCTCAACGACTGAGCCACCCAGGCGCCCCTCAAAGTTTTTATTTTAATTCCAGTTAACATATATTGTAATTTAGTTTCAGGTGTATAGCACAGTGATTCTTCAGTTCCATACATCACCCGGGGCTCATCACAAGTGCACTAACGAACCTTTTTTTGTTGTTGGGAGATCTTGCAGTCAGCTATTGCAGAGCGCTGGACTCCTCTCCGTTCGAGTAATTAGGCAAGCTGTTTAACCCTTCTATACTTCAGTTGTCTACCTTTAAAATGAGTACAACACTGCCAAGGATGCTGTGAAACAAAGTAGAGAACGTTTTTAAAACTCCCAACATGTGCATGTAGAAAAACATCCTGTGGTAATAAATAATACTACTTTGGGTTTACATAGTGCCTTTACCCTAGAGCTCAAACCTTGATAGAAACAGAAGCTATCATTACTTCAATAGTCTTTCTTGGTCTCCTAAAAGAGCTGAAGGTTGTTTATAGAAGTTATGTGATTCACTCCATGTTCTTTCCCCTCTCCTGCATTCCTGAATCCCAGGATCAGAAGTTAAAGAGTAGGAAACCCAAGGCAGGGAGAAAAAGATCTGTGTGACACCTCTCAGCAAGAGTGTAGCGAAGCCAAGAGTGTAGACCCGGATGCGTAACGCCCAAGCCACGGTCCTTTATGGGATTTATAATTTAAACGGGCCCCAAAGCACGAGATTGGCTGGGGAAATGCCCTGATCGCAGTTGAGCGGCTCGCATGGCGTTGCCCAGATACCTCTGGCCGAGCTCTGTCGACGTCCGCAGCCTGCTAGCCCGTCGGGCAGCTGTCGAGCCGCGGGAGCCCGTTCGTGGGCAGGGCCGGCACGGCTCGGGCGGCCGCTGCCCCGTCGCTGACCCTCGCGCGAAGCTGCGCGCACGGAGAGGAGACATCTTCCCAGCCGGGCCTCCCGCGCCCGCCGCGGCCCGGGGCGGCGGGGTCGGCCCTGGGAGTGGGGGGCGCCCCGACTCGCCGGGGGCGGGGTCACGTCCCACCCGGGGCGCCGGGGCACCCGCGCTGCGGAAACCTGAGCGTGGCCGAGGAGCGGGGGCTTGCAGGGCCACCTCCCCGGGCGCCTCGGGCCCGCAGTGGGAGCGCCGGCCGCCGCCGCCCCCGGGCCGTCGCGGAGACCACTCCCGCGCCTGGTACCTGTGGACGCCCTTGTCAAGCTCCTGGAGCTCCCCAGGGGGAGCCGAGCCCAGGACAGACATGCTACTCCCGTTTCCTGCCCCTTCGGAGCGGCGAGGAGTGGGTGAGGCGAGGCCGAGCCGCTGCACCGAGGAGCCCCCCGAGTCGTGGGCGAACGGGCCCCGGGGCGGGGGCGTTGGGGCCTGCCCGGGGATGGCGGGCAGGCCGCCCTCGGCCCACCGGCCGGCGGGCGAGGGGAGGGCAGCCAGGGGGAAGGCGCCCCTTCCGTGCGCCCACTCGCCCTGGGCAGGCCCGAACAGGGCGCCGAGGTCGGACCGGCCCAGCCCAGCGGCCTGACCCCGGGAGACCCCGCTTTGAGGCGGGCAACGGCTGCTCTGGCCCAGGCCACCCGGCCTTCAGGTTGTGTGACTGTGACGGGCCGACTGGGGCAAAGGGCGGTTGAAGGGGAACGGGGCGCTTCTCCCTGCTGCTTGGGGGGGTTATTGTGCTTTGTGGGGGGTTGGGGGGGGTCACCACCCTCCCGCGGGAGGTGGGGGAGGGCCGCCGGAGCAGCTGGCCGGCGAGGGGCGGGGTCACAGAGGCGAAGTGTGTGTGTTCCAGCGAGGGCGTGTGGGAGGGGAGGGCGCGCGGAGGAGGATCCTGGCCTGCGCGCAGGCGCGAGCAGCGGGTCGGGCCCGAGCCCAGGAAGAAGGCCCTGGGGGAGCGGGGGCGGTGGGCCGGCGGGAGGGCGGGCAGGCTGACGCGAAGGGGGGCGGGGAGCCGCGTCGGCGTCGCCGGGCGCGGGCGATTCGAGGCCGACGCATCCGCGCGTGCGCGCGCCGCGGAGTGTCCGCGTTAGAGGGGAGTGACGCGTGCGCGTTCACGTGCGCCCGGGAGAGCGGTAAGAAACGAAGGGAGGCCTGAAGGGGGTGGGGGTGGAGGACAGCCGGAGGAGGGGTGGGGGGTGGCGCCTGCGCAGTGCGCCGCGGAGGAGCTGTGTGTATGTGAGAGTCTGACGGGTTCAAAATGGCGGCGGCTGCTTCAGCGGCTCCTCCTGTGTGAGGGAAACAACACCCCTCCCCGGCGGCAGTGGCGGCGGCGGCGGCGGCTGCGGCTCGCAGAGCACCTTCCCAGCGGCTGGGCCTGTCGCCGCTCCGTCTATCCTGGGCAGGGGGCGCTCCGGGAGGAGGGGCAACGCCAGGGGGCCCATCCCCCGGAATCCCTCCTCTGCGACTGGGGAGTAGCCGGGGGCTCGTCCCGCAGCGCGGAGCCCGGGCTGAGGGGGAGACGCGAGGGGAGCCCGGGCCCCCAGCCCGGCGCGCCGCGCCGCTCCCGCCCTCTCCGCCCCCCGGGGCCGGGGCCCGCGTTCCGGGGGGCCGGGGCGGCGCGGGGAGCCTCGGGCCGGCCGGTCTCAGCTGATCGGCTGCCGCTCCTGGGCTCCGGAGGCGCCCGGGCGGCTGCTCGCCCAGGGCACGGCGAAGAGGGCGCTCCCCGCGGCCGGGGCTGGCCCGGGGCTCGGGCTCGGGCTGCTGACCGCTGGCCCGGGGGAGGCGGGGGCGCCCCGGGCTCGGCGCCGAGGGGTCGCGCTCCCCTCTCTTGACGCCTCTGACTCCCGGTCTCCCAAGCCTGAAGAGGAGGTTTGATTCAGCAACTGTTTCCTCTTTTCCGGGTCGCTCTGACCCTCTCTGGATACTGGGTTGATCCACGGAAAAAAACGAAGACGACGTTTGGGATTTAATTTTTCCTCTCAGTTTTTGGAATCTTTTACTTCTCACTTGGACAAGAACTCACGAGCAAAATCCCCGGTGAGATTCCCCCTCCCAGCCCCCCCCACCCCCCCCTGGAAGTTTGGTTCACCGTGTTATCTAAAGTCTTAATGTAAAGTTTCTATTTCTTTTTCCGATGGGTGAACCATTGAATCACCTTTCCTTCGGGGAGCCCGGCGAGATTTGCCATTTTTCCTCTCCGGCCCTGGCTGCTTTCAGTCCCCGGCGGTCCTCGCCCAGGGGGTGCAAACACGGTTTCTCTCCCTCCCGACTTGGGACAAGGGCTTCCTCTAGGAGGGCCCTGCCACGAACTGCTCTTGCAAACTGTGTCATTGGGTCCTTTGGTCTTGTAGCAGTTTTGAAAGGATGCTATTAACGTGGCTGTAATGTAGTTGCAAAAAGGAAAAAAAAAATTCTGCATTCCCTGTGGAAGCCATTATCCTTGAGAATATTTAGAAAAAAAAGACAAACCTTTCTTGGTATTATGGATCGACCGTCGCGCAAATCGGTCGTAATTTTTGGAAAAGATGTATTTTACTTATTTCTATAGATGGATTCGCTCATTTTATTACTTTATTCAAAAAGATCTAATGGAATTTTTGTCCCTGGTTTGCAACTCTCTTGAATTTGTTTTAGAGTTGTACACATCTTGTGTTGGGGTGGAGTGTTGGTTTGGGAATGAGAAAGATCCAGGGAGTCTAGGAAGGCAGGCAATGATGGTGTACGGCTTTACTGGAGGGGTATGGGAAATTGTTTTTGGAATCTTTCTATATCTTGATTTTTTTTGTCCTTTTTTAATATGGTCTGCTCTTTTTTCCTTTAGTTTCTAATTATCAGTGAGAGAGAGCTAATTTGGTTGGGATCTGGATTTGTTCAGTGCTGGCTTCACCTGGTCAGTTCTCTATAGATACAAGTCTCCCCCACCAACACGTTTTTTTTTTCCCCCCTACTGCTGCCATCAAAGGGAGGCTTGCTTATTGTAATCCTGTGGGGAAGAAACAGTGGTGTGGCCCATCCACAAGGAACTGAAACCAACATCATCTCCTTTTCCCTAGGCCTCCGACAGTTGTAATGTGATTAACGTTGGTCATGGCGTGGAAACACTTGCCCCAGAGCAGAGGGGTCCCAAACTGATGAAGAGGAATCAGATTTGTCAGAGAGCCTTTAACTTACACATATCTTAAATACTTCTTTCTGTGAAAAGAAAGCTTGAGTTTGGGGATGAGTTCTCATCTCTGCTCATATCATTATTCTTTAGTGTTGCAACCTGGTTCCTAAGGAGGAAGAGGAAGGCAGCCCTGGAGTGGTTTCTTTACAGTAATTTCAACAGAAGAGTGAGAGATGGAACCCGAAGAAGAAAGGATTCGTTACAGCCAGAGATTGGTTAGTATTTTATTCTCTCTCTCTCCCTTTTTTTTTTTCTCAATTTTGAAGCATAATAACTATTTTGTTTCCATTTGTGAACCTACTGTGATTAAAACTTTTCAGGTGGCTTTTGTGTATACCAGAGGAGAGACTATGTATTAATATCTCATTTGGTTTTTAGGCCAAGCAATTAGAGCCTTAATATTCATCCTGTTTGGAAATGGACTTATATGTAACCTTAACTTCTATGGAAACTGTTGTAAATCAAAGGATTTTGTGGATTACATCATGACCGGGATTACTAATTTTGCAATACTGACACTGTAATAAATCTGATTAAGTTAGATTAGAATGTAAATTTTAGGGGCAAAACTGAGGAACGTTAGTTCTGTATCATTTTTGTAGATTATGGTATGTCAGGATTTGTGGCTTTGAGCTGGGAAGTAGAACTATGGATTTTTATTTTTTTTATTTTTTATTTTTTTATTTTTTTTTTAAAGATTTTATTTATTTTTTTGTCAGAGAGAGAAAGCACAAGCAGGGGGAGCGGCAGGCAGAGCAGGTAGAGGGAGAAGCAGGCTCTCTGCCAAGCAAGGAGCCCGATGTGGGACTCGATCCCAGGACCCTGGGATCATGACCTGAGCTGAAGGCAGACGCTTAAGCAACTGAGCCACCCAGGTGTCCCTATGGATTTTTATTTTTAACACAAGTAACACTGATAAGTTTAGAGGGTTGGTGGGGATTGATTGAGAAAGGGTAGAATGCCAGAAGTTCTGTATTTTGTATTTTGGGAAGGAAGTATGAGATACATCTTGTTGAAAGAAATTTTTACTTAGTAATGATTTGGAGGGAATTTGCTTATATGTGCATATGAATATTTGTTCCTTTAAGCCCTATTTTCCGCTCGAAGTTTCCCTGTTGGAGTTCAAGAATTTGATTTTTGCATCCCCTAGTCAAAGAGAACTTTATTAATATTCTCACCGTATATTCATTTGAGAAATTTGAATTTGTGTCTTTAGAGTAAGGTATGGGGAGAGCCAAAGAATTGTCTGTATCATGTGAAATTTGGTGAACTGAGAGACCTAGAAGATTACTAAAGGAATTTATGGTGGTTTTCTTTGGCTCTGTGTTTTAGACTGAGTTTGGAGGAAAACAGTGATTCTGTAATCATTCTCTGATGATCTCCACTCTTTTTGAGAAAAGGCTACTTTGTTTAAACGTGACTGTTAGAAAGGTGTGGAGTGCATTGGCAAGTATATCCAGCAGGCATATGTTCTGGCAAGACTTATTCCAGAGATTTGCCTCTTGTTTCCCAAAGCATGTATTGAGAATATAGTTCTTTAACATTTAGAAATAAACTATGGTTCTTTAACTTTCAGAAATAAACTATGTTTGTCAGTAGTGAAATTTTGTATGCTTAGGGTTTATTTTTGTTTTGACATTTCTTAAACTTTTCTTTGGGAACATAGAAGAGGATGCTGCAGAATTCTCTTCCCAGGTGGTTATTCCCAGCTATACAGGGATTCATTTTTATCATGTCAGGCTTGTAGAATTGTTGAGCTTATTGTAAGCTCAACAATACATTGTTTTGTATTGTTACATAAATACTAGAGGGATCTTGGATCTTGGGATCCAGTCTTTCAAAGGAAGAACCTTTCATTCAGCCAGAAAAAGTTCACATTTTTTAACAAGATAGGGAGGTAGTAGTGGTAAGGAGATCCAGGGAATCTGTGACTTTTGTTCTGGTAAGATGATTTTTTAATTGTAAAGTGATTGCTACCTGTTGCACACATTAACCCTTTCCATATCTAGTATATTTTTTCTTTTGGTTCATGTGCTGTTGCAGCAGTGTTGTATTAGAGGGTACATCAGATATTTGGTGGAGATCTTTACTTGGAATTTTGGGTAATTCTGAAGTTTAGGGTGAGTGATATCTGTTTTTCTTTCTAAGAATTACATGACAAAATTATATCTGAAGTGTAAATTCTTTCTGTAACATAACTTTTGATAAGAGCATATTGGCAGCTTATTTGAGTGACAAGTTTGCCTACCAAACTTTTAATGTCTGTCTCTGTGGTGAGTCCTCATATTACATTGATAATGGCTAATTTTTATAGTAGTTCAGTTTTTTAACACTGTGTCTGTCTTTAAAGGAGGTCAAAGTGTAGAACTTACTTTTGTTTTGCAGTTATTGGCCATAGAACATAAAGTTTGAAAGAGAGACAAATGATAGGTTTGCTTACTTAGCTTAGTGATTAAAATTTGTGTGGTCTCAAACAATATATATTTGTCAAATTGAATTACTTAGTACGTTGATTATAGTGTTATTAAATGTTACTTACTTGTTGTTTTAGGGGATAAAACCTAAATGGCCGTCCCTTGTGATATACCTCCAAAATAGCTTCTTGAGAGAGAAAATGGTATCAGTATTAAAAGTCTGAGTCCAGACTCATTTCGGAATGACTTTTTTGTATTTAGGATCTTTTACCTATCTTAAAAAAAAAGTTGTATTCTTACTAGTAAGAATACTATTAAAAACTGAGTAAGTTATTTTAATGCTTCTTACTGATAAAGCTATTTCAAGTGCACAGACTGAATTTGGTAAATTTTGATATGTTTATATCAACTTTGTGACAAGTCATTTTTTAAAGTCAGAAATAGCTAGTTTAAAAAAAATGGCTTGCCTCTTGCCAAACTTTATTACATGTAGAAGAGAATTTTACCTTTGAAGTTGGTGTATATGTATAGATTTGGGGCATAAGCTCTACTTTCTGGAACTAGAATGCTTGTTTTGCAGTGTGGGAAATGAATGATGTTTTACTATTCTTAAGCAAAACATAGTTTTGTTTTGTTTTTTAATGAAAAGATTAGTAGTTTTGTGTATGGATTCCTAGAACAAAGCCATACAGATCTCTAAGGCAAGTTGATGTACCTGGAAAGGGTATTCAAGTGAGAGGGATAGAAGCTTCAGCTTCGGTGATGGGGGGGTATGTGGTTGTCCTGAGGTAAAGATGATTTATTTCTGTATTTTTAGTAAATTTAGATGGAGGACCTAATTGAGAAATATTGACAAGTACTAAAGATGGAACTTCTTTTTTTCTTCATTTGATTTCAGCAGCCAAAGTGTTGGAGTAGTTTTAGATGTTTGTTTCTGTCCATGTATATTTAAGTATTGATTTGTAGGGAATATTCAGCATAATATCTTACAGTTACTTAATCTAAAATGTTAATTAGATCCTTAGCAGTTATAATTGATGATCTTTTAGGTTTTTGAAATCATACCAATTCTGAGTAATCCTTATTGCATAGAAAATCAAGGGCAAAATAGCATGCATCAAAATGCTTACGTTAATATTTCTGTGCTATGTAGTATCGTTTTAACTTGGGACTTTTTTCATTTTTATTGGAAAAGATGATCTTTGCTATATATTTTAATACACTGGACTATGATATGTGTCCTTAACTTGTATAATATATTGTACATATCATTAAATTTAGTATGGAAAAAATTCATTAGCTCCTGCCAAAGGCAATTGTAGAAACAAATGGACACCTAAATCAATGTAAAAGAAAGTGAAGACCGTATACTTCAGGGTAAAAGAACTTATGTAACCTGAATATTTGTTTCTCTTGAATTCACCCAAGTCTAGTAGTGTTACCTGAAGGAGACATGTTGATTTTCTTGAGGATTCAGTTTGATTGTCAATCTCAATGATGAGATGAAGAGATTTTCTAAAGGATGTTATACTATTAGATGTTCAGTGCTGTTTATTTCTTACATATGTTTTTCTTTAAAATAGCTAAATCATTTATCTTTTGTAAGAAACTGGGGCACTGAAGCCGTAATGATACTCTCACCATTCTTTGGGTTACACTTAAAAATTGTCTTCCCAGATTCAGCAGCAATTACCAGATTATCCCTTTTACAAACAGTCCCACTTTGAATGACCCCACTCTCAGTAAGGTCTTTCTGACCAGGAACGGACTAGGCAAAATAAAATCCTAGTTTTAAGCCGTATTTTCCCTAGCACGAAAGTGTCATATTGTTAACAACTAGAAAAAAATTATAGGTGGTCTAAATTGTTGAATTTGTTTATTTATATTTTTCATTAGACTTAACCTTCAATCTGTGATGGTGGAGGAGTACATTGTTCTGAGTGTTGCAGCCTCCTTCCTGATGATGTAGGAAAAACTTGTTGCCCATTTTTGGGTGATTCAAAATGCATATAATGAGGGAGCTAATTTTTTATTCTTATGCATCAATCTTCCACAGTAAGCTACATTTTGGGGACCCATAATGAGGACTGTATTTAAGCCCTATCACTTTCTCTTGTTTTATTTTGCTGAGCACTAATCATTACCATACTTGTTTGTTTTGTTTGTGCATATCTCTCCTTTGGAGTGTAAGCTCCTTGAGAGTTGGGACTTTGTTTTGTTTATGGTATATACTGGATGCTTCAAATAGTGCCTGACACATAGAAAGTGCTCAATAAGTAGCCTCAAAAAGAGAGAAAGTACTCCATCTACAACACAGAAAGTGCTTGATAAGTATCTGTTGATATTGTTGAAAGCCCTGATAAATACTTTTCTTTGCTACCAGTTTCTTGACGGCCAGCAGTAAATCACTGGAATGGAGGAGAGTTTGTGTGTAGGGATGAGCAAAAATATCTGGGTATTAGGTCTTGCAGTGTGCATAGAACCAGAAGCTTTAAGCTGTGACAGAAAAAATTTATACTTAACACACATGCCAGATGAACACATTTACAGTATTTGGGCCATTAAAACCAATGAAGAAAATGTCTAGTTAACTTTAAAAGCTCAGTCTGAATTTTAAGTTCTTCCCTTAATCCTGTGTAAATCTTCTGTTTCAAGGTTTTTGCTGGCTTTTAGACAACCTTAAAGTTGTGAAGTTGCTAGTGATGGTGTTTGTGTTATTCTCAAGTCTTCATTTTGGCCATTAAGCAAGACAGATAATTGATAATATTTACTGTATACCATATAGAGAAACATGCCATTATTTTATATCTTTAAAATTTTTCTTCTTGGGGTGCCTGGGTGGCTCAGTTGGCTAAGCAGCTGACTCTTGGTTTCAGCTCAGGGTCCTGAGATTGAGCCCTGGATCAGGCTCCACATTCAGCGAGGAGTCTGCTTGTCCCTCTCCCTCCCCATCTGCCTCCTCCTACCTCTAAAATAAATAAATAAAATCTTAAAAAAAATTTCTTTTTTCTTGGTAAATGGACATCCTTGACTAGGTTTCATTAATTTGCCCTGTGTAATCTCATTTTTGGAATAATACTATATTGTCACATTGTGGTTTTACATCAATTCAGTATTTATGTGCTGAGTACGAGGCTAGGTTCTCTCATACACATTATCTTGTTTAATCCTCAAAACTGGCCTGTAAGGTAGATGGTATAGTTTTAAATTTTAATTTTTTTTGTTATGGAAATGGAGTTTTTAGTCTGTGACTTGCCCAAGATCACCAAGTTGGTGAGGGGTGGAACCAGACCTTGAACCCCATGTTTCTTGTGTTATTTCATACAGAAAACAAATGGTACCCGTTTCTGTCGTAGGGAGTTGCAGACTGAGTGCTTTCTCTTTTTTTGAGACTACTTTTAAAATTTCTTCCCTTACAGGTGTCTGCCTAACACCCTAAATGAGGTAGCTACAGATATTTGACAGCCGGTGTTCCATCACGTTAGGAAAAGGTGGCACATTCTTTTTGTGAACTTTGAATTTACTGCACTTGATCTATTAAAACAGCAGTATTTGTGTATATGTCAAGCTTTTTATTTATGCATGTCACTCATATAATTGTTTTCTGTTTTAAATTTTAGGTTCTTGGGGGTTTTCTCTATCTGTGAGTACTTGGTAAAAACTTAAACCATAAAAAAAGACAGCAGATAGTGACCAAGCGAGTGGTTTTGGCAAATACAGTGGTGAAGGCCTCCTTCAGGTAGGTAGAGAGGAGGAGGGAAGAGGGTGGCCTTGCAGGAGGTAAAGACAGCATAAGCTTTACTATGGAATGGGATGCTTATAAGGCCTGGTCTGAGGACATTGACTAGATTCATAGGACTAAAGTAGAAGATTTGTTTTGGGAGGCACCATTGATAATATTCGGAACACATTTTAAACAATTATGAAGGCCAGGTATGGAAAATAGAGAGTCATTGGAAGTTGTGGTTTGTTTTTAATCAAATAGTAATTTGATCAAAGTGGTGTTTTAGGAATAATATTTTTGCAGTTTCAAGTCAGGGGTGTGTCCAAAGGAATCTTGAAGTAAGTTATCTCCTAAGGTATTAGGTACCTGATCTCTAGGACAGTGGTTCTTGAAGTGTGGTTCCCTCACCAGCAGCCTCAGCATTATCTGGGTATCTGGGAACATGTCAGAAATGCACATTTGGGGGGCCCTGCCCTGTATTTACTGAATCAGAAACTCTGGAATTGGGGCCCAGCAATCTGCGTTTTAACAAGCCAGGTGATTCCAATACATGCAGAAGTTTGAGAGCCACTGTTCTGGGGTATAGTTAGTGGAAATGGAAAGGAAGGGAAAGTGAAGGACTGACAAAACTTGCTGACTGATGGATAGCAGCATGTTATGGAAAAGAGTTCTTGATTGAGGATCATGAGTGCTGAGTCCTAGTATCAACTTTTATCACCAGCTGTTTTGAACAAGAGAACTGACCTGTCATGGAAGGAGTTGTACTTAGTGATTTCTGAGGATTTTGGAGACAAATGAAGAATTAAGGTGGACTCTGGGATTAAGTCTGCATTATCAGCAAGATCAGGAGGGAGTTTTGAAAAGGAGAGGAGAGGACATTGGGTGGATATTTTAGAAAAGTGGAACAGATTACTTAAAGTAGGCATTCTCAACTGGGTGTGATTTTTTGCCCCCTTGGGATATTTGGCAATATATGGAGACTTTTTTTTTTTTTTTTTGAGACATTTTTGATTGTCAGACTAGGGGAGTACTACTGGTATTCTAGTGAGTAGAGGCTAAGGATGCTTCTAAACTATCCTAAATGCACAGGTCAGCCCCCCACAGCAGACGGTTATTGGGTCCAAAATGTGAACAATGCGAGATTGAAAATCCCTATTTATTTATTTTTTAAAGATTTTATTTATTTATTTGACAGAGAGAGAGAGACAGCGAGAGAGGGAACACAAGCAGGGGGAGTGGGAGAGGGAGAAGCAGGCTTCCCGCTGAGCAGAGAGTCCGATGTGGGGCTCAATCCCAGGATGCTGGGATCATGACCTGAGCCGAAGGCAGACGCTTAACGACTGAGCCACCCAGTCACCCCTGAAAATCCCTATTTAAAGAGAAATACCCAGTAGATAGGTTCTGTGTATGTTTCCATCCTGGTTTTCTGCTGTTAATCTTAGAGTTTTAAGTTTAACACAAAACATCTCAAAAACACTCTCAGATTTCCTTTCGCAGGGCTTTGCTCAAAGTAAGCATAAAGGGTTTTGTTGTTGCTGTCAAATTTTCACAAAACTAAATGGTATGGAAAATCCTCCACCAAGGTGCGGATTTATTACTCCTTTTAACTTATCCTAAAGCAACTTACTTGGATAACCAGCATAAGTATTCATTGTATTGATTACAACAAGAAATTTCCTTTTGATATTCTCTCTGAAGGATAGAAAAATGAGTTAAAAGTTGTGGTATTGATGTGAGCAAATACTGAAATACAGTGAATTGCTCTGTAGTTCAATACCCTATGATCATTTTTAAGAAACAGCTTCATGAGCTGGTTGTGGCCCTCAGTGTGAATTCAGTATGTAGCCTCAACCTTAATCCATCTCTTTGTATCCCTGGATCTCAGAAGTTAGAAAGTCTGTCCTGTCAGGGCAGTAATCTGGCCAACACTCTTGCTTCTGACAGTGACCTCAAGAGAATGTAGATTCATAAGTATAGTGATCACTTAAAGTACTTTTATAGTTTCCAAAGTACTTCTCTGTTTCTTGTGTCTTTTGATCATCTTAATCTTCTGATCATCATAATTCTGGGGGGTTGCCAGAACTTGAGGTTGGTGCTACCATATTGCACAGTTCCAGCAGGTGCCATTCACATATCTTAATCTGCTGAAAGATGCCCTTGGAGTTGTGTGGTGAATAACAACAACAAAAAATTGTGAGCCTTTTTGGGTGGATAAGATAAAGGAAAAGTCACCCCGTTTATTTGAGACAAGGTAGGAAAAAGCCCAATCTGATGGATAATAGTACACATTAATTAATTGAGTATATACTATGTGCCTGGAACAGGCACTTTACACATTTTAACTAACTTAATTCTCGGCAACCCTTTGAGGTAGGCTCTATGATTCCCATTTTCTGGTTTGGAAACTGAGGCATAGTACAATTAAGTAACTTGTCTGAGGTTATCCAGTTAAGAAGAGAAAGAGTATTCAAAGCGGGTAGTCTGGCTCCCAAGCCTTCTAAGCTATACTGCCTCTTTTTTGATTTTGTTGGAGGACAGTTTGTATATGTTTTGTTGATGAACTTTGGGTATTCCCCAGGTAATACTTTCTCATTCGGGAGATTCATTCGCATAAATGTTTTTTAGGTGCTTCTGCTGTGACAGCTACTTTACTTGGGCCTTACTTTTTTATAACTTCCAAATACTGTGGTTTCAAGTAGTGCTGAGTGCTTTGAAGAAATTAAGAGGGTGATGAAATACAGTTGACCCTTAAACAAGCGGGGGCTAGGGGCCCTGACCCTCTCTACACAGTTGAAAATCCACATGTAACTTTTGACTCCCCCAAAACTTAAGTACTCTATTTTGACCAGAAGCCTTCCGTAACATACACAGCCAACAAACGTATATTTTCTGTGTATCAGAAAATATCTGCATGTAAGTGAACCCATGCAATTCAAACCAGTGTTGTTCAAGGGTCATCTGTACTTGTTAGGGTGAGGATTGTACCTTGAGATTGATGGTTACTAGGGCTGCCTGAAAAGATGGTATTTTGTGACTGAGACCTGAGTGGTGAGGAGCCATTCTGGTGAAGTTCAAGGGCTTAAGGGGACCAGATCTGGGTCAGCAGAGCTCTGGCTAGAGGGACCAGCTAATGCAAAGCCCTGTGGTATGAATGAGAAAATATTACAAGCGCTTAACTTTGTGTCAGACGCCATGCAAAGCTCTTGGGATACAGTGATGAGCAAGACAGGCATGGTTCCTCTGTTGTGAAGCTTCCAGTCTGGTAGGGAAGTCAGTAATTAAATACTTCTGTTAGTAATGTCAATTATAGTTACGCAAAGGACTACAAAGGTAAATATAGGATGCAGTGAGAATATATGATAAGGTGACCTAATCTAAATTTCAGGAGTGGGAGGAGGCATCAGAGAACACTTTCTCTGAGAAAGCTTTTAAAACTGAGACCTGAAGGATGAGTAAGAGATAACCTGGCAAGGAGGAAGTGATTAGCATATGTAGAAACCCTGAGGTTGGAAGGAATCTGACCTGTTTGAAGAACCTACTAACCACACAAAACCAAAAGAGCTAGGGTAACTGCAGAGAAGTAAGTGGAGGAGAGACTTAAAATCTTGACAAGGTAGTCAGGGGTCAGGTCAAGTAGGGCTTTATTCTGAAGACGGTGGGAAGGCACAAATTTAGCAGAGGAGTAATATATATGAGCTAATAACAGCTGCAGCATAGAGAAAGGATCAGAGAGGGAGTGAGAATGGATTTGATGACGCAAATTAGGAGGCTATTGCAGTTATTTAGATAAGAAACGATGGAAGTATGGTTGAGAATATGGATAGTGGAATTAGGGAGGTTTTGAGAAATACTTAGAAAACAAAATCATAGGACTTTGGTTCCTTGGATGTGTGGGAGGGTGACTTTAAGGGGGTAACATGTAAGCATGACTCTCAAGGTTTTCTTATGTGAATGGCTTGTGGTAGTAATAGCCCTTTTATTGAGAATAGGGCACACTGAAGGAAGAGCAGGTATGGAGATTGAGGGGATGAGCATAAGCTCAGTTTTGAGCAAGTTTGGACAGATTGAATGTGAGGTACTTGTGAAACATCTGGTAGAACTGTTGAGTAGGTAGCAGACTATGATTCTGGACCACAGGAAGGGCTTTTTGGCATATACCTGTGTCTCGTTGGCATATGTATGGTAAATGAAGTTGGGTAGACATGGAGTAGCTTACAGAGGGAGTGAAGGGGGGCCAGAGAGGTATGAGGAAAATCAAGAGAGTACTGATGTCTTGGAAGCCAAGGGACTGTGGTAATTACTGTTTATCAAGCACTGTGTTAAGTGTTAGTGTGTTTTTATTCATTTAAAACACTTGTAACTATGAAGTAGGTGCTTTCATTATCTCAATTTTATGGATCAGGAAAATGACATAAGAAGGGGCTATATAATTTGTCCCAGACCACCAGATAATAACTGGAGAGGTTATTGGTTTTTGAACCCAGGTTTGTCTGGCTCCAGTTTGTATTCTTAAACAACATTTCATGGTGTAAAAAAAAAAAAAAGAAGAGGGTAGTAGTCAGCTGAGGTAGATGCCACCCGGAGGCTGAGTATATTGAAGACGGAGATTTTCATTGGATTTGGCAACATAGAGGTTAATGCTGATTTTAAACATGAGTTTCAGTGGCATTTGGAGCAGAAGACATTTTTCAAAATAAGTGTGAGATTAAACAGAGACAGTGAATGAAGAGAAGTTTAGAGAAGTTTGGCTGTGAAGAGAAAAGGGGAGCAGGTCACAGCTGTAAGTTAAAGTGCAGAATCCAGAGAAGGTTCTCTCAGGTTTTTGTTTGTTACATTTTGTTTTAAGTTGGAAGGGACCACTGCATTTTTTTTGTTAATGGTGCTATCATCTATTATTCCTTCTTCTGTCATCCTTCATATTTAATCAGTAGCTAAGACTTGATGGATTTCTCATATTCATATTTTTTAAAGATTTTATTTATTTATTTGACAGTGAGAGAACGTGAGAGAGGGAACACAAGCAGGGGGAGTGGGAAAAGGAGAAGCAGGCTCCTCGCCAAGCAGGGAGCCCAATGCGGGGCTCGATCCCAGGACCCCAAGATCATGACCCGAGCTGAAGGCAGATGTCTAACCACTGAGCCACCCAGGCGCCCCTCTCATATTCATCTTTATGTAGTTCTCACTACCACTCCAAACAGTTTGGACTCTAGTCTAGACTATTGTAGTAGCCTCTTCCTTGGATTTTTTGGGGGGGGGGGGCGGATATTTTTACCATTATTTCTTAATACTGTGCTTCCAAGGTTCTGATCATGTTGTTCCTGTCCTCCGTAATATTCCCACTCTGTAAAGTCAGTGGTGGTGTGGGTAACTTTATTTTTAAATTTTTTATTAAGTAAACTCTACCCCTAATGTGGGGCTTGAACTTAAAACCCTGAGATCAGGGGTCGTATGTTCTACTGACTCAGCCAGTCAGGCACTCCTATGAACTTTAACTGTTCATGTGTGGGTTAGTGAAAATAAAACTTAACCTTTTGGAAATTTTTTTTTTTTTTTTAAGATTTTACTTATCTGTCAGAGAGAACACAAGCAGGGGGGACTGTAGGCAGAGGGAGAAGCGGGCTCCCCGCTGAAGCAAGGAGCCTGTTGCAGGACTTGATCCCAGGACTCTGGGATCATGACTTGGAACTGAAGGCAGACGCTTAACCAACTGAGCCAGCCAGGCGTCCCTGGAAGTTGTTTATAAGTGCTTGGTTAACTTGAAGGGTTTTGCCATTGTAGGCACAAACTCCTTAGCCTGATATTCAGGCCCCAGTTGACTACTACAGTCTTATTAGTTACTCGTCTTTTTTTTTAAGATTTTTTTATTCATTTGAGACAGAGAGAGAGAGAGAGAGAGAGAGAGAGAGCATGAGCAGGGGGAGAAGCAGACTCCCCACGGAGCAGGGAGCCCGATGCGGGGCTCGATCCCAGGACCCTGGGATCATGACCTGAGCCGAAGGCAGATGCTTAACCATCTGAGCCACCCAGGTACCCCTTACTAGCTACTCTTAATTCATATATGTTCCAGCCAAACCAAACTACCTTCTTGTTTTTTTTCTACACACTTGTGCTATCTTGTCTCCCTGTCCCTACCCTAGTTCTCATCTTCTAAAGCCCATTTGCAATACCGTTTCCTTAGTCCGGTGTATTGAAAGCAACCTTTTCTAAATCCTGTTCTTTTTTTCTCCCTACCTCTTATGATATCTAACTGGATACAAGATAGAAAATTTAATTGTCTTTATTATATGCTCCATGAGGATAAGTCATGACTTCCCTGGCACACACATAACGTAATACCATTTATATCATTGAGACTCACATTGCTGGTTGGTTAACTTTTCATGAAGACAAAGTATAATGTAATAAAATTAATCTACTCCATTCTGTGGTTCAGTGCTGACAGTTATCAGAAGGGTGATGGTTAGGGCGCCTGGGTGGCTCAGTTGGTTAAGCGACTGCCTTCGGCTCAGGTCATGATCCTGGAGTCCCAGGATCGAGTCCCACATCGGGCTCCCTGCTCGGCAGGGAGTCTGCTTCTCCCTCTGACCCCCCCCATGTGTGCTCTCTCTCTCTCATTCTCTCTCTCTCAAATAAATAAATAAAATCTTTAAAAAAAATTTTAAAAAAAGGGTGATGGTTAGAACAGAATCAAAGAGAAGGAGAGGCAAGGAACAAAAATTTGCCATATCTTGTTCTGGTCGTTAGAGAAAGGAGGAACAGACTACTTATTTCTTGAGACCATCTAGCTACCCTTGCTCTTATACTGTGTTCACTGAGCCACTTTCATAATTAGTTCAGTTCCCCTGTTTGTTGATATTGGGAAATGGGCTTCCTGGATAATAGGCATGAGTATTCATAGTCTGTGCTAGGCGTGGTGAAGAAGTTAATTGACAGTCCTTTTGTCTTGCAGAGTTGAGTAGTAGCCTACCAAGATCCCTCCTTTGAACTTTAAAAGGACACAAAATGCCCATTTAATAGTAATAGTGTCTACAAACACTCTTCATGTGCAAAGGTTTGAACATGGTATATAGAATAAGGTACTATCCTCCAGACCTTTTTCTTAGGGAAGCATTTCTTTGACTAGATCTTCCAGTTACAAATTCTTATAGTATAGTATAAAATATCTCTTATGCATAACACCTATCAAAATCGCAACTTTATATTTACTATATTTACTTGAATTATTGTTTGACTGTCTGTTTCCCTTTCAGATTGTAAGCATCATTAAAGCCTGCTATGATGCCTTTTCTCACCGTTTTATCCCCATGCTTGGTACAGTATCTGGTCCACAGTAGGTGCTAGATGGATTTTTTTTTTTTTTTTTTTTTGTGAATGTGCATCTCTAAAATGCTCTCCCTGCAGCCCTATTGTGTCTTCTTGGTATGCTCCTAATTATTCTCCAAAGCCTGCAGACAGTCTTCTCTTGAGTTCTCCTCCACTTTATTTTATTTATTTATTTATTTATTTATTTATTTATTTATTTTTTAAAGATTTTATTTATTCGACACAGAGAGAAAGCACAGGCAGGGGGAGCAGCAGGCAGAGGGAGAGGGAGAAGCAGGCTCCCCGCTGAGCAGGGAGCCTGAAGCAGGACTCGATCCCAGGACCCTGGGATCATGACCTGAGCCGAAGGCAGTTGCTTAACCAGTTGAGCCCCCCAGGCATCCCCCTGAGGCACTTTATATGTATTTCTGTTGTGGGACCACTTTGTGTTGGAATTATTTGACCATGAGTCTTTTCATCCAGCTAGAGTAGACATCTTTTTTTTTTTTTTAAAGATTTTATTTATTTATTTGAGAGAGAGAGAATGAGAGATAGAGAGCACGAGAGGGAAGAGGGTCAGAGGGAGAAGCAGACTCCCCGCTGAGCAGGGAGCCCGATGCGGGACTCGATCCCGGGACTCCAGGATCATGACCTGAGCCAAAGGCAGTTGCTTAACCAACTGAGCCACCCAGGCGCCCTAGAGTAGACATCTTTAAGGCAAGGATCATGTCTTAATTTAAGTGTTCAGAAAAATGTCTATTGAATTGAACAAAATGTGTTGTGCACTTCTTAAAATACATAAATCTGTATAATATAATAACTGAACTCTAACAATGGGAATAACCTTAGATTAGTAATCAGGAAGACTGTTATCCAAGCTTTATTTTATTCATCTGCAAGGTCTTTCTCAGTTCTGATAGTTTAAACTAGTTGTTTTCAAAGTGTGCTCCTTACCACATCATCTGGGAGCTTGTTAGAAATGCAGATTCTTAGGTCCTACCCCAGATTTACTAAATCAGAAACTCTGGGAGTGGCTGACTTCAACAAGCCCACCAGGTGATTCTGGTAGATGGCAAAGTTTGAGAACCACTGGAATTATTTTAGCAGTTTTTCTGTTTTCTGTGTGTTCCCGAAAACTATAATTAACTACCTTAATTTAAATTTCAGAGCTTAAAAGTTATTTTTAAAGCCTTTCTTCATGTGTTTTCTACCAGTTGAATTTGTGGACGTTTTTTAAACTGATCATAGCTGTATAGCCATAGTGTCTGAATCAGAGGCAGTCAGTTCAGAAGTATGTGAAAACTGCTTAATGCTGCTTGCACAAAGCAAAATATGTGCATGTGTATTTATATCTGTATGAATGCACACCACACACACACACACACACACACACACACGTGCTTTTCTATCAGTGGAAATTTCTCCATGATGGGTGATTGAAGGAAGGGAAAGGTAAAGTACAGGCATTTATGAGGTCGACTTCAATGAGTGGTATGGCAGAATAAGACATATCAAAAAGTGGAGGTAGCTTTTTTGCAGTAGCAGTTACACATATTCATCTTCTGTACCAAGGAGCTTATTTAATTTTATTTCTTTTAATTCATGTATAGTTAACATATAGTATTAAATGAGTTTAAGGTGTACAATATAGTGATTACCAAGGAGCTTTCTTAGCAATAAATATTTGCCTCAGTGTTACCTGCAGCAGGTTGTTGTGGACTGAAAAGTGCTGATTGTTGTTACTCATTGACTTCCTGTAGAGGGAGTTGCACACTTTACTGATAGAAACCATATAATAGCGTATCTCAGATGTATATTTTCTGCTTGGCACCATGCTAAATGCTTCATATGTGGCCTACTTCCACCATTGTTGTTTTGGCTTAGTACCTTGAGTTTAAATTTACTCTCTGTTAAATGGAATCTTTTAGAAATGGAATTCCTAAAAAGAACTCCTTTAAGATACAGTGTTGCTGCCTAGTTGAAAACTTCTAGGATTTAGTCAACAGTATCATTTGTTCCATTTACCTTTTGTACCTTTAGTTATAACACATCTCAGACTTTCTAAATTGAAGAAACCTGTTTTCTTTAGTCTTTCCTTACATGGAAGTTGCTTCTTTTTTTTTTCTTTAATTATTATAATTGCCTTTCTCCACATCTTTTCTACCTGTTAACTGTTTCTTGATGTGGTTATCAAAACTATAAGAATTATAAGTTCAGAAATTTTGTCCTTTTTGGTTTTGTGCTCATTTATTCAACAAACATTGTCAGGCTTACTGTTGGTGTTTAATAAATATTAGGTATACAGAAATGAATATCTTGTACCCTGTCCTCATACTCTGATAAGAGCCATATAAACAAATAATTATGCTATACTGTGATAAATGAAATTTAGGAAGTACAAAGTACAGAGGCAAGAGAAAGGAGGGAATGACTGAGGAGGAGATTCAAAGAGGAGGTAACTACTAAGTTTGGTATTGGAACGTTAAGTATTGTCTAAGCAGGTCAGAAGGCAAGGAAGGAAATTCCAAGCAGAGGAACCAGCATATCCAGAAGCAAATATATACGAAACAGCATTACAAGATCAAAACAGCATTGCCAGGAGTTGAGTGTTCCTGGACCATAAGAATGGGAGGGAATCTGAGATGTGAAGAGTCAATCATGTAAAGTTATACGTACTTTTGCAGTTGGTAATGGGGATACGTTAGAGGAAGTGTAAACATGCAGGAGGCTTGATTATATTTCTTATTTGTTTTATTTTTATTTTATTTTATTGAAGATTTTATTTATTTGACAGAGAGAGACACAGCAAGAGAGGGAACACAAGCAGGGGGAGTGGGAGAGGGAGAAGCAAGCTTTCCGCTGAGCAGAGAGCCTGAGGTGGGGCTCGATCCCAGGACCCTAGGATCATGACCTGAGCCGAAGGCAGACGCTTAACGACTGAGCCACCCAGGTGCCCCTGTTTATTTGTTTTAGAGAGAGAATGAGTGAGTGAGAGTTCGGAGGAGGGGCAGAGGGAGAGAGAGAGGCTTAAGCAGACTGCACTGAGTGAAGAGCCTGACTCGGAGCTCAGTCTCATGACCCATCATGACCTGAGCCAAAATCAAGAGTCAGAGGCTCAACCGACTATGCCATCTGGGTGCCCCTAATTTTGATTTTTTTTTTTTAAGATTTATTTATTAGAGAGAGAGAGCAGGTGTGCACATGAGGGGAAGGGAAGAGGGAGAGAGAGAATCCTCCAGCAGACTCCCCACTGAGTGTGGAGCCCAACGCAGAGCTCAATCCCGGGACCCTGAGATCATGACCTGAGCCCAAACTAAGAGCCCCTTAACCAACAGAGCAACCCAAATGTCCCTAATTTTGATTTTTTATGTTAATTTTTATGTCTATGGTAGTATATTTAATTCACCAATTATTGAGTGCACTTTATGAAAAACCCTACCAGAGATTCTTGGCTGATGTCATGAGGTATCAGTATAGATTTGGATGACTTTTTATTGAGTATGAATGAATGAATATGAATTACTTATTTTTCTGGGCCTTTTACCTTACCCAAGTCAGAGGCTAATCATATAACATTCATTCACTTGGCTTGTGAGCTTTCCCAGTTTATCTCCCTGTGTTCACAGTGTTACCCCCATGTTGTCTTCTGTGTCATTTATGAAAATATTAGGAACCATCCCAAACATTATGTTATGGAGGACACAAACAGTTGGGGAGATCCATTTTCTTCTGTACTTTATTTCTTCGTTTTTTACCAGTTCTTCATATGTGACACAAAATTATTCCAGATTCTGTATTTTAAAAATTCTGGGGGTGCCTGGTTTGTTCAGTTGGTAGAGCATGTGACTTTTGTGATCTCCGGGTTATGAGTTTGAGCCCCACAATGGGTGTAGAGTTTAATCAAAAAAAAAAAAAAAAAAAGCATTGTAAAAATTTTGTACAAAGCCTTATTAAAGGTTTTTATAATTTAAATAAATTATATTTTTTGCATTTCTCCCTTTATGGAATCCATGTGGCCATTATAATAGCACATTCAAGAAAGCCCCTCTTGATACTTGTGCCATCTTAAGTCAAGCTGGAACTTTGTACCAGCCGTGAGCCAAAGCAGAATAGGAATTTCTAATGCCATGGTCAAGTGTGTGTGGTGGTTTTAGATGAAGTAAGGCTGCCTTAGCACATCTCTGTGCCTCTCAGCCTTCCCTGTGTAAGAACAGCCTTCTCATTTTTCATAGGTTGAGAATTTTCTAATCACCTGATATATCTCCTTAATTTGATGATAGACTTAGTTTTAAGACCCATCTGAAGGGGCGCCTGGGTGGCTTAGTCATTAAGCATCTGCCTTTGGCTCAGGTCATGATCCCAGGGTTCTGGGATCGAGCCCCACATCGGGCTCCCTGCTTAGCGGGAAGCCTGCTTCTCCCTCCCCCACTCTCCCTGCTTGTATTCCCTCTCTCACTGTGTCTCTCTCTTTCAAATAAATAGAATCTTAAAAAAAAAAAAAAAGACCCATCTGAAAACAAAACTATTGGCTAAAATTTCTCAAACTTGTTCTATTGTAATAATGATTTGAATGACTGTGTATACCTGCCCATATTAGTAAAATTCATTGGCTTCTGCTAAAGCTCTAATGGGAATAAAATGGCAAGCTGATACATGTCCATTTGAATCAAAATCTGTTCATTTCACAAGCATCTGATAGGTTCATTGCCACAGGACTTTACACCAGAAGCACTGGCTTAGCTGTGAAATAGCTTCTATTCAGTTTCTGAAAAGAAGTTCCTTTGGGTATAATGCTTTTTTATATGCTGTTAAAGTCTAAAAATAGTTTATTGGCTCGTTGTACTAAGGGATTAATTGATATTAAAAAGACTCCTAGAATTGTAATTAAATACAGGGATAATACAAAAGACTTGAGAAAAATTCAAATAAGATTTTCCCATGGGTAAAATTTTGTTTACCTTTTTCCATACTGATCAGTCTTTTGGAATGTAATAGTGATCACTCTTCCACAGTTTATTAATGTTTTTGTTTCTTCCCTCAAATTTGATAGAATCAATTTTTTTTTTTAAGATTTTATTTATTTATTTGATAGAGACACAGCGAGAGAGGGAACGCAAGCAGGGGGAGTGGGAGAGGGAGAAGCAGGCTTCCCGCTGAGCAGGGAGCCCGATGCAGGGCTCGATCCCAGGACTCTGGGATCATGACCTGAGCCGAAGGCAGACGCTTAATGACTGAGCCACCCAGGCGCCCCAGAATCAGTATTTTTAAGAGGACATTCCCCCCTCTAGTGATAAAAGTTACATATGCCAGTTGTGAAAAATACAAGAAAGTCACTCCTCCCAAACTTAACCAGCATCACCATTTTAGCATATCTTCTAGTTTTTTCCCATGCATAAAAGTATTTTATGTACCTGATTATGCTTGATACAATTTTATATCATTCTGAATTTATCACTGTCATTTACATGTCACTAAAAACTCTTGTGAAAGTTTACACTGTGGACTCCTCTAGTTTATTTGCTCGTTTTTGTGTTATCGGGCATTAGGTTATATTCACTTGGGAGGGGCATTCAAAATAAAAACATGGTGAACTTAATTATGTATTTGTTTTTCTTTGAGTATATCCTTGTTCCTTAGAAGTGCAGTAATTGAGGTTATAAACATTAAAAAACTTATGGAAAAATTTAAACGTGCTCAAAGTAAACAATGGTGTAATGAACTCTATACTTAATCACCAACTGCAAAAATCATTGACACAAGGAACTCTTCTTTCATCTGTGTCCTCCACTCCCTCTCAGTTTTGAGTTAAATCCCAGATGCATTTATTTATTTCATCTATAAATACTTCAGTTTTATATATCTAAGTTTTTAGTAAGTCAGTAGTAAAAGTAAAACTTACTATTTGTGAAGTATAATGCACATAACAGAAAAGAGCATAAAACATAAACTTATTATAGTTCAGTGAATGATCACAAAATGAATACCCTTGTAACTACCACTCTGTCAAGAGTTGGAATTGCCACCACCTGAGAAGCTTCCTCATGCCTCTCCCAATCACTAGTTTGTTTTTCTTCCCCAGTGGAGACTTCCAGCACTATAATTAGTTTTACTTGATTTTGAGCTTTTAAGAAATGGAATAATACAGTGTATTCTTTTGTGTCTGGCTTGTTTTACCCAACATTGTGAGATTCATTCATGATGCTCTGTAATACAAAGACTTTAAAACCATAGCCACATTACCAGTGTCACAGTAAAACAATGAACAATTTCTTTTTCTTTTTCTTTTTTTTTTAGATTTTATTTTTAAGTAATCTGTATACCCAGTGTGAGGCTTGAACTTATAACCCTGAGATCAAGAGCCTCATGCTCTACTGACTGAGCCAACCAGGTGCCCCTGAACAATTTCTTAATATCTTTATTATTCAAATTTCCCAAATCTTTTTTTTTTTTTTTTTTTAGTGGTTGGTTATCTCATTTTTCAGACAAGGTCCATCCATATGTTTTGGATGTTGCTGTGTGTCTGAAATCTCTCTCTTTTTTTTTTAAGATTTTATTTATTTTACAGAGAGAGACACAGTGAGGGAGAAACACAAGCAGGGGGGTGGGAGAGGGAGAAGCAGGCTCCCCAGTGAGCAGGGAGCCCGACATAGGTCTCGATCCCAGGACCCTGGGATCATGATCTGAGCAGAAGGCAGTCGCTCAACGACTGAGCCGCCTAGGCACCCCTCTGAAGTCTCTCTTAACGTATAGGTCGCTTCTCCCCTTTTTTCTTTTTCTTTTCTGGTGGAAAAATGTGGTCACTTGTCTTACAGAATTTCCCACTTTCTGGATGTTGCTGATTGTGTACCCATGATGTCATTTTTTAAAAAATTGAGATATATGTAATGTACATTAGAATGCACAGGTCTTGTGTTCAGTTTGGTGAGTTTTGGCAGTGTAGTCGCTATTCAAAACAGTATACAGAGAACATTTCCATCTCAATGGAAAGTTCCCTTGTGCCCATTTGCAGTTAGTGTCCCTTTCCATCCCTGTATCTGACTCGTATCACCATAGATAGGTTTTCCCATATATATGTGGAATTATAGCAGGTTCTCTTCTGGGAGGGGCTTCTTTCATGTAATAATATGTCTTTGAGATTTGTCCATGTGTTTTCATAGTTTGTTCCTTTTTATTGCTGAATATATTCTATTGTGTATGTATACCATGATTTGTTTATTCTCTTTTTGGTGGACATTTAGGTGGTTTTCTGTTTGGGGTATTATGAATAAGGCTGTGATAAATATTCTTATGCAAGTTGGTATGGACATGTTTTCATATACAAAGCCATAATGGCTAGGTCATATGATAAATATATGTGTAACTTTAGAGATCGTTAAACTCCTAAAGTGCTATTCCATTTTATACTCCACCCCACCAACAATGTATGACAGCTGCCCTTGCCCCATATACCTGAGAGCATGTTTTTGTCTTGTTTTTTTAAGATTTTATTTATTTATTAGAGAAAGAGAGAGAGGGAGGGAGCGAGCAAGCACCAGCAGGGGGAGGGGGCAGAGGGAGAAGCAGACTCCCCGCTGAGCACGGAGCCCAATGTGGGACTCTGGGATCATGACCTTAGCTGAAGGCAGATGCTTAACCAACTGAGCCACCCTAGTGCCCTCATTTGGTTTTTGATATTGGCCATGCTAGCGAGTATAAAGTAGTATCTGATTATTTTAATTTGTATTTTTCTGATAGCTAATGATGTTTAATGCCTTTCCATGTGCTTATTGGTCGTTTGTATATCTTCTTTGATGAAATGTCTATTCAGATCTTTTGCCCCCCTTTTTATTGGTTTGTTCATCTTTTAATTGTTGATTTGTAGATTCTTTATATATTTGGATACGAGTTCTTTCTTGGACGTATGAGCCACAAATACTTTTTCCAGTCTGTAATTTATCACTTTATATATTAATGCTATATTTTGGTGAGCAGAATTCTTTTTTATCATTCTTTTGCTTTTATGCTTGTTATATGCTTTTAAAAATTTGATCCCTAGAGACAGCCTTTTGAGGGGGAATATGGTAGTGTCCTCATTTTGCTCATTAGGAAATAAAGGCCCGAAAAGGTAAAGAGACTTGTCTTAAAGTTACATAACTATTAAGTTGTAGAGCAGGGCGCCTGGGTGGCTCAGTTGGTTAGGTGACTGCCTTCGGCTCAGGTCATGATCCTGGAGTTCCGGGATCGAGTCCCACATTGGGCTCCTTGCTCAGCGGGGAGTCTGCTTCTCCCTCTGACCCTCCTCCCTCATACTCTCTCTCTCCTCTCTCTCGCAAATAAATAAAATCTTTGAAATGAAAAAAAAATGTTGTAGAGCAAAACCTGGAAACCAGGTCTTTACAGGTTGAATTTCTTTCCATTACACTACATTCTCTCTTTCTCTTTTCCCATTAACTGAAAATGATACTGTGCTCAGCTATTTTCTCTTTTCTTAGAGATCTGTGCCCTCTTTTACTTTGGGCCTTTGCATATGCAGTTCTTTTGAATTGAACACTTTTCCTCCTCTCTTTAATTCTGTTTATCATTCAAGTTTCAGCTTAGATGTTAGTTATATCCTTTAGGAAATTTTTGACATCTCCCTCCTTTCCTGCTAGATAAGGTTCTCCGCTTCTCTTTTCTGCAGATAGCAAAATATAACGCGATTGTCTTTCTACTTATTCTCTATAGATTCTGAGGGCAGGAGCCATGCCACACTTAGTAACCAGCATATTGACAGTGTCTGGCACATGGCAGATGCTAAAAAAATGTCATGAATTCAATTAAATATTATTTCCTGGGGCACCTGGCTGGCTCAGTTGGTGGCGCATGGGACTCTTGATCTCAGGGTCCTGAGTTCAAGTCCCATGTTGGGGTAGAGATTACATAAAACAATAATAATAAACTACCTTAAAATAAATACATATATATGTACATAAATACATAAATAAATTTCTCTTCCTGACTAATTGTGATAATTTTTTTGTACTGTGTACTTAAACCAAACCCTATCATGGATTTAGTTTAGCATTTTTGTGTAGCATCATGAGGTTCCATTTGTGATTGTTGAATTCCTGGAAGGATAACATTTTAAAGTAAGGGTTACAAAAATTATTTTTTATTCCCTATATATGTAGGAAGTGTTTAAAATTATTGAATTTGAATATTTGACTGGCTTTAGGAAGTTTTCTTTACCCATCTACTTTTTTTTTTTTTAGAGAGATCGAGAGCGAGTTGGGTGGGGGAGAGCGAAGAGGGGGCAGGGAGAGAGAATCTTAAGCAGGCTCCATGCCCATCATGGAGCTTAATGTGGGTGGGGTCGATCTCATAACCCTGAGATCATGATCTGAGCCAAAATCAAGAGTCGACAACGGACTGAGCCACCCAGGCCCCCCTTTACTTTATTTTTATCCTTTCACTTTTACTACTGATATTGTCTTAAAACTTCAAAGTTAAACTGTATAATTGCCTGAATGATATTACATCGGAAAAACTAATTTCTGAATTTCATAGCTACTGTTTTTGTCTTTGAACAGCAGGCATTGATTCCATCTTTCATTCCTGAAGAATAGATAGATTCTTAAAAAGTAACTTGAAGAATTTATCGAAGTTGACAACTGTTCTGTGGTTAGATTAAAAAATATTCTTAGGAAACATACACTTAAGTATTTAGAGGTGAAAGAGCCATGGTATACTACTCTTAGATGGTTTGGGGCTAAGTGAGAAAAATATATATATACATAACCCCCATATATATCCACATATATATGTACCGGCAGTCTTCACTTTGCATGGTAGTGTGGGACTATAAAAATGAGTATGCAAGCTGAAACCACACAAGATGATCAACGGGAAAAATTATGAAGTGACCTTTTAAATTTTTTGTTAAAGTATTAAAAAAACTATTTCATTGTTGGTTATAAATGTATGAGGAAATGAAAAAGTAGTAAAGCTGATATTTGGTATACTTCTTTATTTAGGTACACTAAAGGATTAGAAACATTGAATATTAAAGTGTTTTAGGGGCACCTGGCTGGCTCATTCAGTAGAGCATGTGACTCTTAATATCTGAGTAATGAGTTCAAATCCTGTGTAGGGCATGGAGCCTACTTAAAAAGCAATCAGTCAGGGCACCTGGGTGGCTTAGTTGTTAAGTGTCTGCCTTCGGCTCAGGTCATGATACCAGGATCCTGGGATTGACTCCCACATCGGGCTTCTTGCTCAGCAGGGAACCTGCTTCTCCCTCTGCCTGCTTCTCCCCCTGCTTGTGTGCTCGCTCTCTCTCTTTCTGACAAAATCTTTAAAAAGTAATAATAAAAGACATAAAAAAACATTGAGTCGTTTAAGTAGTGCTTGCCTGCTCTTGTCATATAACTTACGATGTGGAGCAAATATCTTTTGGATGCCATGGCTTCTATCATTAATCCTTTGCACTTTCAGTGTCATGTAATATCTTTGAGAGTTTTTTTTTTTTTTTTTTGCTGGTGTCACTTCCTCTGGGACATCTTCATCCTTGTTGTCATAATCGCTTTCCTTATTTATGTTGAAAACTTAGCCTGTACTGAGTTCCTCTGATGCATGTAACTCAATTTATTTCCTATTCAGATTTTACTTCCAGTATTATCACTTTTCATTTCTTTGCTTTCTTTTTTTTTAAGTAGGCTCCATGCCCAGTGTGGATCCCAGTGCAGGGCTTGAACTCAAGACCTGAGCTGAGATGAAGAGTCAGATGCTCAACCAGCTACTGAGCCACCCAGGCACCCCTCATTTCTTTGCTTCATTTTGACCTTTGTAGGCCAATTCCCTCTCTTGATTGTCCGTTTTTGTAAATGGGTTTATCACTGGTAGACTAGGAGGCAACACAATTACACACTATTTGCTGTTTGTGTGTACAGAACATGGCCAGTGACTCATCACTAAGAGACTTTGAAAGAAGTGATGAGATTGGTTACTGATCATGATGCACATCTGTTGTGGACTGAGGAACCCACAGTAAAGTTTTTATTTTATTCAACTCCTCACAGTTTATATACCATGGTAATTAAAATTTGAAGGATGTTTTTGGGGGACTGATCTTACTTAACTGTGGTAACTGAAATTTGTGCATATTGGGAGTATGCAAAACCAGTACTGCCAGTATAGAGAGCATGTACAAATGAATACAAATGCTTTGATTTTTATAATGTTAGAAAAATTAACTCCTTGCAGGAAGATTTATGTTAGTATTTATTTTCACTGACTTGTAGCTATGGTTTACAGGGAGAATCAGATGATGAGACTGTATAAAAATCCTTTGTTAACCATGACACATCATAGAGAACAAATGTGTGTTATGGTAGGGCAACCTACATATACTGAATAGCTCTAATATGCCAGGTGGTATTTTAGACATTTTACATTTATTAGATATGTTATTTGATTTATTTTATTTTTTTTTTTTTAGATTTTTATTTATTTGAGAGAGAATGAGAGAGAGAGAGCGCGTGAGAGGGGGGAGGGTCAGAGGGAGAAGCAGACTGCCCGCCGAGCAGGGAGCCCGATGTGGGACTCGATCCTAAGACTCCAGGATCATGACCTGAGCCAAAGGCAGTCGCTTAACCAACTGAGCCACCCAGGTGTCCCATGTTATTTGATTTTTATTTTTATTTATTTATTTATTTATTTATTTATTAAAGATTGATTTATTTGAGAGAGCGAGAATGAGAGAGAGTACATGAGAGGGGAGAAGGTCAGAGGGAGAAGCAGGCTCCTTGCCGAGCAGGGACCCTGATGTGGGACTCGATCCCGGGACTCTGGGATTGTGACCTGAGCCGAAGGCAGTCACTTAACCAACTGAGCCACCCAGGCGCCCTGTTATTTGATTTTTAAAGCAACCTCTGAAGTTGGCAGTATTTTATACAATCTCATTTTATAGATGAGGAAACTGAGGCCCAGGGTTTATGTAAGTTTAGTAGGTAGCAGATCCAGAATTCAAAGTTAGGTCTCTTTGATAACAAATTCATATGTATTCTACAACTCCATTCTTTATGGGGGTTGTTGGGGGTCCTCCCAGAGACCCTTTGATAGTGGCAAAATTGAGACTAAAACATGAGAAAAAGAGCATTTTAGTTAAATTTTAAGTTTATAAGGCTTTAGGTGGTTAGATTCAGGTTAAATATTTTGGCAAAAATACTGTATCACTTGTGTGTATTTATTGCATCCTACCATGAGACACAGTATCAGGTTGCCTCACTCTTGGTGATGCTAGGTTTGATAACTTTGTTACAGGTATGACTGTCGGGTCTTTCCTGTAAAACTGTATTTTGTTCTTTGTACTTAGAAATAATTTATGAAAAAAAATGGTGGGATGGTACTCTGAGATTCTCCCAAAAACTTTTCACTGATCATCTCTTTATTGTCCTTGCTCTGATATGCTTTAATCTTTAAGAATTACCAAGTAAATTTTTTTAAAGATTTTATTTTTAAATAATCTGTATAGCCATCGTTTGGCTTGAACTCACAACCCCAAGATCAAGAGTTGCATACTCCACCAGCAGAGCCAACCAGGAGCCCCAAAAATTACCAAAAATTTTAAAATTAAAGAACATATTTTTTTTTAAGATCTTATTTATCTGAGAGAGAGAATGGGAGAGAGAGAGCTGAGACAGGGGAGGGTCAGAGGGAGAAGCAGACTCCCCACTGAGCGGGGAGCCCAATGTGGGACTTGATCCCGGGACTCCAGAATCATGACCTGAGCCAAAGGCAGTTGCTTAACCAATTGAGCCACCCAGGCGCCCTAAATACATATTTTTTATTGTAGGAAAGAGAACTAGATGATTTCAAGAGAAAAGGTCCAAAGGCACCATTGAACTTTTATATTTTTATAACTTTTTAATTACTAAATTTATTTTATTTTATTGTTTTTAAACGTAAGAATCTTTTTTCTATTTTTTAAGAATTTTTTAATTTTTTTTTTAAAGATTTTATTTATTTCACAGAGAGGGACACAGCGAGAGAGGGAACACAAGCAGAGGAAGCGAGAGAGGGAGAAGCAGACTTCCCATGGGAAGCCCAGTGTGGGGCTCGATCCCAGGATCCTGGGATCATGACCTGAGCTGAAGGCAGACGCTTAATGACTGAGCCACCCAGGTGCCCCAAGAATTTTTTAATTTTTTTAAGAGGCGAGGAGGGACAGAAGGAGAGAGAGAAAATCTTTTTTTTTTTTTTTTTAAGGTTTTATTTATTTGAGAGCACGAGCAGGGGGAGGGATGGGAGGGCAGAGGGAGAAGTAGACTCCCCGCTGAGCAGGGAGCTAAGGATGGGCTCCATCCTGGAACCCTGGGATCATGACCTGAGCCAAAGGCGACGCTTAACCAACTGAACCACCCAGGCTCCCCAAGGGAAAGAGAATCTTAAGCAGATTCCATACCCAGCACGGAGCCCAATGTGGGGCTCGATTTCATGACCCCGAGATCATGACCCAAGCTGAAATTAAGAATTGAAGGCTCAATTGACTAAGCCACCCAGGTGCCCCAGTATTTCCTAAATTATTTTAGAATTATGTATTTTTTTTTAAGATTTTATTATTTGACAGAGAGAGGGAACACAAGCAGGGGGAGTGGGAGAGGGAGAAGCAGGCTTCCCGCTGAGCAGGGAGCCCGATGCACGATGCCCGATGTGGGGCTCGATCCCAGGACTCTGGGATCATGACCTGAGTTGAAGGCAGATGCTTAACAACTGAGCCACCCAGGGGCCCCTAGAATTATGTATTCTATGAAGTATGTCAAAGGCACTATTCTGTATTTTAATTGTTACAGTCTAGTAGAACACAACACAACATACACATACACATTTGGCCTGTTAAAATTTTCTGAGTTTTTGGGGCGCCTGGGTGGCTCAGTCGTTAAGCGTCTGCCTTCGGCTCAGGTCATGATCCTAGGATCCTGGGATCGAGCCCCGCATCGGGCTCCCTGCTTGGCGGGAAGCCTGCTTCTCCCTCCCCCACTCGCTCTGCTTGTGTTCCTGCTCTCACTCTCTCTCTCTCTCTCTCTCTGTGTCAAATAAATAAATAAAATCTTAAAAAAATTTTTTTTCCTGAGTTGTTTTTTTTTTAAATTGTCATCAATAAGCAAAATACAGCAATCAGTTGTAGAAACTTTAAAGAGAAGACAGAAGTTGAGCTTTATTTGGTTGGTCTAGATGTACTGGCAAAAGAGTTATTTTATGGTTATAAGTAGATAGAACTGGATGGATTGTGGTGATAGGAATTCAGGAATCAGGATTAAATAATGGCTTTTCTGGAAATGGTAAATCTTGAACTGGTGAGGGAAGAGAGCCATAGAAATCATAATTTTAGAAAGGAAGGTGGGAAAAGCACAATATAGAACTTAGTTGGGTGGCTCAATCAGTTAAGTGTCCGCCTTCAGCTCAGGTCATGATCCTGGGGTCCTGGGATCGAGCCCTGCATTGGGCTCACTGCTTATTGGAGAGTCTGCTTATCCCTCTGCCCCTCCCCCTGCTCGTGCTCTCCCCTCCCCACAAATAAATAAAATCTTAAAAAAAAAAAGGAACTTAGTTGTCTTAATATCTGAGTGAATTTACTGAGACCCACTGAGAGGGTGAGGAGGTAACTTTATGTTGGGTGCAGGATGAAAGAGGGAGGGATTGCCCTAATGGTGGAAAAGGAAAACTATAATTGTTAACTTTTAAGGTTTTGATGTTCTTTAAAAAGTCATGAGGTCATCATTTATAAGGAAAGATGGTAGATGGGAGAATAGAGTTTGGGAAAGGAACTTGAAACAGCATGTGTAGTATGAACTGATGCCACTGAATATAAAACGAGCAATACCAAAACTGTAGATTGAAAGTAACCATTTCTTCTTCTTCTTCTTTTTTTTTTTTTTTTTGCTATAGAAAACTCTTCAGTTTATTATTGGTTATAAACTGTAATGCTATGTTTTCCCTATCATTTTAGGGGGTTTTATCCATTTATTCCTTAATTGGAAGATAAGTATTTTATAAACGTTTTCAAAGATACATAGTTTTTTTTAAAATTTATTTATGTGAGAGAGAGAATGAGAGAGCGCGCATGAGAGGGGGGAGGGTCAGAGGGAGAAGCAGACTCCCCGCTGAGCAGGGAGCCCAGTGTGGGACTCGATCCCGGGATTCCAGGATCATGACCTGAGCCGAAGGCAGTCGCCCAACCAACTGAGCCACCCAGGCGCCTTATTATTGCTTATAAACTATAATGCCATGTTTTCCGTATCATTTTAGTGGGTTTTATCTATTTATTCCTTTTTTTTTTAAGGTTTTATTTATTCATCTGAGACACAGAGATAGAGAGAGGAGAGAGCCTGAGCAGGGAGAGAGGGAGAGGGAGAAGGAGAAGCAGGCTCCCCACTGAGCCAGGAGCCCAATGTGGGGCTCGATCCCACGACCCCGGGATCATGACCTGAGCTGAAGGCAGACGCTTAACCATCTGAGCCACCCAGGCGCCCCTATCTATTTATTCCTTAATTGGAAGATAAATATTTTATAAAAGTTTTCAAAGATACATAGCTTTCTGATCTCATTTAGGATCATGTTAATGTTTGAAACTCTCTCAGAACTTGACTGAGTACTAAAGTTAATTTGTAGCACTAACAGTGAAGATTTTCTGAACTAGATAAAAATAACCAGAAAAACTATGCAAGATGGAAGTTGAAACAGAGCTAATATTTATTAAAGTGTCTGCTATGTAAGTCCAGAGTATGTAATCAACTTAAAAACAATGCTATTATGAAAGATTTGGTGTATAAGAGTAGAAATAAGCCTTGTGTGTATTTCATCCAGGCTTAACCACATCTCTTGTGCCATCCTGGGAAAGGTCAGGTTAAAAGATAGGCTGTTCACTGGATTTCAAGAGTCATTGGATGTAGCTAAACCTTATTAAAGTTAGAAGGAAAGAGAATTTCAGGGATCAAGGGCTTCCCCAGGGATTGAGTAGTTCCCTTACATTAGAGGTTCTTGTAGCAAGACTCCTAGCTGATCTTCTAGTGGTGATGTAAATCAAATTGGTACATACGTATTGATTCAACGAAGTGTCTTTACTAGATCGTTTATAGTTGGTGCAAAGAAAATTACGGGGTTTCTTGGGTAGATAAAACTCAAATCATAGATTTTTTTCCTTTATTAGAAACAGATCCATACCATAAAGTGCAGTCCAGCTGAAACTGTCTATCGTACTTCACTTAGAATTAACCAAAATAGCTGAGGTATGGGACTGTGGTACCTGGCTCAGTACTACAATTCTACTTAAATCTCTTAAAACTTTAAGTAGGTTCAGGATGCTACAACCATGTTCAGCATAGTTAATAAGCCAATCAAATACCTCAGAATGTTCATAGTGCTTGCTTTATTGAGGCTGACAAATAAGCAGATTTTCTTTTGGAGCTCTTTAACGAGGGCAAAAGTTAAAAAGTGTTTTCACTCCCGAATTAACTCAGTATTCCCTTAGCAGGACTATAACTAGTATGTTAAATTTCCTGTTGGCTTTAGTGTGGTTTTGGAGTTCCTTTTGAGTCCCAACATTTGTGTGATCTTGAACAGGGCACTTCCTAACTTCTCTCTCAGTTTACTCATTTCTAAATGGGGGGGGAGGACAGTAATGGTATCTTTTTAGGGTTGTTTGAGGATTTAATGGGATAATGAATGTAAACTGCTTTGTAAACAATGAACTTTCAATAAATATTATAATTTTCAAAACTGAGTATGTAACCAACTAGTTCTGTGTATTTCAGATCTGACTGGTTTTTAATTATGCAAATAAAATATGAATGCATTATTGCACAAAATTAAAGTTTTACAGATTAGGTTAAAGAGGCTCTTGAACTCTCCAATCCTGATCCCTTCCCCAGAAGTAACCATTTTATCAGTTCATGTATCTTCCATGTCTTTTTCTGTACACACACAGTTTCTACTTTATAGATCAAGAATTAAAAAGATAGTGATTTAGTAACTTTGTAAATATTTACAATTATTAGGTATTAGAATCTATATTTTGTAGGCTCAGTAACCAAAGGATAGCAAAAGTCAACAATTTGTTACGATCTTGAGCCAAATGACAGATTTTTTTTTTTATACACCTGGAAAGGTTTAATCAAAGGGAAGAAACCATAAGAAATAAACATAGCTTCAGCCATCTAGCTCAAAAAGGTACATTTGCTTTTCTGGCCAATAAATAGATCAAAACTTACGAAATTTACTGTCTCTCAGCTTATCTTAAATTCCACAACTAGGGGTCAAAGATATTGTTTGTAGTCTGACAAGTAAGAAATATTTCCTTTTCTCAAAAATGTGAAAATTTTGCCACTTTCTTTTTGGGGCAAGAAAGGCATTTGGGGAAGGGTAGTAGGAAAGAGTTATTGAACTATTAGCTTATCATCGATCCTCAAGTATATTTAAATTACTTTTGTAGTGACCTGTGGCATTTTTGTTTGTAATCTGTACACATTGGGAAGTAGATTCCAGGCCACTTATGGAAGAAATTTGATCTTGAAGTGATGTTAGTTCTCTGAAAGCCACTTGTTCTGACAGAATTTTCTTTTTAAGTAAGGGAATGTCAGGAGGAAGAGGCCACAGTTAATTTGGGAGCAGGGATCTGAGTTGGAGAGTGTGGATTTGCATGATCTCTCTTTTGGGAGTTAGAAGTCAGGTGAATACAATTATGTGGAGAGGGGTTGGTGGACAAAGGAAAATGCCAAGTTAAAATGGTGTTACTTCTCATCACTTTGGGAGAGTGGTGGTGGAGAGTGGAGCAGAAGACTCAGCTCCTCTTCCTTCATTCCAGTCTTCAGGCTGAACCTGGTGATGAAAGCCAAAGGACAGAACTCCCGATCCGATGATATACGTGTATGGGGATGTGTAGTAAAGTTCCTCTTACTCAGAATAGAGATGTGAGAACTTCCTTTGGACGATATCATGGAGGGTTCCAGAGTGGGGATTGAAGTTAGTTTGTAAGTTTATGCCTTGGTGAAGGGTTGTTTACTTGATTATCATATGAAAATATAGAACAATTCCAGCATATGTTGCCTTGGGAGATTCATAAACATACATTAAATTGCTTTCTTGGTAGCTCATTTTTAAGCTTTGCTTCTGTTGCTTCTTCCAAGAGCTAGGTTGTCCTGTCCAGTATAGTAAGCCAGTGTCACATATGGCTATTGAGCATGTGAAATGTGGCTCATCTAAATTGAGATGAGAGTGTAAAATACACACTGCATCTTGAAGACTTAGTATGGAAAAAGAATGTAAATTATCCCTAAATGTTTTTATAATGATGACATATTAAAATGCCCTTTTTTCTTGGGGGGGTGCAAAAAGGTGATTTTTATTAAAGCATGGGGACAGGACCCATGGGCAGAAAGAGATACCAACATATTGAAATGCTATTATTGATTACATATGAATAGATTTATTAGATTAAATGAAATATTAAAAGTTAATTTCACCTTAAAAAAATACAGCTGCTAGAAAAAATTACACATGTAGATGACATTATCTTTCTCTTGGGTTGCTAGAACAACCTGCACTACGAATAAATAACTTTTTCTTGCTGTAGAATTTCATACGGGTCATTCCAGAGATGTTGAGTAATTTTAGTACAATAAAAATGTTTAAGCAGGGCGTCTGGGTGGCTCAGTTGGTTAAGCGACTGCCTTCGGCTCAGGTCATGATCCTGGAGTCCCGGGATCGAGTCCCGCATCGGGCTCCCTGCTCAACAGGGAGTCTGCTTCTCCCTCTGACCCTCCCCTCTCTCATGTTCTCTCTCTCTCTCTCATTCTCTCTCTCAAATAAATAAATAAAATCTTTAAAAAAAAATGTTTAAGCAGTCGTTTAATTTCTATAGTTAGATTTTTTTTTCCCTTGGGGGGAAAAGTGTTTTTTTTTCTCCAAGTTTTTATTTAAATTCCAATTGGTTAACATACAGTGTAATATCAGTTCAGGTGTAGAATTTAGTGATTCATCACTTACATACAACATCTGGTGCTTATCAAAACAAGTGCCCTCCTTAATACCCATCACCCATTTAACCCATCCCCCTGCCTGGGGGAAAATTTTTTTAAATTTAATTTTATAAATCAGTGGGAATATAGGATTGCAGTACCAAATTATGTGGATTTTGTGTTATGTGCATGCATGTGTTATTTTTCAGGAATTCCTGTATTGTAGTGATCATGATGCATCTTATACCCATGTTCGCAAGGCACAGGTCCAACCAGTCCTCCTACCTGGTTAAGCCTGTCCATAGAAAAGCATTACTTGTCCAAAGGAATCTGGAACCAGGTATATTCCTCAGCCCAGCTCTTATCAACTCTTATTCCCGAGGAATGTAGAACGTTAATCTTAACATGTCTGATTTTGTGTTGGGCAGTTCCAAGCCAGTTTTCTACATTCATGAAATACATTTTTCCCCAAACTTTATTTATTTATTTATTTTTAAAGATTTTATTCATTCATTTGACAGGGAGAGAGCACAGCAGGCAGAGGGAGAGGGGGAAGCCAGCTCCCCGCAGAGCAGGGAGCCTGATGCGGTTTCAATTCAGGAGTCAATCCTGTTTAGTCATTGCATTTAATTATGACTCTTTAGTCTCTCTTTATCTAGAACAGAGGTCAACATACTACAATCCATGTGCCAAGTCTCGCTAGCCACTTGTTTTTATACAGCTCACCAGACAAGAATAGCTTTTACATTTTTTTCTCCTATATCGATAAAAAATTTAAGGTAAAATTCACATAACATAAAATTAACCATTAACCATTTTAAAATGTATAATTCATTGGCATTTAGTATATTCAGTAGGTTGTGTAACTATCACCTCTGTCTAGTTCAAGACATTTTAAGCACCCAGAAGAGAAACTCTGTATTATTAAGCAGTCTCCCCATTCCCTTCCTGCAGCTTCTGGTAAACACTAGTTGACTTTCTGTGTCTGTGGATTAACCTGTTCTGGATGTTGCATATAGATGGAATCATACCATAGGTGACCTTTTATTGTATGGCTTTTTCCACTTAGTGTGTTTTTGAGGTTCATTCACATTTGTAGCATGTAGCAGTATTTCATTTCTTTTTATGACTGAATAATAATCCATTGACATAGGTATACCACATTTTGTTTATCCATTCATCTGTTGACAGATGTTGGCATTGTTTCTGTGTTTTAGCTATTTCTTTTTTTAAAGATTTTACTTATTTGAGAGCAAGAATGAGTGAGAGAGCATGAGCGTCATGGGGGGAGGGACAGAGGGAGAGGGAGAAGCAGACTCCCCACTGAGCTGGGAGCCCAATGCAGGTCTCAATCCCAGGACCCCAGGATCATGACCTGAGCCAAAGGCAGACACTTAACTTACTGAGCCACTCAGGCGCCCCCTTTTAGCTCTTTTGAATAGTGCTGTTAGGAACATCTGTATGTAAGTATTTGTTTAGGTACCTGTTTTCAGTTCTTTGGTTTTAACATTTTTAAATGGTTGAAAAAAATCAAGGGCGCCTGGGTGGCTCAGTTGGTTAAGCGACTGCCTTTGGCTCAGGTCATGATCCTGGAGTCCCGGGATCGAGTCCCACATCAGGCTCCCTGCTCGGCGAGGAGCCTGCTTCTCCCTCTGACCCTCTCCCCTCTCATGTACTCTCTTTCTCTCATTCTCACTCTCTCAAATAAATAAATCTTTAAAAAAAAAATCAAAAGAGGCATAGTATTTCATGACATATGAAAACTATATGAAATTCAAATTTCAGTGTCCATAAATAAAGCTATGCTTATTCATTTATGTGTTGTCTATGGCTGCCTTCATGCTGCAGTGGCAGAGTGGAGTAGTTGTGATAGAGACCATATGTCCCACAAAGCTTAAAATATTTACTCTCTGGCCCTTTGTAGTAAAAGTTTGCTGACTCTGAACAGTCCCTCTGTCTTTGTGTTTTTGTGACATAACTAGTGTTTTCTGTTTTTTTTTTTAAACTAATAAGACTTTATTTTTTAATATTTATTTTAGTGAGAGAACACATGAGCAGGGGGAGGGGCAGAGGGAAAGGAAAAGAGAGAGAATCCTAAGCAGACTCTCTGCAGAACCTGATGTGGGGCATGATCCCACGACCCTGAGATCCTAACATGAACCAAAATCAAGAATTGAACGCTCAATCAACTGAGCCTCCTGGGCACCCCAAGACTTTATTTTTACTTATTATTTTTTAAGATTTTTATTTATTTGAGAGAGAGAGAGCAGGGGGGAGAGGGAGAAGCGGACTCCCTGCTGAGCAGAGAGCCTGATGCGGGACTCAATCCCAGGGCCCCAGAATCATGACCTGAGCTGAAGGCAGAAGCTTAACTGACTGAGCCACGCAGGCACCCTCAAAACTTTATTTTTAAAGGTGTTTTTTTTTTTTTAAGATTTTATTTATTTATTTGTGAGAGATACCATGAGAGGGGAGAGGGCCAGAGGGAGAAGCAGACTCCCCACTGAGCGGGGAGCCCGATGTGGGACTCGATCCTGGGACTCCAGAATCATGCATGACCTGAGCTGAAGGCAGTCGCTTAACCAGCTGAGCCACCCAGGGAGTTTTAGATTTGCAGACAAATTGAGCAGGAAGTAGAGTTCCCACATACCCCTCCTCTGCCCCCGAGTTTCTCCTGCTATTAATATCTTGCATTAGTTGGCACATTTGTTACAATTGATGAACCTACATTGACATGATATTATCAAAGTCCATAGTTTATGTTAGAGTTCACTCTCTGTGTTTATAATTCTGTGGGGTTTGACAAATGTGTATCGTCATGCATCCGCCATTACAATATCATACAGAATAGTTTCACAGCCCTAAAAATCTATGCTCCACCTATGTATGCCTCCCCATCTCCTTTTCCCCTTTCCCTTACACCAGCAGCTAGTGATGTTCTTATTGTCTCTGTAGTTTCGCCTTTTCTAGCATGTCATATAGTTGGAATCCAAATATAATATGTAGCCTTTTCAGCCTGGCTTCTTTCACTTAGCAATATGCGTTTAAGGTTGCTCCATGTTTCTGTGTCTGGGATAGTTCATTTCTTTTTATTGATGAGTAATATTTCATTGTATGACTGTACCGTAGTTTATCTGTTCAGCTACTGAAGGACATCTTGGTTGCTTCCAAGTTTTGGCAGTTATGAGTAAAGCTCCTGTAAACGTTTGTGTGCAGATTTTGTATGGACATACTTTAAAGAAAATAGGCAATTAATTAATTATTTTTAAGATGTTATTTATTTGAGAGAGACAGAGCATGAGCAGGGAGAGAGGGAGAGGGAGAAGCAGACTCCCTGCGGAGCTGGGAGCCCAGTGCAGGGTTTGATCCAAGGACCTGGAGATCATGACCTGAGCTGAAGGTAGACGCTTAGCCATCTGAGCCACCCAGGCACCCCCAAATAGGCTATTTTTTAGAGCTGTTTTAGATTTCATAGCAAAATTGAGTGGAAGATACAGAGATTTCTCATATATCCCTTCCCTGCTATGTGCACATAGCTTCCTTTAGTATCAGAATCTCACACCACAAGTGGTATATTTATTAACACTTAATGAACCTACATTGACATTACTCCTGAAGTCTATAGTTTACATTAGGGTTCACTTTTGGTATTGTATGCTGTATGGGTTTTGACAAATGCATAATTATATGTATTCCATCATTCTAGTATTTATACAGAATAGTTTTCACTGCCTTAAAAATCTTTGCCCTGCCTACATCTACATCTCTTCCTCTCCATATCCTCTGGCACCACTTAACCTATTACTGTTCATAGTTTTGCCTTTTCCAAAATGTCATATAGATGGAATCATACAGTTATGTGTGTTAGGCTTTTCGGATTAGCTTCTTGACTTAGTAATACACATTTTAAGTTTCTTCCATGTCTTTTCATGGCTTAATAGCTCATTTCTTTTTAGAGCTGAATAATATTCCGTTATTTGGATGTACCACAGCTTGTTTATCCATTTACTTAAGAACATCCTTGATTGCTTCCACATTTTGTCAATTATAAATAAAACTGCTGTAAAATTTGTGTGCAGGTTTTTGTGTAGACTTAAGCTTTCAACTCCTTTTGCCAATTTTTTTCCCCCCAGTCGGTGGCTTATCTTTTCATTCTCTTAACAGTGTCTTACACAGAGCAGTTTTTTATTTTTTTTAATTAAATTGAAAAATTTTGAGCAGTTTTTAATTTTAAGGAAGCTCAACTTACCCGTTTTTTCATTCATGGATTGTGCTTTTGGTTTTATAGCTAAAAAGTCATTGCCAAGCCTAAGTTTTCTATTATCTTCTAGAGGTTTTATTTTTTAATATTTATTTGTGCTTGCTTCGGCAGCACATATACCAAAAAGATATTTGAGAGAGAGAGAGTTGGGGGGTGTGGCAGAGGGAGAGAGAATCCAAGCTGACTCCTTGCTGAGCATAGAGCCCAATGTGGGGCTCTGTCTCATGACCCTGAGCTCATGACCTGAGCTGAAACCAAGAGTCGGACGCTTAACCTAAGACTGTGCCACCCAATTGCCTCTCTTCTAGAAGTTTTATAGTTGTGTTTTACATTTAAGTGTCTGATCCATTTTGTATTAGTTTTTGTGAAATGTGGTAGGTCAGTATTTGGATTTGGGGGGAGAATATAAATATCTAGCTGTTCCAGCACCAATTCCTGAAAAGACTGTTTTTTCCACATTGAAATGTTGAATTGCCTTTGGTCCTTTGTCAAAGATCAGTTGACTATACTTGTATGAGTGACATTATCATTTAAAATAAATTTGTTTCTTCATTGTATAGTTTGTTTTCCTAAAATGTATCGCTTGTAAACTGGAACTTGGGTCTAGAGGATTAGATTCACATTAAACATCTTGGCAAGAATGCTTCCTGGGTGATTGAGCACTTCAAATCATACCAAGTCAGGAGGTACCCAGTACTAGAATGTCCCACTGGTAGTGATGGTTAAGATTGGTTAAGGTGGTAACCAGCAGATATTGTAAAGGTGTATTTTTCCTTTTACGATAAGTAAGTAATTTGTGGGGTCATACTTGGGCCATGTAGCAAATTAATATTTGAATCTGTATTTGTCAGGCATGTGCTAGGTTCGGGGGAGACAGCAGTAAAAAGAAAGATTTCTACTCCCAGAATTTGCCTTTATCCCTCTAGGTTTCAAGACAATAGTGGGATTGTGTCTATTCTTAGAGGGGGATATATTTGCATCTTAGGGTACATTGATAGAAAAAAATTAGGTCTTTGAAAAGTATATGCCACTAAGTACAGAGTCTCAGTATGGAATGATATAAAAGGTCTGGAGAAGAGAGAGTGTGATGGTTGCATAACATTATGAATGGACTTAATGCCATTGAACTGTACACTCAAAAATAGTTATGAAGATAAATCTTAAGTTATATGCATGTTACCACACTTTTTAAAAGTATATGCCATTATGATACATCACTGAGTTTAGCCCTGCCTCTGTCTTTGATAATTTTCATCAGGCTTCCTATTGGTCTGTCTGGACTAGTTGGGAGAGAAACAGTTTCTAAAATAAAATTCTGTAGTTCAGTTCTGGTAGAGAGGAAAAGGCGGTGATTTTATATTTCACCACTGCCTCCAGTAGAGTGGTCTTTGTGGCTTCTCAGGAAAACCATTAAGACTTCTGGATGTCCTGGATTGAGCCCAGGCTGTGGGTGGAGCTTCAGCTGTTGGTGCAGGCTGGCTCTGCCTTTCACTGTGTGCTGTTTCCATTTGTTGAAGTTCACCAGATGCAGGCCTTCTTTTGCCAGGATACCAAGAGAGATCTACAACTTGAACCATTGTCCAGTCGGAATGCTGCCATTTTGACCCAAGAAATCTTATAGATTCAGGATGAGAGCAGTAACTCTAATGCCGGTAGCAAAGTGATTGTTGACCAGGTTGCTGTGAAGGCAGGCCCTTCATTTCGGAAGTGAATCCTGTGATTAAAAACAAGAGCTCTGTTTAGAAGGAAGGAAAGAACACCTTTATTTGTGGCTGATGGAACTTGGATAACCTCTCTTGTCTTCCTTTTTCCCTGAATTGACTGTGGAAGAGAAAGTGGTAGGAAAAGCTTTATTGATGGCTGTGACTAACAGCAGGATATGGTAAGGTGAACTGTGACTTTCTTAAGTCTATAGGAATTTTATCCATCTGAAACCTTTAATTGCCTTCTTTTTTTTTAATTAAAATCTAAAAAAGATTATTTATTTATTTGACAGAGAGAGAGAGAGAGAGCACAAGCAGGCAGAGTAGCAGGGAGAGGGAGAAGCAGGCTCTCCACAGAGCAGGGAGCCTGATGTGGGGCTCGATCATGGACCTGAGCTGAAGGCAGACGCTTAACTGACTGAGGCACCCAGGCGCCCCTTTAATTGCCTTCTTGGAAAATGTCTGGTTTATCACAAATTCTGTTTTCCATCTACAGAGTGTACGTTATGTGTATGGCCTTTATTTTGGTAGAATAGGGAAATTAGTTGTTGTACAGTCTTTTCCACAATTTTTGACTGACCTGCAGTAGAAAATATATTATTCTGTGTTACCACCTAGTACTTTGCATACAACTGGATATACATAACTAACAAAAGTTTCAGGAAATGGAACTTACCCATACTACATTTTCTGATATTTTCCATTTCATTCTATTCTATTATTATTTCATTTTTCAAAAATGCATATATGACCTAAATTGATGGGTTTTTTTGGTTTTTTATTTTTAAGTCATCTCTACACCCAAGGTGGAGCTCAGACTTGTGACCCCAAGATCAGTAGTTGTATGCTCTCCCAACTGAGCCAGCCTGGTGCCCCAATGATCTATTTTTTAAAGATTTTTTTTTTTAATTTGTCAAGAGAGAGAGGGGGAGAGAGCACAAGCAGGGGGAGCGGCAGGCAGAGCAAGCAAAGGGAGACTCCCTTCTGAGCAAGGAGCCTGATGTGGGGCTCAATCTCAGGACCCTGGGATCATGAGCTGAGCTGAAGGCAGACGCTTAACTGACTAAGCCACCAAGGCATCCCATGCCCCAATGATCTAAATTGATTTTTGTAACTCATTGTTTAAAGATGATTGGTGTGGAACAGTGGTTCTCAAATATGGTATATACTCAGTATTCTTTTATAGGGATCTGCATAGTCAGAACTATTTCCATAGTAATAATTAAGATGGGTTTTTTTTGCTCTCATTCTCTAATTGGATATTTTCCAGAAACAGTAGAGTTTTCCAGAACTATATGATGTGTGATGACATTACTTGCCACGTTAATGGCATGTGTAATTGTGTATTCTTGTATTTTCTATAATTTCCTAAGGTAGTAGGATATAAATATGCTTTTTCAGACATTAAACTCCATTTTCAGTACTCCTATTGTGCTCTTACTTTTGATTTATACCTGCCTGCTATAATCTCTATAATCTCATTGTGGTCCAGTGAATCATTACTCTGAAGTCCTGACGTTTCTTTGAGTCTATATGGAAATACAAGCATAGTGTGTTGTCTTGTTTTACAATTTTATATTTAGAGAATTCCTCTGCTTTAATTTGTCATCGGTAAATATTGACATAAATAACCTATATTAAACAAAAGCTATTTGGGGTCCTCAGTAATTTTTTGAGTGTGAGGGATTCCTGAGACTATGAAGTTTGAGTTAAGAATGTCGACTTGGGGAGGGGAGGGTGTGATACCGTGCACGCACGTGTGTGTGTGTGTATTTAAAAAAGAAAAATATATATGGCATGAAATCTCTACCCTTAACAAGTTTTTATGTATACAGTTTTGTTCACTATAAGCACAGTGTTGTACAACAGATCTAGAAACTTTTCATCTTGTGTAATTGAAACCTTAAAAACTTTGAACAGCACCTCCCCACTCCTCCTCCCCCTAGCCACAGTTTTACTTTCTGCTTCTGTGAGTTTGACTAGAATGTAGACTTTTTGGTAACTTTTTTGTAACCAACCTTTTGGACCTAGATTGAAATCCCAATTTGGCTACTTGTTAAATTATCCTGGCTCAAATTACCCACCTTTTTGATTCTTACTTTCTTCATAACTAAAATTTATATTTTACTATCTTATTTCATAGGACTGTTGTGAGGATTAAATGAGCTAGAAAAATGGCCTTGAAAATGCTTAGCATATAGGAAGCATTCTTATGTTAGCTATTATTATTTTTTTATTTTTAGCTGTTATTATTTTTGACTATGTAGTAACATCTGGCCACATTGATATAGCTGTTGCATTTCTTTTCTTTCTTTCTTTTTGTTTTTAGATTTTATTTGTTTATTTGAGAGAGAGAACGTGAGCACAAGCAGGAGGAGGGGCAGAGGGAGAAACAAACTCACTGTTGAGCAGGGAGCCCGATGTAGGGCTTGATCCCAGGACACTGGGATCATGACCTGAGCCGAAGGCAGATGCTTAACTGACTGAACCGCCCAGGTGCCCCCAGCTGTTGCATTTCTTAGCCACATTCACCTGTGTGAAACTGGATTGTTTAAACTTTCTCTAAGTTCTTGTTCTCATTGCTCTTGCCTGTGCCTCTAAACTTAGTTCTTAATGAACTGGGTTTTGTTTTCCATACAAATTGTGGGCTTCTTGAAAATAGCAGCTCTCTTCTGTTTCTTTCTGGTGTGCCTTAGACACTACTCCGCCTTCAGTAAGCACTCAAGATGTATAAGTCCTCGAACAAAGGCCATGGGACACACAGGCTTAGAATTCCCATGAGGATGGTGGTGGGAAAAGAGCTATTAGGTCCCTCTTCTGATTATTTACTCTGTCTTAGGAACTTTCTTCCCACTACTGAACAGATTTCCTAAGAAGTATAGTGAAGGATGAATTACAATGTATTAAGTAATATCAATTTCTTTGGTTAATCCCGTTCCTCTTGGCAGTATGAAATTCTAACATAATTGGCATACTTTTCACCAGGGTTTCTCTCATTACATTCCAACAATATAAGAGAATCATAACAATAGATACCAAATAATTTAGATTTGGATGATTTAATTCTTACGATTTGTAAATATATATCATGGTTACTTCTAAAGCATCTTCTGAGATTTAGAGCAACACAGGCAAGCGGGTGTGAATTTTGTTTAAGCCTTTTATTTTTGTTGGTCATCGCTCTTCCCTCCTTGAGTCTACTTTCAACCTTCTGCTCTAATTTGATTGTTGTTGTGTTTTTTTTAAAATATACTTTTTAAGATTTTATTTATTTGTCAGAGGGAGAGGGAGAAAGTGAGTGAGCACAAGCGGGGGAGTGGCATGCAGAGGTAGGAGCAGGGAGCCCAATGCAGGACTTGATCCGAGGACCCTGGGATCATGACCTGAGCTGAAGGCAGACGCTCAACTGACTGAGCCACCTAGGCGCCCCATTCTGACTGTCTTGATGTCCAGAAGTTTGTTCTAGCATGAGCTCATTGGGCTATTCTGTCTTCTGGCTCTAGACCTTGTTCAGATTTGACAATTCCTTCAAGCTCCCTCTACCTAGCAATCAGGAACAGAACTAACTCTATTACTTAGAGCAGGGCCTTCTCCTGGATAACATCTTCCAGAAATTAAACCACTTCGTATTAAATTGCTGGCAGTGAGGGGGTGGAGAGAATGCAGTTGTTGGTTTTCATAAAATTTCATCCCTCGGATTAGACATTTGGTGTGAAGAGGTTTAGAGATGGTGTAATCAAAAAAGAGCTCCGTTCCAAAGGGATGGACTTGGAAAACTTATTAAAAGCCTACTACTTGGGATGATAAAAGAAAAAAAATCTTATCTCATGTTTAATGCTATTTGAGAAGAGGCATGTGAAGTATGACACCATAGACCCATTCTTTTTGGGAAAGATAGTTGGTTTCCCAGTCTATAATCATGTTCAAAACTACAATTGCTAGTTTTTTTTTTGAGCCTGTGTTGGCTACCTTGTTTCTGTTTCATTTAATCTACATACAGTCCTGGCTGATGGCTTCTATTAGTTAAGTAGCTCATATATAGTGAGAGGCTAAACCAGGATTTGGACCCTGGAAACCTGGTCCAGACCCTGTCGCTACTCTATATTACCTCTGTTTTTATGGGCACTTCACAGTTTGCACAGTATTTGTTATATGTTCTCATATATATATATATTTTTTAAGATTTTATTTGAGAGAGAGAGAGAACATGAGCAGGGGGAAGGGGCAGAGGGAGAGGGTGAAGAGAGAGAAGCAGACTCCCTGCTGAGCAGGAAGCCTGACGTGGGGCTTGATCCCAGCACCCCAGGACCATGACCGGAGTGGAAGGCAGATGTTCAACCAACTGAGCCACCCACGTGCCCCATATGTTCTCATTTAAACCTCACAACAATCCTGTGCGTTAGGTGAAATTCTTGACATTTTCACCCAAGAAAAAGGTGTTACAGGGAATTTGATGCTCATCGAGGTGGTACTTAGACCCAGGCCCACACCCACTTCTTACTCCAATTCCTTTGTTCTCATTATGTAGTATTGCTAAAGATAATAAATAATGAATAGAGTTGTACCTGAAGGTGTTGTTTTTTTTTTTTGTTTTTTTTTTTTTTGAGGGAGAGACAGAGGAAGAAGGAGAGAGAGAATCTTAAGCAGGCTGTGTGCCCAGTGTGGTGCCCGATGTGGGGCTCGATCTCACAACCCCAAAATCATGACCTGAGCCCAAATCAAGAGTTAGACATTTAACTGACTGAACCACCCAGGGGCCCCTGAAAGTGAATTTTCTAAGAATTTGAACTTGGCTGAAGGTGATTGGTAATATTGTAGATGTGATACTTAAGTCTAGAGAAATTTAGGAAAGATATGATCATTAACTTGCACTATTGGGTTCTCTTCGTAGCTTGAGTATAACTGCTTTATTAAATATTTTCTTGAGGGATGCTCAGTTGGTTAGTGTCTGCCTTTGGCTTAGGTCATGATCCCAGTGTCCTGGGATCGAGTCCTGCATTGGGCTCCTTGCTTGGCGGGGAGCCTGCTTCTCCCTCTGCTTGTGTTCTCCCTCCCTCTCTGTGACAAATAAATCAGTAAAATTTTAAAAAACAAAACAAAAGAAAGACTGGTAAACTGACCCTGAGCATTAAAAGGCCCAGCAACAAGAAAATATTTACCAGTCTTTTTTTTTTTTTAAGATTTTATATATTTATTTGACAGAGAGAGCGCGCAAGCATAAGCAAGGGGAGAGGGAGAAGCAGGCCCCCCTGTGGAGTAGGGAGCTCAAGGTGGGGCTCCATCCCAGGCCCCTTGAATCTTGACACAAGCTGAAGGCAGACACTTAGATCGACTGAGCCACCCAGGCGCCCCCAGTTTACCAGTCTTAAACTAATGTTCCTAGGTAGTTACAGGAGTGAAAACATAGTGTTCTCTGCTTTAACTTTAGTTGGCACAGATGCACCGGTGACTGAAAGCTCAGAAGGAAAGAGGTCTTGCCAGGATTATAATGTAGTCATGATAGTGGGAGAGGGGAGGAGTGTATGTTTGTGGGGGACAGTTTAAAATATCAGCTCTTGATCTTTTGCCAATTACTTCTGGAGCTTCTACTTCTAGACATGAAATTTCATGCCCCTTTAAACCTCAAGCTTGACAGTTTGAAAAAAAGGTCATATGTTGCTTAGGAGATTGACTTTTGTGAATCAAAACATATCAGCTCTAGAGAGAAGGGACATAGAGGAAAGCATTCTGATGAGAGCAATATAGCAAGACTGGAAATAGGTGCATTTATATAATCTGGCTTCCAGGGACTATTTGCTGGCTCCCTAAACTTAACTGAAAGACTTAGGAGAAGATGCATGTGTGGCATATTTCATTGTTTGTGTTATTTACTGAGCAATGTCTCAAGTCAGTGTTTCTCAGAACAAGCTATCCTCTGAGGTCTGCAGTACCTTTCTCAGTGACGGGCAGAAAGATCATTTACTTCTCCTTTAGATTTAAGATAAACTTCTAGGGTTTTTTCATTTCCTTTTTCTATAAATTGTTCTTGCCTAGTAGGTATACTAATCTTTACCTTCTAGGAGCTGCAATGGCATGGCTTGTACCATGTATTATACTAATGACTTAGAGTTGCATCAGTTACATCAGTTACAGAAGATGGTGAAAAAACCATTATCTTTGTTTCTGTGTTCTGGGTGTCTGTTGCTATAGAAACAAATCAAGCAGTAAACAGAAGTGTTCAGGGAGTATTTGAATCTCAGTGGATGTTCATTGGCTATTGAAAATAAAGTTAAGAAATTCGTTAGGTTGAGCGAGAAACTGAATATTTCTGAGTTCATTATTGTTTCCGTTTTTGGTAGGTGATATTTTTTGTTGTGTGTGGGTAATTTAAAGATTGTTTCCTAGTAATTATAATTAGGCCTTCTAAAATTCCCTTTTTTGTTCTAGGAGATAAATAATTAGAAAAAGCAAACCTTTTATATTTGGGGGGGTATGATTTCCCTTAGACTAATTTTTAAATGTCAGATAGTGAAAGTGATAAGTTTAAAAATTGTTCTGGGGCCACAAAAAGGAAGTGAAGATTTGAAAGAATGAGACAGAAGGTAGAGTGAAGAATTACACATCTTTACCCCAGGCTACTTGTGGATAAACTAATTGAACATTTGCATGTTGATAGAAAGTGTAATATTGCTGATACTTCTTTTGCCAGTATCCAAGGAGAAGAGTATGTATATTCAAATTTTTGTTCCTTTGAGGGAGCAAAAAGTGTGATTTTGGTATAACATCTGAACTCAGATTATTTTTCTTCAGGATGTCGTTGAGATGCCTTATCTTCATCCTGAATTTCAGAGGGTGATTTTGCTACTTGTAGCCATAGTTTTTTCCTTTGCAGAATTGTGGAGATACCATGGTTAAATCTGCAGCAAGCACACTGAACAGTTGATTATACTACATGGTATGTAGAAAAGCAGTCAATGTTGGTGGAAGGGATCCAGCACTTTAACTCATTTCTCAGCCAGTTGGTTTTGTGGAGGGCATATTTGTGGTCAGGGTAAGTGTATATTGACTCTTTCAGAGAATTTTAGGATCATTCTGTATATATATAGTAGGTATTTGACGCTAGTTCTGAGGGAAACTTTCAGGAGAAAGTTCACTTTGTGTTGTCTCTTTGAGCATTCTGCCTTCTCAGCTGCCTTTTTTCCCCCTAAATCAAGAGAGACTTAGTTGTGAATAAGCTTCTTGCCAAATTCTGTAGATAATACCTTCCTTTTATGGATTATTTTGTCTTTTTCTTGGAATTAACTGTGGTCCCCTAAAGATTTCATATATAGAAAGTGTTCTATGTACTGTTGATCTAAGCCCAGAAAATACTTGAAGGCTGACATAGCTGAACTTTCAAAAAGAAATGCAAGCTTTTTCAGCCATGCCAACTGATCAGTACACATTCTTTTAATGTAGTAAAGCAGTTAAAAAAACCCAAAAAACTAAGGGTGGGTTCTTCTTTAATCCTTGTGCTCAGGTCTCTTACTATTTTGGGGACAATAAGTGTTACATAGATCAAAAGTTGAAAACTGTCTGTGAGGCAGTGGTTGCCGCTATTTTTGTACTACCTTAGGATGTTCCCATTAAAATCCCCCATTAAGTAAGATATAGTGAAATTATTCAGATTTTCTAAATAAAGATTGCAACCTTTTTTTAAAAAAAGATTTTATTTATTTGAGAGAGTGAGCAGGTTGGGGGGGAGCAGAGGGACAAGCGGACTCCCTGCAGACTCCCCCCTAACATGGGGGCCTTATCCTAGGACCCTGACTGAGATCATGACCTGAGCCAAAGTCAGACGCTTAACCAACTGAGTCATGTAGGCACCCCAAGATTATAACCTTTTATTTTTGAAAAATGCTTGCGTTCTCTCTATCTACCTATATCTTATTAATGAGATACTGAGAAATCCAGTAGGGTGAGGGGGAAACCCAGAAAAGTTTGAAGAGGTCACCTCTTCATAGAGGTGCAACGTAAGTCTGTATTCTTTGTCCTTGGAACTTAGTAGGTATTTAGTGAAGTTATACTTAATGAATAAACATTTCCTCCTATATCAGTTCTTATGGTGGAGCCTTACCCAACCCCTCTGTGCTAGTTGTTCTTCCTTCTGAGCTGTAATAACATTTGTTACTTGTCTTAATACATGTCACATTGAATTGTAATACTGTGATTTATTTACATGTCTGTCTCCCCCTACTGGCCATCAATCTTCTTGAGGGCAAGAACTGTGCCTTTTTCTTTGTATGGGGAGCATCTGGCTGTTATTCCATATTCTGTGTGTCTGTGTTTTATGAATGAATAAGTGTTCAGATAATAATTTTTATAGTACACACATGCACACAGTATGGGGGGTATAGATAGCAGTCTATCAGTGTGTATATATATCTGCCTCTGTGTAGCCTTAAGGTAGATAATGTTGATTTCTCAAAAACATGGAACAGAGAAAAGGAGAACACTTTATAAAGTTCACTTGATTTTGGGGAGATGTATGTATTCATATGTTTGTGAAGGGTGGGGGAGGATGAGAGCCTGAGCATGTTTCTTCTTTTAAAGTGTATATAAGTGCATATTAAGGCTAATCAAGTGGGGATTTGGCATATGTTGCAAAAACCAGATTTAATCCATCTAAGTTCATAAAAATATGCCCTCAGACTTTTTTTTAAAATAGCAGTATCATGATGTGGGCCATGAAAATCTAGTTGTTTCTTGACTTCTTATACTATCACCAGCAGAGGCTCTGTAATTAAAATTTTTTTCTGAGGCAGTGGAGTAAGATCAGAATCGTAGAGAAAATAGGAGATGAAGAATTAATCTTGGTAAAAAGTATTGGCAATTTCATCTTTACAGAAGGTGTGTAAATAAATGTCACTTTGACTACAAATTTAGAGAATGAGAACAAATTTTAATAGCATACACAATAAATGTACTGAGTTCAAAGCACTCTGATATAAAATGGTCTCTGGTTAGGAATAGTAATATTTTTCAGTCAGAATAGATGAATGACCAGTAACATAGGTAAAAACTAGAATTAGAAATCAGGAATGGTAGGGGGCACCTGGCTGACTCAGTTGGTGGAGCATGTGACTCTTGATCTCGGGGTTGTAGGTTTGAGCCCCACAATGGGTGTAGAGATTACTTAAAAATTTTAAAAAATCTGGGCGCCTGGGTGGCTCAGTTGGTTAAGCAACTGCCTTCGGCTCAGATCATGATCCTGGAGTCCCAGGATTGAGTCCCACATCGGGCTCCCTCCTGCTTAGCAGGGAGTCTGCTTCTCCTTTTCACCCCCCCCATGTGCTCTCTCTCTCTCTGTCTCTCATTCTCGCTCTCTCAAATAAATAAATAAAATCTTTAAAAAAATTTTTTTTAAATCTTAAAAAAAGAGCGAGAGAGATCAGGAATGGTAGAATAAACAGTGGCAGAGCTAGAAATGTCGTGTCCCTTAGCAAATACCAGAAATCTCCCACCCTGGGGGAAGATCTTTTGTTAACCTCCTATCTACAAAGCAATTTTCTAATTTATAGAGCGTCTCATTTGTTTCCAAAAGGTCCCACCACTTCACCTCTCTTTGCCAGAGCCATTTCAGTTGTCTGGAGTCTCCTTCCATTGCCAATTTCTTCCAGCTGCCTCAAGCTACCAGTGCAGCTGAAGTTTCATTCCAAACTAGCGTCAGCATAGTGCCGCAGTGAAGACCATTGGTTCTAGAACCAGTGTCAGAGTTCAAGCCCCACTCACACCAATTTTACTAGCTTTGTAACTTGGGCAAGTTCTGTCCTTCATTTTTTTGTAAAGTAGGGAGGATGATAATGTTTTGTGGGTTGTTTTTTTTTTTTAAGATTTTATTTGAGAGAGATATAGCAAGAGAGAGCACGAGCTGGGGTGGCGGTGGGGGCGGGGGGTGGGAAGAGGGAGAGGCAGACTCCCTGCCGAGCAGGGAGCCTGACACGGGGCTTTACCCTGGGATCCCGGGATCATGACCTGAGCCGAAGGCAGATGCTTAACTGACTGAGCCACCCAGGTGTCCCCAGAGGATGATAATCTTATAGGGCTGTTGTTTGCCTTCAGAGCAGTAGCCTTTCTGGGTGTCATTAATAGTAACAGCCTTTTCCTACTTTATGCAGCTTATTCCTTCTCTGATTTCTTTGTGCCTTTGGGGATGAGAATTGCCTAAGCTCTCCAGAAAGAACTACTTCTAACATCTGGTAGATTGAGATATGTGAAGGTTTGTTTAATAAGGGGGCAGCAGTTATGAGAGGACAGGAAGATGTGGAAGTCCCTAGGAGGGTTACCCTGCCAACCTCTGCCAGGTCTCTCCCTGGTCAGGACGCGGGGAGTTGGGTCTAAAATTAGATACTCTTTGAATAAAGAGAGACAAACCTGGGGTGGGGGGACTGGTATGTAGCAGATTTTCCACATTGTATAGTTTATATGGGAGCAAGACTGAGATCTTAGTTGGAACCAGAGTGTAGAGGACTTTATTTTAGAACACAAAGGGACCTTAAATTACTTACCTCCAAGGGAAAATTAGGATCTAGAGAAGTTAAATGATTTACTTAACTGCCTAAAATCACACAGCAAAATAGTAATAGTAGAATTGACACTAGATAAGTTCTCCCTATAGACACTTTTGCTTTCTTGTTTTTCTGTTATCCAAAAAACTTAACTTAGGTCAATTTTACCTTTTTTCCCCCCTCATTTGTAAAATAATGCCATCCTATTTTCTGACTTTCATAGGATGATTATCTTAGGCAAAAAAACCTATTTGATATAGAATTTAAAATGATAAAATTATACATCAGTTCTCTAGGGGTGGTTTTTGGTATATTGTGTGATTTTTTTTTTAATTGTGGCAAAATATATATAACATAAAATTTGCCATTTTTAACTATTTTTTAAGTGTACATTTCAGTGGCATTAATTACATTCACAGCTTTCTGCAGCCATTACCACTATTTTTGAAACTTTTTGATTACCCCAAATAGAAACTCTAACCATAAATCAGTAACTCCCCATTCCTCCTCCCCACAGCCCCTGGTAACCTTTAATCTACTTTCTGTCTCTATGAATTTGCCTGTTCTAGGTTCTTCATATAAGTGGAATCATACAATATTGATCCTTTTGAATCTGGCCTATTTCACTTAGCATAAGGCCTTCAAGGTTCATCCAAGGTGCAGCATGTGTCAGAACTCCATTCCTTTTTAATGCTGAGTAATATTCCATTGTATCAGTATCCCACATTCTCTTTACATGTTTATCTGTCAGTGGTCATTGGGATTGTTTCTACCTTTTGACTATTGTGAATGATGCTGTTATGAATATTAGTGTGAAAGGATCTGTTTGAGTTCCTGCTTTCAGTCTTTTGGGTATATACCTAAAAGTGGAATTATTGGATCATATGGTAATTCTGTGTTTAATTTTTTGAGGAATTGCCCTACTGTTTTCCATACAGGCTGTACTGTATTATGTTCCCACCAGCAATGTATAAGGGTTCCAATTTCTCCATTTCCTTGCTAACACTTGTCATTTTTTTTTTATAATATACTAATGGATGTGAAGTGTATCTCATTGTGGTTTTGATTTGCATTTCCCTGATGATTGGTGATGTTGAGCATCTTTTTGTATGTGTATTGGTCATTTGTTTTTGGTTTTGTTTTGTTTTTAAGATTTTATTTACTTATTTGACAGAGAGTGCGTGAGCACAAGCAGGCGGAGTGGCAGGTAGAAGGGAGAGGGAGAAGCAGGCTCCCTGCTGAGCAAGGAGCCCGATGCGGGGCTCCATCCTAGGACCCTGGGTTCATGACCTGAGTCAAAGGCAGTCACTTAACCAACTGAGCCATCCAGGCGCCCCTGGTTTTTTTTTTTAAGATTTATTTTAGAGAAAGCAAGCAAGCGCCTGTGCAGCTGGAGGAGGGGCAAGGAGAGAGGGAGAGAGAGAATCTCAGGCAGACTCCACGCTGAGCACAAGAGCCTGACATGGGCTTGATCTCATAACCCTGAGATTATGACCTCAGCTGAAACCAAGAGTTGGATGGACGCTCAACCAGTTGAGACACACAGGCGCACCCCTGTATTGGCCATTTGTATATTTTCTTTGGAGAAATGTGTATTTAAGTCCTTTGCCCATTTTTGAATTGGGTTATTTTGTTGTTGAGTTATAAGAATTCTTTATATATTCTAGATATTAATCCCTTATCAGATACATGATTTGCAGATATTTTGTCCCATTCTGTAGTTTGTCTTTTCACTTTGTTGTTAGTATCCTTTGCATAAAAGTTTTCAATTTTGAGGAAGTCCAGTATGTCTCTTTTTTTCTTTTGCTTTTGGTGTCATGCCTAAGAAATCCAATGTTACGAAGATTTTCCCTGTGTTTTCTTCTAAAAAATGTTAGAGGTTTAACTCTTTTGGTTAGATCTTTGATCCATTTTGAGTTTATTTTTGTATATGGTGTGAAGTAAGGGCCCAGCTCTATTCTTTTGCATGCAGATATCCAGTTTTCCCTGCATCATTTGTTGAAAATGTATTTAATCTTAATTTAGGTCTTAGTGCCACATGTGGCTAGTTGCTACCATATTGGACAGCACAGATAAAGATGATCATATCATTTTTGTCCTTTAATCTGTTAATGTGGTGAATTTTATCAGTTGATAGGAGTGGAAATTTTTAGAACTAACAAACTGCTTTTGCATTCCTGACACATCATGGTAGTTCATTAACTACTTAACTTTTTTTAGTCACTTGTCTATTCATATAAAATCAACCAAAATGGCTATGGCAATTGTTTAGAAAAAAATTGCGCTTTATCAGAAAATGTTATTAAGCAGTGTGTCTTGAATTAGTCTACATCAAACCCTATTCTGATATTATCAAACTATGCCTTTTTTTTTTTTTTTTTTTTATTTGAGAGAAAGCGGGCGGGGGTACAGGGAGAGTGAGAAGCAGGCTCCTCGCTGAGCAGGGAGCCCAGTGCAGGGCTCCATCTCAGGACCCTGAGATCACGACCTGATCTGAAGGCAGATGCTTAACTCACTGAGCCACCCAGACACCCCTGTATTGCTTTATTTATTTATTTATTTTAAAAGATTTTATTTATTTATTTGACAGAGAGAGACACAGCGAGAGAGGGAACACAAGCAGGGGGAGTGGGAAAGGGAGAAGCAGGCTTCCCGCTGAGCAGGGAGCCCGATGCGGGGTTTGATCCCAGGACCCTGGGATCATGACCTGAGCTGAAGGCAGACTCTTAACAACTGAGCCACCCAGGCACCCCTGTATTGCTTTATTTAAAAATATATGTGTATTACCTATTTTCTTTTACAGATTGCCACTTTTTATTGAGATGTGCTATACAATTCACCCTTTTAAGGTTTACAATTCAGTGGTTTTTTAATATATTCACAAAGTTGTGCAGACATTACCACTATCTAATTCCAGAACATTTTCAGTACCTCAAAGAAACCCAAAACACATTGGCAGTGATTCCCCATCTCTTTTTCCTCCAGCTCCTGGTAACCACTAATCTACTTTCTGTCTCTATCGAAGTGCTTATTCTGGACATTTCATATAAATGTTATCATATAATATGTAGTCTTTTGTGACTTTTTTTTCTCTGAGCATTATGTTTTCACAGTTCGTCTGTGGTGTAGCATGTATCAGGATTTCACTCCTTTTTATTGCTAAACAGTATTCCATTATGTGGATATACTGTTTTAAATATTTTACTTATTTATTTGACAGAGAGAGAGACAGCGAGAGAGGGAACACAAGCAGTGGGGTGGGAGAGGGAGAAGCAGGCTTCCTGCTGAGCAGGGTGCGCGATGCGGGGCTCGATTCCAGGACCCTGGGATCATGACCTGAGCCGAAGGTAGGCACTTAACAACTGAGCTACCCAGGCGCCCCTGGATATGCTATTTTTATCTACTCTTCAGTTGATGGACCTTTGGGTTGTTTCTGCGTTTTGGCAATAATGAATAATGTTACAAATTTTGGGGGGTATGTTTTCATTCTCTTGGGTACATAGCTAGGAATGAAATTTCTGGGTCATATGGTAACTGTTTAATGAGGACCTGCCAGATTTTTTCCAAAGGGGTTGTACTATGCTGTATTTCCACCAGCTGTGTATGAGGGTCTCACTTTCTTCACACCCTCGCCAGCACTTATTATCTGACTAGTGGGTATGAAGTGGTGTCTTGTTATGGCTTTTATGTGCATTTCCTTAATGATTAATGATGAGTTCATGACTGATGATGTTTCATGTGCTTATGGAGCTGGTTATATATCCTTGAGAAATAATTATTCAAACCCTTTGCCCTTTGCCTGTTTTTTAAAAATGTTTTTGTCATTTTAAGTTGTACGAGTTCTTTGTATATTCTAGATGTCTATCTAGATATAGATACATATTCCGGATACTTATGAGATACATGATTTGCAAATATCTTCTGCCATTCTGTAGTTTTATTTTTCTTGATAGTGTTTTTTGAAGCACAAAAAGTGTTAATTTTGAGGAAGTTTAGTTCATTTATTTTGTTAGACTATTTTGATGTCATATCTAAGAATCCATTGCCTAATCCAAGCTCATGAATATTTACACCACATTTTCTTAAGAATTCCAGTTTAAGCCTTTACATTTAAGTCTTTGATCCATTTTTAATGTTTGGTCTTTTTTTTTCCTTTTTTTTTTGTGTGTATGGTATGAGTTAGAGGTCCAACTTCATTCTGTCACATGTGGATATATAGTTGTTCCAGCAGAATTTCTTTTTTTTTTTTTTTAAGATTTTATTTATTTATTTGAGATAGCACGAGAGGGAAGAGGGTCAGAGGGAGAAGCCGACTCCCCGCTGAGCAGGGAGCCCGATGTGGGACTCGATCCCGGGACTCCAGGATCATGACCTGAGCCGAAGGCAGTCGCTTAACCAACTGAGCCACCCAGGTGCCCTCAGCACAATTTCTTAAAAGGACTCTCATCCCAGGGCGCCTGGGTGGCGCAGTCAGTTAAGTGTTCAACTCTTGATCTCAGCTCAGGTCTTGATCTCAGGCTCGTGATTTCGAGCCCTGCACTGGGCTCCTTTTCCCATTGCATTGTTTAGGTAGGCATCCTTTTTGAAGTTGAAAATCAGTTGACCATAAATGTAAAGGTTTATTTCTGGGTTCTCAGTTCTGTTCTACTGATCTATATGTCTGTCATGCCCACACCACACAGTCTTGATTATTATATAGCCTTCTAGTAAGTTCTGAAAGCAGGAAGTGTGAGTCCTCCAACATTCTTTTTCAAGATTGTTTTGGCTATTCTGGTTCCCTTCGTTTCCATAGGAATTTTAAGAAGATTTTGTTAATTTCTGCAGAAAAAAAGGCACCTGGGATTTCATTAGAGATTGTGTTGAATCTATAAATCAATTTGAGGAGTACTGACATTATAATAATAAATTTTGCAGTCCATGAACACAGGATGTCTTTTCATTTATTTAGATCTTTAATTTCTTTCGACAGTGTTTTGTATTTTTCCAGTGTACAAGTCTTGGGCTTCTTTTGTTAAATTTATTTCTTTGTATTTTTTTATGTTATTATAAATGGAATTGTTTTCTTAATTTCATTTTTGGATTTTTCATTGCTAATGTATAAATATATAACTGATTTTATTAACTATTTTTTTGTGTATGTATTCCATAAAATTTTCTATGTACAAGATCCTGTCATTTGTGAATAGAGGTAGTTTTACTTTTTTCTTTCCAAACTTGTATGTCTTTTTCTTGCTTAATTCCCTTCACTAGAACTTGTAATACAGTGTTGAATAGAAGTGATGAGAGCAGACATCCATGTCTTGTTCCTGATCTTAGAGAGAAAGCTTTCAGTCTTTTACCATTAAGTATGATGTTAGCTATGGGTTTTTGGTAGATGCCCTTTATTAGCTGGAGGAAGTTACCTTTTATTCCTAATTTATTCAGTGTCTTTTATCATGAAAGGGTGTTGAATTTTGTCAAATGCTGTTTCTGCATTTATTGAGAGGATCATTATCATTTTTGTCCTTTTTTTTTTTAAGATTTTATTTATTTGAGAAAGTGTGAGGGAGCACGAGTTGGGGGAGGGGCAGAGGGAAAGGGAGAAGCGTGCGCCCCGCAGAGTAGAGAGCCTGATGTGGGGCCCAATTGAGCTGAAGGCAGGCGCTTTACCGATTGAACCACCCAGATGCCCCTCATGTGCTGTCTTGTTTTTTTTTTTAAGATTTTATTTATTTATTTGACAGAGTGAGAGAACACAAGCAGGGGGAACAGTAGAGGGAAAGGGAGAAGCAGGCTCCCCACCAAGCAGGGAGCCCGATGCGGGGCTCGATCCCAGGACCCTGGGATCATGACCTGAGCTAAAGGCAGATGCTTAACCATCTGAGCCACCCAGGCGCCCCCATGTACTGAATTTTAAACTTAATATTCCATAAGCACTTTTCAGTGTTATTTGTTGTAATAAACATGTTAATGATCACATTATATTCACCAGAGTGTATGTTAGCCTTGGATGGCTTAGCCGTTTTCCTATAGGACAAGTCTAGTTTTATCTGACCTTTAAAAAATGATTTCTCTTTCTCACCTCATTCCACTCCCCCAAATATCTAAGAGAGGCAGGTGGTTTCTGGCATCAGGGAATATTCCCTGCTCAAAATTCCTGATTTCCTGACTCTGCTCTTTTACTTTTTAGGTGTATTACATAAAGGCATCTTAAGACAACGCCCTTCCCATCATTCTTTTTTACTACATATTTAGAAAAGAGAGTGCGAAAAGTTTCTGTGTAATGATTGATAACCTATTTGCATCTAACCTTGCCTCACTGTCTTGTCTTCAGCTAATCATCTAGGAGAGATATTAGTATGACTAATATCTATATCCCTTGAGCTTGATCTATCAGTCCTTGAGTTAGTCTAAGTAGTCATTTATATGGCCATTTTTACCATTTAATATAGTTAATTACCACTTGACTAAGGGTGGTGAATATTTTTTAAGGCAGTTTAAAAATTCTTTTCATCATTTGGATCCTGGAAAATAGGAGTTTGCTATATAGTTTGGTCATCTAAATAGAATAAACAGTTATTAGTTATAAACTCACTGCTGGGGCGCCCGGGTGGTTCAGTCATTGAGCGTCTGCCTTCAGCTCAGGCCCTGTGGAGCCCCGCATCAGGCTCCCTGCTCGGCAGGAGGCCTGCTTTCCCTCTTCCACCCCCACTGCTTATGTTCCCTCTCTCGCTGTCTCTCTGTGTGTCAAATAAATAAATAAATAAATCTTTAAAAAAAAAAAAATAAACTCACTGTTGACCCTGCAAAGTACAAATAGCTTTTGAGTGAAAATGTGGTTGGAATAGATTTCAGTGTTCGGTTTGTGCCTGCTATTTTCTGTGACACTGGGTTCACTGAGGGCTGGCATCTATGGGAGGCCAATAACTTCCTTTGGGCTGCCTAAAATTGCCTGTATGGAAATCACCTGGAACAAAAACGCACAGCACGCTGGTAAACCATTTTGAATTATTTGGTAATGTTGATGGGCTAGAGAAGATTGGTGGCTGCTTTCCTTAGTATTAAAGTGGCCTTGTCTTTTGGGTTTTACCTGTAGCAGATTGTGTCACTGCCTACTGATTTCCAAGCTTATTGCAAAGATTGAAAATGTTTTTGTGCTTTTTTTAAAGATTTATTTATTTGTTTAGAGGGGGGACGGGGGGCAGAGGGAGAGGGAGAGTATCCTCAAGCATACTCCCTGCTGAAAGGTAGCCCGACTCAGGGCTCAATCCCAGGACCCTGAGATCATGACCTGAGCTGAAACTGAGGGTCAGACCTTTAAACATCTGAGCCACCCAGGCACCCCAGGATTTAATATATTTTTAAAGCACTTAGAGGGGCGCCTGGGTGGCTTGGTTGGTTGAGCGACTGCCTTCGGCTCAGGTCATGATCCTGGAGTCCTGGGATCGAGTCCCATATCGGGCTCCCTGCTCAGTAAGGAGTCTGCTTCTCCCTCTTCCCTTCCCCTTCTCATGTGCTCTCTCTCTCTCTCTCTCTCTCTCAAATAAATAAATAAAATCTTTTTTAAAAAAAGGCACTTAGAGATTTGCTATAGATGTTTACTTTCACCAGAATTTACGTTAGGGGGACAGACAAAAAAACAACAAACATTCTTGACAGTATTAAAACTGATACAGGGGCACCTGGGTGGCTCAGTTGGTTAAGCATCTGCCGTCGGCTCTGGTCATGATCCCAGGGTCCTGGGATCGAGCCCCACGTTGGGCTCCCCGCTCAGCAGGGAGCCTACTGCTCCTTCTGCCTGCTGCTCCGCCTGCTTGTGCGTGCTCTCTCTGACAGATAAATAAATAAAATCTAAAAAAGAAATTTAAAAACTGATACAAATAATTTTCACATTATTGCTGATTTACCAGTTGCAACAATCAAAAAGAAGACAATCCAGATTCATTTTTCTGTTGTTTTTAAGTGGCTTGGCTGGAGCAAGAGCCTTCCGCATATCCTTATACTCTCTATATTGAAAATGTAAATGGAAGAAGGAATCTTCTTGAATATAGGAAAAAGAAAAGCATATGAAAAGGAAGGAAGGTGGGGGAACTTCTGGCTACCATGTTAGAAATGTTGGGATAATCAGGGTGATTATGTCCTCCTTATTGAAGAAGAATCAGTAATGGTAGACCTAGGAAAGGCTGAAGTTTGAAAACATGACTGGGGGGGGGGGCAGGACGCCTGGGTGGCTCAGTTGGTTAAGCGTCTGCCTTCAGCTCAGGTCATGATCTCAGGGTCCTGGGATCAAGCCCCGCATCAGGCTCCCTGCTCAGCAGGGAGCCTGCTTCTCCCTCTCCCTCTGCCTGCCGCTCCCCCTGCTCAATCTCTCTCTCACTGTCAAATAAATAAATAAAATCTTAAAAAAAAAAAAAAAAAAACATGCCTGGGATTTTTTTTGACAAGCGTGTTAGAAGTTACAGCACACGAGGGGCGCCTGGGTGGCTCAGTTGGTTGGGCAACTGCCTTCGGCTCAGGTCATGATCCTGGAGTCCCGGGATCGAGTCCCACATTGGGCTCCCTGCTCAGCAGGGAGTCTGCTTCTCCCTCTAACCCTCTTTCCCTCTCGTGCTTTCTATTTCTCATTCTGTCTCTCAAATAAATAAATAAAATCTTTAAAAAAAAAAAGTTACAGCACAAATGAGAGGAGGGGACATCTACATTTATTTTGATGGTATTGTCCTTGCTCTGTGATACTTGCAATCATATTTTGGAGTTCTCTTCAAAGACACATAAATGAAGTGTGATAAGGAGGGGAACTGAGGATATCTTTTTTTTTTTTTTTAAGATTTTGTTTATTTGAAAGAGAGCACAAATGGTGGGGAGGGGCAGAGGGAAAGGGAGAAACAGACTCCATGCCGAGAGGGAAGCCCGATGCGGGGCTCAATCCCAGAACCCTGAGATCATGACCTGAGCCGATGGCAGATGCTTAACTGAGCCATCCGATGATGTCTTTTACAAAAACAAATTCATTCAGCCACTGTGCCTCTGAAGCTACTGATGGTGGCTGGTATTGATGACTGCTATACCTTGGCCCAGGGGCTGTTATGCCCCCTGTGGGCAACATTGCTAAGGCCGCTTTTTTTTTTTTAAAGATTTTATTTATTTATTTGAGAGAGAGAATGAGAGACAGAGAGCATGAGAGGGAGGAGGGTGAGAGGGAGAAGCAGACTCCCTGCTGAGCAGGGAGGCTGATGCAGGACTCGATCCTGGGACTCCAGGATCATGACCTGAGCCGAAGGCAGTCGCTTAACCAACTGAGTCACCCAGGCGCCCCTGCTAAGGCCACTTTTGACGCCATTTCCAAGACCTACAGCTACTTCACCCCGACCTCTGGAAAGAGACTGTGTTCACCCAAGTCTGCTTATTAGAAATGCACTGACCGGGGCGCCTGGGTGGCTCAGTTGGTTAAGCGACTGCCTTCAGCTCAGGTCATGATCCTGGAGTCCCAGGATCGGGTCCCACATTGGGCTCCCTGCTCGGCGGGGAGTCTGCTTCTCCCTCTGACCCTCCTCCCTCTCGTGCTCTCTATCTCAAATAAATAAATAAAATCTTAAAAAAAAAAAAGGAATGCACTGACCATCTTGTAAAAACTCACACCAAAGTCTCCATGAAGAGGATCCAGGCTCCATCTGTGGCCACCACATTGTTTTATACAAGAAAAATAAAGTGAATTAAAGCTTGTTAAGAAACAAACTCATGTTAGAAATTGTCAGTGAAAATACCCCCCATAAATGTATCTAAAAATATTTTGAGCAGTGATGGCATTATTGAAATAAGTGAAACATCTCCCAAAATTAGGTCTTCTTTTGGCCTTTGAGCTGGGACTTTGGGCAGCAAAGGTGCTAGGTAAGAGTGTTATGAGTTTTTGCCGGATATGGAAAAGCCAGCAGGTATCCCTCAGTGTTTCAACCCAGATGTACCCTGGTATGTTAAATCTGGCTCTCCTCTGGTGTGTAATAGTCATTTTTCTTTGCTTTAATTTTTATTTCTTATTACTCATTTCTGCCCCTTCCCTGACCCCCACTCCCCAAAAGACCTTTCCCCAATATCTAACTTTAAATTCCAGGTTTGGTTGTTCTTAGCACATCCTAGGGTAGGGTTACTGTATTTACCCTTGCCTCTACCACGCCCACACTGATTGTCCTGTGTGTGTGTATTCAAGAAATTTCAGCAAAATTTGGCACTGGCTAAAGTAAATATACTAGAAGGTAAATTTGCAGCAGAAGCATCATGTTATCTTTTTTTTAAAAAATAATAGCTTGTGAAATATTCATATACTGTAAAACTCACCTGTTTAAATGTATGTAATTAATTGGTTTTTTAGTATATTCACAGAGTTGTACAAATATCACCATTCTCTAATTCCGGAATAGTTTCATGGCTCCTGAAAGAAACCCAAACCATTAACAGTCACTTCCTATTCCTTTCCCCAACCCCTGGCAACTACTAATCTACTTTCTGTCTCTGTGGATTTGCCTATTCTGGACATTTCATGTAAATAAAATTATATCATCTATGATACCTGGTCTGTTGCATTTGGCTTTTTTCACTTAGCATAATGTTTTTAAGATCCTTCCTTGTTGTAGCTACATACCAGTATTTCATTCCTTTTTATGGCCAAATAATACTGGACTGTGTAAATATACTACATTTTTAAATCTGTTCATCCATCAGTTGACATTTGGGTTAATGCTGCTATGAACATCTGTGTACAAGTTTTTGTGTGGACATAGGTTTTAAATTCTTTTAGAAATGTACCTAGGAGTAGAATTGCTAGTCATAAGGTAACTCTGTGTTTAATTTTTTGAGGAACTGCTAAGCTGTTTTTCTGAGTGGCTACACCATTTTACATTCCCACCTGCAGTGTACAAGGCTTCTAGTTTCTCTGCATTCTCACCATCACTTGTTATTGTCCACATTTTTAAAAATTTTTTAAATTTTTTAAACGATTTCATTTATCTGAGAGAGTGAGCAAGATAGAGCACGAGTAGGGGGAGGGGCAAATGGAGAGGGAGAAGCAAACTCCCTGCTGAGCAGGGAGCCCAAGGCTGGCTCCTTCTCTGGACTCAGGGATCATGACCTGAGCTGAAGGCAGACACTTAACCTACTGAGCCACCTAGGCGCTGCCCTTATTGTCCACCTTTTGATAATAGCCATCCTAGTGTGTGTGAAGTGGTGTCTCCTTGTGGTTTTAATTTTCATTTCCCCTAATGACTAATGATATTGAATATCTTTTCATGTGTTCATTGGCCATTTATATATTTTCTTTTTTTTTTTTTTTTGAAGATTTTATTTATTTTTTTGTCAGAAAGCGAGAAGAGTTGAAGGCAGAGGGAGAGGCAAGCTCCCTGCTGAGCAAGGAGCCCGATGCGGGACATGATCCCAGGACCCTGGGATCGTGACCCAAGCTGAAGGCAGATGCTTAACCAATGAGCCACCCAGGCATCCTGATTCGCATGCTCTTCTGACTGACCAGCCCAGCACCCCCGTATATTTTCTTTATTTTTCTTTTATTATTTTATTTTTTTAAAGATTTTTATTTATTTCTTTGACAGAGACACAGTGAGAGAGGGAACACAAGCAGGGGGAGTGGGAGAGGGAGAAGCAGGCTTCCCGCCGAGCAGGGAGCCCTATGTGGGGCTTGATCCCGGGACCCTGGGACCATGACCTGAGCCAAAGGCAGATGCTTAACGACTGAGCCACCCAGGCACCCCACCCACCCTGTATATTTTCTTTAGGGAGATATCCTTAAAGCTAAATATTGATGGTTTACTATTTGGAATGCTATTATTTAGGTTAACTCTTTTATCTGATGTAAAGGAGTTTTTGCTTCATTAATTCAAATGTTTTAGTCTGTTCCTAAAGATTGTTGTAGAGAACTATTGTAGAGGGGCACCTGGGTGGCTCATTCGGTTAAGTGTCTGCCTTCAGCTCAGGGTCCTGGGATTGAGCCCTGCATTGGGCTCCCTGCTCAGCGGGGAGCCTGCTTCTCCCTTTGCCTCTACCCCCGGCTTGTGTTCTCTCTCATGCTCTCTCTCTCAAATAAATAAAACCTTTAAAAAAAAAGAAAACTAATGTAAATACAGTTCTTTCCCCTATGAAAACACTATATTTTGTATCCTGACCTGAAATGTCTATAAAGACAGTTGGTCCCCAATCTTTAGTGGACCTTACTTGGTTATATTTCTATTGTAAATTTATATCTCTAGGCTCAAAGAGGTAGCAGAGGTAAAATTCACAAGTAGGGAACCAGTGACTCATCAAAATTTTGTTATGCTCTGAACATTCGGAGGACATTAGCTGACCTTTAGTTGAGAGAAAGATGTATAAGGCAAGGAAAATCGATGTTTGACATAACAACTGAAGTTGAAAGTATGTGAAATTAAAGTGTGCGTGTGTTTATGAGCTCTTTTAGATGGGCATGAAAAAGTGCATGATTTGATCTTTATGTCCCTCTCTCCTCAGCGTGGTACCATGCGACGGCGCTATGAGGATGACGGCATTTCAGATGATGAAATTGAAGGGAAGAGAACTTTTGACTTGGAAGAGAAGCTCCACACTAACAAATATAACGCAAATTTTGTTACTTTTATGGAGGGAAAAGGTCAGTATCCTTTTGGTTCAAGGAACTTATAGTCCCTTGATGTAGGAAGTTGTAGATTCTGGGAACTGTGGGCTCAGCATCTGTGCAGCTAAATATTCCCTGTTGTGATGCTGTTTATTTTCTCTTATTACACAATGCTACACACCCACACCCACACCCACACCCACCCACCCACCCCTAATCCTCTAGGGCCAGGAGCATTGTTGGAGTTTTTCCCTGAAGGCCTTTCCCTTCTCCTCCCATCCCTTGTTTTGGGTTTAATTAAAAATAATACAGTAAAGTAAAGATTCATTTGTGCATGCACCCCCTCCCCCCAAACAAAACAGAGGTGGGATTCCATGTGTACCATGCAGCTTTTTTACTCCTTGGCAAACTGACAAGGATGTTATGTATGTATGGTAGTGGACAGAATTAAATTTGACTATTAGACAAGGTTTTGATAATTTCTGTTTAGGATTTAGAAGATGACTCAGTTATAGTACTACCCCCCCGCCCCCGTTGGTTAAATTCTGAATTTACTGTGTAAATATAGACTTAGCAAAACCCTTGAACCTTGCCTCTCAGTGTGCTTTTCCTGTATCCTGAGCGATGCTTCTTAATAACAAACATGTATTGTCTAACAGAGCGAAACTATATACACAGAAACAGTAAACACTATCTCCACCTTATTATTTAGGATCTTTTTTTATGGTCCTTTCATCTTTTTCCAACTATACCTCTTGCCTTTCTAATAATTTATTATGTTTTCCTATGGTGACAGATTTTAATGTAGAGTATATCCAGCGGGGTGGCTTAAGAGACCCTCTGATTTTCAAGAATTCTGATGGACTTGGAATAAAGTAAGTATGCTTGGCCTGATTGGATATGGTTGTGAAATGACCATGTTTCACCAGGGCTATAGACAATGCAGTATTGATAACCCAAATCAGTAGATAATTGAAAATAATCCCCATTTAGATTTTAAAAGGGTGTATGTTTCTTCTTTTGTTACAAAAACATTTCATGGTTGTTATAGTTAAATGAGAAAATACGGGTGAGCTAAAAAAGAAATAAATTTAAATCTCTAAAAGTCTGTTACCCTGAGATGTTCTTTCATATATTTATATTTAAAATACATTGTTTTATATATATTTAAAATATATTGTTAAACCTAAATGTAAGATTTTGTGTGTCTCAACTTAGGAGTTTTTAGTACTCTAAGAAAAAACACACTGACTAGAGAAGGTGTGCTTCCCATTTATACTTACTGGTGTTTGTTTCGTAGGATGCCAGATCCAGACTTCACTGTGAATGATGTCAAAATGTGTGTGGGTAAGTAAGCTTTGTGGGCTTTGTGTCTTTTAGGCAAAGATTTAAGACTTGGGACCGAGTTCTAAATTTCGGACTGAGATTTAAGGCTTAGGAACATGCAAGTACATATTTGATTGAAGTATACTACTTGAAGTAGTTTTTTGATAGAAACTACTATTAGCAACTGAGAATTTTCTCAAAGGGAGTTACAAAGTTGCTTCATTTAGTACTCATTAGGCATAGGCATAGAACTCTACTTCTTTCCTACCTACTGTTTTATCACTGTGTGTCCCTTCTTCTCTCTATGAAGAGCCTGTTGGAGGACATTTTATATCTCTGAACCAAGAATGAAACTTCATTCATATCTGTGATTCTCTTCTGTTCCCTAAAAGCAGTACAGAAATGTCCTGGAAATTTTCACCAGTGCTACATTTGGTAACTTGGTCAACCTTTAAAACTTTTTAAGCTGAAGCATGGAACTCTTGATCTGGGGGAGGTTTCCAGCCCCATGTTGGGTAGAGAGATTTCTTAAAATCAATCAATCAATCTGTGTAAGCTGAGAAATAGATATATTAAAATGTCTCTTTGTCAGTGACTGGTTAACTTGTCTTTCGTCTGATTTATATTTCAAAATTTAGGAAAAGAAAGCAAATTGGATCGATCTAATTAAAGAAAAAAACTTCCCGGTGTCAGTAAAGATTCAGGTCAATTTTCTGCAGACCATTTGGTGTTCAGTGTAGCCCTGAGACCCACCAGAATCCTTAGGAATTCAGACATGGTCACTCTTCTATACACATTAAAGCAGTGTGGATTAAAACCTTTTGGAAGTGTTTCCAGCAGGTCATGAAACAAAGGAGGTTTTTCTGATGCTTTTCTCCCAACATTACAACTAAAGTTTTGTCCTCTATGTTGAAGTTCCAGTGCAGCCTCGCTTTGGAAATTAAGTATTGCAGTACTGTCTCTTAGCCACTTGAGGGCCCTTTTTAGATAGCTGGATAACTTGTTTATCCAAGAGGTGAAAGTTACTGATAGCGCAGGTAGAGGAAAGTTCTCTAATTCCCTGTATTTTTCACTCCCTCACTATTTCTTTGTTAGATTTCAGCTATCTGCCTGTCACTGTGTATTTTCTAGTATCGAGCACAATCTCTGGAGTATAGTAGGTACTCAGTAAATCTGTTGAGTAATTAAAATGTTTTCCCACTCTTCACAAAGCAGGGGCTCTCTCAGGGGACCTCAGAAAATCTTCTTGAGGGGCGCCTGGGTGGCTCAGTCGTTAAGCGTCTGCCTTCGGCTCAGGTCATGATCCCAGAGTCCTGGGATCGAGCCCCGCATCGGGCTCCCTGCTCAGTGGGAGGCCTGCTTCTCCCTCTCCCACTCCCCCTGCTTGTATTCCCTCTCTCGCTGTCTCTCTCTCTATCAAATAAATAAATAAAATTGAAAAAAAAATCTTCTTGAGTACTAAAGGTGTATCATTGGACTTCTTTTCCTCACAGACCTCCAGGACAGTAATAAGTTAATGGACTACCATAGCTGTTCTCTATTGGTCAGGCATTCTTATGGTTTGTGATCTGCAAATGCACTGCATCAGAATCATCTGCAGTACTTATTAAAAATACTCTGGATTCCATCATAGACTTATGGTATCCAAATTTCTGAGCTATACACATATAAGGACTTATTCAGTCACTTACTCAATCACTAGTCTCCTTTTGGATTTTTTCCCACTTCCTTCCAACTTTCCTATTTCTTCAGTAATATGTTCACTGCTAATAATGATCTTTGGAACCCCTTCATAACCTTATATTTTACAAATAGACCTTTGGGTAGTGATAGATATCTTTGCCATGATTTAAAATACAGCAGTGGGGCACCTGGGTGGCTGGCTCAATTCAGGTCAGGTCATGATCTCATGGATTGTGAGATGGAGCCCGCATCAGACTCCATGCTCGGTGGGGAGTCTGCTTGAAGGATTCTCTCCCTTTGCCCCTCCCTCTGCTCACTTGTGTGCACTCTTTCTCTTTTAAATAAATAAATCTTTAAAATAGAGTGATGATTATATCTAACCTAATAGACTTAGCATAAATTTCAACTGATGCCTAACTTTATATCCATCCAGATTGTTTGAAGTCCAGATTTTTTTTTCTTGGATAACTAACGATTGTCAAAATGCAGTGAACAAAATATTGGTGATTGCAGTAATCCATTATCACTACATGTACTTTGGCTAATCCAGTCTTCTTTTCTTCCTCAAGTAAATGCTACATTTCCAGTGTCAGTTCATGTCCCATAAAGAAGAAAGCCAGTCTGTCATGTAAACTTTAGGTGATGGGATATATTGGTTGAGAGTATAGACTCAAAACTGCCTGGTTTCAGATTTCAACTCTAATTACTAGCTGTGTAACCTTGGACAAGTTACTTAAATATGAAGTGTTCAGAATAGTGTCTGACACATAGTACATGCTCGATAAATGTTAACTATTATTATGATTCATTATTTTATCTAAGTGCTCTGGTACATACAGAGTCTTAGGTGCTCTGGTACTGTTGGCAGAATGGAATTGCTTTTGCTTTGATACGCATTCTTGAAGGAAAGTATTCACTTACTTTTTTTTAATTGCGGTAAAATACAAAAAACATAAAATTTACCATTATCATAGTTTTAAAGTATACAATTCAGTGGCATTAAGTATATTCACAACGAGCAGCCATCACCAGTATCTAGTTCCAGAACTTTTTCATCACCTGAAATGGAAACTCTGTATCTGCTAAGTAGTCACTCCCCATTCCCTCCTACGCACAGTCCTGGCAACCACTGTTGTATTTTATCTATGGATTTGCCTGTTGTGGATATTTCATATAAATGGAATCACAAAATATGTAGCTTTTTGTGTCTGTTATATATGTATTATATTGTGTTCCAGCATGTAACAGCACTTCATTCCTTTTTAGTGTTGAATAATTTCTACTGTGTGGGTAAACCACATTTTGTTAATCCATCCATTTATTAATGGACATTTGGGTTGTTTCCATCCTTTGTTGTGACTAGAGCTGCTATGAACATTCATGTAGAAGTTCTTGTTTGAACATATACATACCTACAAGTGGAAATCACTGGGTCATATGGTCATTCTCTTTTTAACTTCTTGAGGAACCACCACCCTGTTTTCCATAGCAGCTGCACCACTTTACATTGTTACCAGCAAAGCCTTGAGGGTTCCAGTTTTCCTTGCCAGCACTTGTTATTTTCCTTTCTTTTTTTTTTTTTTCTTTGACTTATGGCTGTCATGGTGGGTGTAAAATGGTATTTCAAGGCAATTTTGATTTAGGCATTCACATTTTCTTCCAACATATGAAGGGTAGGTGTGGTTCATTGCCTTACATTATCAGTTGTATTTTATTGTATTCTGCCACATCTACTTTATTATGGCCATATTCTTGTCCTTCTATTATCTCTTATCTGTGACTAGCCTATAAACTTAATACTATTTGTTGTATCCTTGAAGACCAGGCATATAGTAGGTGTTTGTTAGTTTCTTACAAATTGAACAGTATTCTTAATATTCTACCAGCAGCTTTTTATTCTCTCCTTCCCTTTCTTGGCCACTATTATCTTAACTTTTTTAGCTGTCCTGCCTCTCCATATCTTCTCTTAAACTGCTGCCTCTGCTTGCAATTCTCTGTTGAATCTTTCTTATTTAGATTCTGTTTATTCCAAGGCCCAAATGGTTCTTCTTCCCCAGGTTTTCCTAAAAGGTTTCTCTGGTCAGTCCAGTGTTATTTAAAAAAAAAAAAAAGATATTTTTCTTTTATTTTTACTACTGTTTAATTGACACCTACTTTGTGTTAAACATTTTACTTCATTGACTAAATCCACACAGCAGCCTACAAGGTGATATTATTCCCAAGTTATAGAAGATATTAAGGTTTGGAGAAGTTAAATAACTTTCCCAACTATTGTTAGAGCTGAGATTTAAATTTAGGTATCTTTGACTTTAAAGCTTTTGTTTTCCCCCCATGCTATTTTACACATTCTGCCTTTTGTTGTAGTTGTTACAGTTGGTTGAGAATCTGATCTTTATGTCCATCATGGTGTCTTTATCATTCAGCAAATATTTGTTAAATGAATGTAAAGGGGGTTTATATTAGAAATGCTTAACAGGGGCGCCTGGGTGGCTCAGTCGTTAAGCGTCTGCCTTCGGCTCAGGTTGTGATCCCAGGGTCTTGGGATCGAGTCCCGCATCAGGCTCCCTGCTCAGCAGGAGGCCTACTTCTCCCTCTCCCACTCCCCTTTCGTGTTCCCTCTCTCACTGTATCTCTCTCTGTCAAATAAATAAAATCTTAAAAAAAAAAAAAGTCAAATGCTTAACAGGTTTGGGAAATAACCCTTTTAAACAAAACAATGTATCACTGTATAGTGGATCCTTTATTCAAATTGTGGGAAGGATCTAGGTCCTCAAAACTGTGTAGCTTGGTGGATAAGAGCATTGACTCTAGAGTTGGTCCAGGATTTTTGAGTTCTAGGATTTTTGTCCTGCAAATTACCTAATACCTATTTTCTCATCTGTGAAATGGAGATTTTAGTACTTAACATTTAGAATTGATGGGATTGAGTGAGATATTGAATATAAGATTCGTTGCCTGACCATACAGAAATATGCCATAGGGAATTGCTTTTAATATTATCTGTTGTCTTTCCCATTCTTTGTGGTTTGATTTTCTGTTGATTATCCTCTTGAGCGACAACTCTCTCTGTTTATTCCTGAATATTCTAAATAAAGGACACTTGTATTTTATATTCTTAATATATTTAAGGATAATAGTGGCTCAGAAGAGATGATTGATACACATCTTTCGTGGCAGGGAGCCGTCGCATGGTGGATGTCATGGATGTGAACACACAGAAAGGCATTGAAATGACCATGGCTCAGTGGACACGCTACTATGAGACCCCAGAGGAGGAGCGAGAAAAACTCTATAATGTCATCAGTCTAGAGTTCAGCCACACCAGGCTGGAGAACATGGTGCAGAGGCCCTCCACGGTTAGTCTCCACATTTTTTCCACATTATCATTGTCACCAAGAGGGTTGTTTATATGATGGGAGAATTTACAACTTTTTATACATACCAAGATGAAATTGATGAACAAGACAATTTGATAATAACCTTCATTTTTAGAAAATTCTCATTTTTAAAAATCACTTAATTTTGTATAGGGAGGGGCCATTTAATTCTGATCACCAGTAACCTAATTTAAGAATAACATTGGTCTTTGAATGTAATGGAGAAGTGTCTTAAAATTGATTCTTGGGGGCGCCTGGGTGGCTCAGTCATTAAGCATCTGCCTTTGGCTCAGGTTATGATCCCAGGGTCCTGGGATCAAGGACCGCATCACATTCCCTGCTCAGCGGGAAGCCTGCTTCTCCCTCTCCCGCTTCCCCTGCTTGTGTTCCCTCTCTGCTGTCTCTCTCTCTGTCAAATAAATAAATAAATAAAATCTTTAAAAAAAAATTCATTCTTAAAAGAACTGTCAGTATGAAGTTTGCCTAATTTTTATCTTGTAGGTTTACACTTGCTGAAAAGCTTGAAGGGAAACTAGTTTAGAGACACAAAAAAGTGATCATTTTTATGAGATGGTTTCTGGAGCAGATTCCAGTGGATGACTAGTATCAATAAACTGACAAGCCATCCTAAAGGAAAGTTGTTTGTTTTTGATCCTTAGCTCTCCTGAAGGTAGATACTGATTTAGCTCATCTCTTTGCAAAGTAGTGACTGTCCACAGAATGTTGAAACCCCTCTTTCACTTTTAAAATATGCCTAGTCATTTTTGGACCATTTTTATTCATTTAATTCCTGTCTCAGAACTCACTTGAGTTACATATTTCACCTACAATAGCAGAACTAGCAATATTCTAATAATTTCTTTTAAAGTCAAGATCTTGGATGCCTGGGTGGCTCAGTCGGTTGGTAGTTTGCTTTCAGCTCAGGTCGTCATCTCAGGGTCTTGGGATCGAGCCCCACTTTGGGCTTCCTGCTCGGCAGGGAATCTGCTTCTCCATCTCCCTCTGCCCCTCCCCACTGCTCGTTTTCCTCTCTTTCTCTCAAATAAGTAAAATTTTTAAAATAATAAAAAATAAAGTCAAGATCTCAGTGTTTTATTCTATCTTCATTTAAATTATCCTAATTATACCTTCTAACTTTCAAAGTTAAAATATAATTGCTTTTAATATTTTATTTTATATGTACACACCTATATTCAGCCTACTAGTAAGTGACATTGTTATTATCACTAACACATTGAAATGTACAGACCAACAGGAAAATGTTCTCAGTAGTTCACTATTATCTGAAGAGACAGTATATAATTTTTTGTCACTGCTTCTTGTTACTGGAGATGGTACAGCTAAATACAGAATTTCTTGGTGTGCCTGGGGGCTCAGTCACTTAAGTGTCCTACTCTTTTTTAAAGATATATATTTTGTTAAGATTTTTATTTACTTATTTGACAGAGACACAGCGAGAGAGGGAACACAAGCAGGGGGAGTGGGAGAGGGAGAAGCAGGCTTCCGCGGAGCAGGGATCCTGATGCAGGGCTCGATCCCAGGACCCTGGGATCACGACCTGAGCCAAAGGCAGACGCTTAACGACTAAGCCACCCAGGCGCCCCTTTTTTTAAGATTTTTATTTATTTATTTGAGAAAGGGAGAGGGAGAAGCAGACTCCCCGCCCTGTGGAGAGCCCAATGGGGGGGTCAATCCCAGTACCCTGAGATCATGACCTGAGTTGAAGGCAGATGCTTAACCAGCTAAGCCACCCAGGCGTCCCTTGTATCCTGCTCTTGATCTCAGCTCAAGTTTGACCTTAGGGTTGTGAGTTCAAGCCCCATGTTGGGCTCCACATTGGGCTCCATGTCCAGTCCCATATTTAAAAAAATAAAAAATATTTTAGGTGGCTCCATTGGTTAAGCATCTGAGTCTTGATTTCAGCTCGGGTCATGATATCAGGGTTGTGAGATCAAGCCCTGCATCAGGCTCCGCATTGAGCATGGAGCGTGCTTAAGATTCTCTCTCTCGGGCGCCTGGGTGGCTCAGTTGGTTGAGCGACTGCCTTCGGCTCAGGTCATGATTCTGGAGTCCCGGCATTGAGTCCCACATCGGGCTCCCTGCTCAGCGGGGAGTCTGCTTCTCCCTCTGACCCTCTTTCTTCTCGTGCTCTCTATCTCTCATTCTCTCTCTCTCAAATAAATAAAATCTTAAAAAAAAAAAAAAAATTCTCTCTCTCCCGGGGCACCTGGGTGGCTCAGTTGGTGAAGCGTCTGCCTTCGGCTCAGGCCATGATCCCAGCATCCTGGGATCGAGCCCTGTGTCTGGCTCCCTGCTCAGCGGAGAGCCTTCTTCTCCCTCTCCCTCTACCTCTCCCCCTGCTCATACTCCCTCTCTCCCTCTCTCTCCAATAAATAAATAAAATATTTAAAAAAAAATTCTCTCTCTCTCTCTCTCTCTCCCCACCCCTCCCCACTTGCTGTCTCTCAAAAAAAGAAAATAGAATAAATGAAAAATAAATACAGAATTTCTCATTAGGAAAACTTTATCTCCCTAAAATGATAAAAATTCTTTTTATATTATTTGGTCGTGTGGAAATACAAGAAGACAGGTGGTTAGAATTTAGCCTTGTTAGGGGTACCTAGGTGGCGAAGTTGGTTAAGCGTCTGGCTCTTGGTTTTGGCTCAGGTCAGGATGTCAGGGTCATGAGATCAAGCCCGTTGTTAGGCTCTGTGTGTGGAATCTGCTTAAAAGATGGTCTCTCCCTCTCCCCCCAACATACTCCTCTCTCAAATAAATAAATCTTAAAAAAAAAAATTTAGTCTTATTATTAAATGTCAAATATGGTCCCCTCAATAAAGAATAAAGGGCACCTGGCTGGCTCAGTAGGTAGAACATGTGACTCTTGATCTCGGGGTCATGAGTTCAAGCCCCACGTTGAGCATAGAGCTTTAAAAAAAAATTTTTTTTAATGTACAATTCAGTGGTTTAAAATAAATAAAGAATAAGGGAGGAATGTAAGAATCAAATTGTTTATAATATTTATAAATTAACACTTCATATTTTTAGAATTCCAATTGAAAAATAAAGTGATTGTAGCTGTAAAAGTAAAACTTATGGGGCACCTGGGTGGCTCATTTGGTTAAGGTTTTGGCTTGATGGTGATCTCACGTTGTAGGATCGGGACCCACGTGGGGGCTCTGTGCTTGTCCCTGTCCCTCTGCTCCTACCCCTGCTTGCATGGGTTCTCTATCGTGCTCGCTCGCTTGCTCTCAGATTTATAAATAAAATCTTAAAAAAAAAAACTTACTCATACCTTTTCATTCTTAAATTTAGAAATGTGTCATTACACATAACGCTTTTTTGTAACATTCTTGATTTATTCATTTTGTCCTTTTAATGATAAAAATGCTGCATCATTTTATAGCAGAAAAATAACGGACCATTAAATGGAGGAGTAGAACTATGGAAGGGCTCAAAAATAGAAAAAAAAATTTTTTAAAGATTTTATTTATTTATATGACAAAGAGAGACACAGCGAGAGAGGGAACACAAGCAGGGGGAGTGGGAGAGGGAGAAACAGGCTTCCCGCCAAGCAGGGAGCCCGATGCGGGGCTCGATCCCAGGACCCTGGGATCATGACCTGAGCCAAAGGCAGACGCTTAATTAACGACTGAGCCACCCAGGCACCCCAAAAATAGAAAATTTTTTAGAGGGCAGAGAACAATGCACCAGTTTTTTTTAGGGACCCAAAACATGGCTGGAAAGATTGAGTGAGCTATTACCAAGGTCACCTGCTGAAAACAGAAAAGGTTTTGATAACCTTACGATGTAAGCGGTAATATGCTTATTCTGCTGGGTATTATTTATTTATTTACGGGAGTATTTTTTCCCCCCACAGTGTATCTCTCCATTTATCTAGGTCTTTTCTAATGTATCTCAGTAATGCTTTTTCAAAAACCAACTTTATTGAGGTACAGTTGACATACAATAAAGTATACTCATTTTAAGTGTACATTTCAGTGAGTTTGAATAAATCTCATTCGTGTAATAATCTTTCACATAAATGACATAATCTCTTGTTCCCTCTGACATTCACACCTTCAGAGTTAGCTTATTATTAGTTCGAGTGCCTGCCACATGCTGAGCACTATGCTAGTTGCTAGAGGACCTGTGGAAAATAAGGTCATTCTCATTCTCAAAGAGCTTAGAGTCTGACGGGGAAGAAAGACCAGAGGATAGACATTTCTGCAGACCACAATAATGGTGAGTGCCTCAAAAGTGAATAAATACAGAGTATTGTGAGGGCAATAGGAAGGACCCCCCCCCAACATAAACTGGAGGAGAATTAGGGAGGGGAAGCTCTTTGAAAGAAGTGATGCCTAAGCTTGACATGAAGGAAATAAGGAGGCAGAGAGAACGAAGACCAGAATTCCAGGCAGAAGGGGTAGTCTGTGTAAAAGTAGGTACAGGGAGAGAAAGGTGGGCAACCTTTAAGTGCCTTTTATGGGGTGTTAGCATAAAGCCGGATTATCTGGTGAGAAGAGAGAGATCGTTTTCTGCTGTCATTCCATACCTGAGAGGTAGATGAAAAGCAACATATACAATGTGCAAATTTGTTTGGTGGTGGGGAAATTAGTTCATGGAAGGCCATGAAGTTTGTGTGTGTGTGTGTGTGTGTGTGTGTGTGTGTGTACAGCATATGAATAGATTAGTTCCTGGGTGTTCAACTTCTTACCAGTTTGGCCCTAGTATTGATGCAGAACAGGTAGAACTGGTGGTTACCTCTACTGGAGACTTGCTCTCACACAGATCAGGACATTTAGCAAAAGGCCTATCCAGAGCCTAAAGATTAACCTAAGGAAAAAAGTATGAATACCTTAACACAATATTCTCTCGGTAGTCAGACGATACCTAATAATACCAGTTAAAGAGAGGCCAGAATGAGTAACTTACTGCTGCAGGTGGGAAATTCTGGGCAAAGAAATTCATTTCTTTGAATTGAATACCCGTGTGTTCCTCACCTTTCCTTTCCCCCATCCAGACATAAGAGCTTGTAGTGTCTTGAGCAAGTAAGATCTTCATTATTCTTCAAAGGCTTTCCAAAGGAGAATACCAGGAGATGGGAGATGAAGAGAACATGAAAGAGAACAAAAAGTAGATTTTGTTTGAGGGAAAGAAAGGAAGCTAGAGTTCATTCAGTGTTCTAGGCCCAGTGAATGCTTGGTTAAAACTATTGGCTTCCTGAACAGAAATCCTTTAAAGTAATGCAGCAAGTTAACCTTCATAGTTGCTCTTCAGTTCTCATGTCATTGGTGATCCCTCGTACCCACTCCCCCACAGTTTACATCTGAGTGTTCCCTAGACGCCTGCCTCATATCATTATGCACAGATGGTATGCATTTGTCCAGGTCTGTATTGTGAGGGAAATAAATGATCAAATATAGATTTTGTTGTAAAGCTTACCAGATACATGTGTTTTATAGCCTTAAGTTAGATATTTGCAGTGTCAATATTGTCCTGGATTTGTGGTTTGGCCCACATTTTAGCTACCTGAGACTGTTTCTTGGAGGTCAGTGGTGGGGTGGTACACACATTTGAAGGTACAGGACATGCTACAATTCATTGTAAAGTGCAGATAAGTTCATACTGCTGTCACTTCTTCTTTCAACACGTATTATTTAAAATAGATTCTGGGGGTGGCGCCTGGGTGGCTCAGTCGTTAAGCGTCTGTCCTCGGCTCAGGTCATGATCCTAGTGTCCTGGGATCGAGCCCCGTGTCAGGCTCCCTGCTCCACAGGAAGCCTGCTTCTCCCTCTCCTGCTCCCCCTGCTTGTGTTCCCTCTCTCGCTGTGTCTCTCTCTGTCAAATAAATAAATAAAATCTTTAAAAAAAAAAGTAGATTCTGGGGTGCCTGGGTAGCTCAGTTGGTTAAGTGTCTGCCTTTGGCTCAGGTCATGATGGGATCCAGCCCTGTACTGAGTCCCCACTCAGCAGGGAGTCTGCTTTTCCCTCTCCCTTGGGCCCTCCCCACACCTGGTGTGCTCGCTCTCATGCTTTCTCTCTCTCAAATAAATAAATAAAATCTTATAAAATAATTAAATTCCTAAATTCTGATAACATTATTTTTTAAAAATTTTAGCATGTATTTACATGTAATCGTCATAATATCACTCTTGAGTTAATTATCCTCATTTTACAAATGAGTTCCAGGGACTTGCATGTGATCCTGAGAAAACATGACAGACCTGGAAGTTCTGATTCCTAACCTAGTAGATTCTATAGCACATTGTTGTGCAAGGCTACAAATCCCTATTGGAGTTCTTTCCTTTTTCTTTCTTTTTTTTTAAATTTATTTTTATTTTTATTTTTGACATCTTAGCTGCTCTAACAGTGTTACATCTTTTGATAAGTTTATGGTACCTTCCAGACAGTGCATATTATTGAATCAGAAAAAGACAGCTGATTATACCAATATTGACACAGAAGAGATACTACTGTGTTCTTTAATGACTTCATTTTGATTAGTGCTATCTTTATGGTCATGTTGATGGAACCATTAGTCTTTATTCTCACTGAATAATTATTTCTGGAATGTTTGCCTACTGACCCTATGATTCACCAACAGATTGTTTACAATTAAATTATAGTCTTTCAGGGGCACCTGGGTGGCTCAGTTGGTTAAGTGTCTGCCTCTTGATCTCAGTTCAGGTCTTGATCTGAGGGTTATGAGTTTAAGCCCTGTGTTGGCCTTCACGCTGGGCTGGGTGTGGAGCCTACATAAAAAAAATTATAAATTAAATAAATAAATAAATAGTAGTCTTTCAGTGTGTATTTTGGGAAATTCTGGTTTCCTGACTTTAAAATTTTCTTTAATTCTAATCCTTCCATTGAATCCTAAATGTTTCTTCCTCTTTAAAGGTGGATTTCATTGACTGGGTAGACAACATGTGGCCAAGGCATTTGAAGGAAAGTCAGACTGAATCAACAAATGCCATCTTGGAGATGCAGTACCCCAAAGTGCAGAAGTAAGTGGCTTTCCCTGCATTTGAGGTGCATTGGGAAATCAAAGTGATAGCAAGGACTGGTTCCTCCCTTCAGAGCCTTGCTCTGTGTCCTGAATGATCAAAAAGATGAATTCTTGGACACCTGGGTGGCTCAGTTGGTTAAGCGACTGCCTTCAGCTCAGGTCATGATCCTGGAGTCCCAGGATCAAGTCCCACATCAGGCTCCCTGCTCAGCGGGGAGTCTGCTTCTCCCTCTGACCCTCCCCCCTCTCATGCTCTCTCTCTCTTTTCTCTCAAATAAATAAAATCTTTTAAAAAAATAAATTCTTTAAAACAGTAGGCTTTACAGTTCCAAAGGGAAGGGTGTATATAATAGTGTCATAACCATGATTACGTAGTTTAAAGAAAATGTATTGTCTGGTAATATGATGACTTGAAATTGCATTCCTCTCACTGGGAATTGATAGGTGGAAAATGGGGTGCAGAAGGGGAGAGTGTGGCCTTAGGGTAGGGCAGGCTCTCTTTTTTTAATCAGTGCACTAATGCTGCTGCTTTTTTTGGGTCAGGTACTGTCTAATGAGTGTTCGAGGCTGCTATACTGACTTCCATGTGGACTTTGGTGGTACCTCTGTTTGGTATCACATCCATCAAGGGGGAAAGGTACGGTCATACTCATGATGGGGGTTGGAATCTGAAGCTGGTTTTATGACTCTGCTTCAGTTCATGCATGCTTAATATACCCTGGAAATGAATCTATTAGGGAATTGTCCCCTATTCTAGGGAGAATCCTAGATTAAGTTGACCTTCTTGGCTAGACTTCAGTAGGAATTAGTGTTCATCTAGTCTGCTATCATTACACCAATATTAGCGCAGTACTTAGTAAACCTCAACAGTCCTATTTTTAGATTCCCAGGACAGAATTCTCCACATGAGGGCAGGGAAGTGGTTTTAGGAAGACAAGATAATTTCTCTACATGGAAGTGTAAAAATGTAATAGAAGGCAACACAAAATTTGTATAGATTGACAACGATATCAGCAAATTAGAATCCAGACCACCTTTCCCTGTATGAAGGCACTGATCTGGAATGTGGTCAGAGGAAGCCTTTAAGATCTCTGTAAAGATATGAACAGATTTTGAAAGATTATTCTCATTCATAAAGAACTATATTCCATCTTGTCAGATTGTTTCTGAATACTATGTGAGAACAGAAATCTGGGGGATTGTTAGAGGTTTATAGTATTATACTCTTATTGCTACCCTTTTGTGAGAGAAAAAGTAGAACTACAATGAAAACAGACAATGCTTTTTAAATGTGAGGTCCTAATTTAGAACAACTGTACCTCCAAATCCAAAGTCATTTTGTTTACTTTGGATCCATTTCAGTGATATGGATCACTTACTACCCTGGAACAAAGTGACCTAGGCCTGTCTCTTGAAGATATTATACCTACCTGTACTTCTTAGAACTCTAGAGGCCAGACAGCTAGGGGCAGGTAAGGGACTTCCTAGGTAACAAACTGAATGCCCCCCTTCTCTCTCAATCCTGGATGGGTTATGGACTCTATAGTCAAAGCCCTGGGAAGCTCTAATGCCATTTCAACAAGTGAAGGACAAAAAAAGATCTCTTTCCTTAGGGCCTCTAGAATTTCCCAAATGGTCAGGTCCTATAAGCTAGGAGAATTGCTTGCTGCTCTTCTCCCTGTTGGCCTTAACTTTGTACCTGTTTATCAGTTGAGGGAGACGACTGGGTCATGTCAATGGCTGTTAACAGACTGAAGTTTTTTAACTCACAGGTCTTCTGGCTCATCCCCCCTACAGCCCACAACCTGGAGCTGTACGAGAATTGGCTGCTGTCAGGGAAACAGGGAGACATCTTTCTGGGTGACCGGGTGTCAGATTGCCAGCGCATTGAGCTCAAGCAGGGCTATACCTTCGTCATTCCCTCAGGTAAGCAAGATGGGAAAAAATGGGTTGTTTAGCCACTTTTTCTTTCAGAAAAAGGAATTGATGGATTACCACCAGGAATGGGTATGATTGGGTGGGCAGAAAACAATAGTGTCCTTTCCTGTCATTATGGAGTATCAGATGCTAAGAATTTGGATTTTTTTTTTTTAAAGATTTTATTTATTTATTTGACAGAGACACAGCGAGAGCGGGAACACAAGCAGGGGGAATGGGAGAGGGAGAAGCAGGCTTCCCACCGAGCAGGGAGCCAGATGTGGGGCGTGATCCCAGGGTCCTGCTCAGAGGGGAGCCTGCCTCCCCCTCTCCTTACTCATGCTCTCTCTTGCGCTGTGCGTTCTCTCTCTCAAATAAAATCTTAAAAAAAAAAAATTGCCAGTGGTGGCTTTTCAGATTTACATGTTTGGGCCCCACATTAGCTCTAGGTAATCAGAATCTTTAAGGATAAGACCTGGTCAGCAGGTGATATCTAACCTCCAGATAAGAGCTACCTGTTCTAAGGGACGGCTGCAAGGAGTGTAGAAATTAGTGATATTTTTATCAGGTCACTAGTTATAAATAGAGCACAGATTTTGGAGTCACAGACGTGTATTAGAATTCTATTTGTTTACCTGCTAATACTATGTTGGTCAAATATTTAAATCTCTGTCACTTTTTTTGTGAGGGGTAAATGGAAATACATGTAAACTCTCTTGTACTGTGCCCTCACATAAATAGAAGCAGCATTTGTCAAACGTGCTGTATGCTAAACACTTTACATGCGTTTTCTGATTTAATGCTTACTAACAACCATATAAAGTTTAATTTTTATAGAGGATATTGGTTTTATAGAGGATATTGAGGCTACAAGAGATTAAATAACTTGACCAACCACTAAGTGGCAGAATCAGAGTAAAATGTGTGATCCTAGGGGTCTTTTACTAGTTCTCTGAGAGCCGTATTATAACATGTGCTTAAGCCGCTGCCCTCCACTCCCTTTCTTCTAGGCTGGATTCATGCTGTGTATACTCCTACAGACACATTAGTCTTTGGAGGCAATTTTTTGCATAGCTTCAATATCCCCATGCAGTTAAAAATATACAACATCGAAGATCGGACACGGGTAAGTAATGCTGCCTAACAACTGGATGTGAAAGAGTTGATCTCCATTTAAGACAGAAGTTATAAGAGATTCATTGGTAGTTATCTCCAAACTTCCATTTTTCTCGGAGTTAAAATGCAGTGTTCACATTTTGGGGACACTGAGAAGAAAACTTTAACGAGATCTACATGCTTGTTTTGGGGGTCTCTAATTCTTTGAGGTTCTTGGTATCTTGAATTTTTTTAGGGCTAGAAGTGGACATTTGGTAATTGATGTTTTTAATTTTTATGCTCTTAGAATAATTCGATGTAATGAGATTTATCAACTCAGGAGTCACAACTTTGAATTCATGTATCTTTCTTTACTGCGATTACTATCCACCACCCAGACTGTTGTACTAATAAATCAATGTGCATACTGCTGTTCCTAGCTTGGGTTCCTTGAGAGAATGAAGTCCTCTAGAAAATGATTTGTGCATCTTATTTTCTTGGTTTTCCCTGGGAGGGTACGTAGCTGATAACCATTCTAGATATATAGGAAAAAAGTTAGTTCCTTACAGTGCAGTGGATGCCCTGGCAAGAGTTGGCAAACTTTTTCTGTAAAGGATCAGATAGTGAATATTTTAGGCTTTGTGGGCCGTACAGTATCTGCTGCAAGTACTTAACTGCCTTGTGGAATGAAATACTTAAATGAATGAGCATGGCTCAAATAAAATAAAAATTTTATTTATGGACACTGAAATTTGAATTTCATATAGTTTTCCTATATAACAAAATGCTCTAATTTTAGTTGTTGTTTTTTTTCCAGTCATTTAAAAATGTAAAAAAAACCCTCTTAGCTCACAGACCTTGCAAAAATAGGCAGCAGACCAAATCCACTTGCTGCTGTTTGCTGGCCAACCCATGTCTTAGGGAAACAGGGCTTAATTCTTTAGCAGAACCCAAGTTGGTAAGGGCTGAATTACATATGATTAAGGTATAGATGGTATTGACCTTAAATAGCAATTAGAGTATAGAGTCTTTAAAGGATATAATGTTCCCCTCTTTCTCTCAAGTAGTTCAACAGAATAATAATAACTGTATATGAATAGAGATTAGCAAATGTGGGTAAATGTTAATAGCTGGTGAATCTCAAATAATGCTGTAGGCAGTGTTTGGTGCTGCTCTTAAAACTTCTCGGTGCATTTGAAAGTTTTCCATTCCGTACTGCTCTTAAAACTTTTTGGTGCGTTTGAAAGTTTTCAATGTTAAATTTTTTAAAAATCGCAATTAGGGTGTGCCTGGGTGGCTCAGTCAGTTGAGGTAGAGCGTCTGCCTTTGACTCAGGTCATGATCCCATGGTCCTGGGATCAAGCCCCCGTGTCAGGCTCCCTGCTCAGCCGGGGAGTCTGCTTCTCCCTTTGTCCCTTCCCCCTGCTCATGCGCTCACACATGCTCTCTCTCTCAAATAAGTAAATCTTTTTTAAAAATCACAGTTAGGGGCACCTGAGTGGCTCAGTTGGTTAAGCAGCTGCGTCCAGCTGGGGTCATGATCCCTGGGTCCTAGGATCAAGCCCCGTGTGGGGCTCCCTGCTCACTGGAGAGTCTGCTTTTCCCTCTGCCTCTGCCCCTCCACCCCGCTCATGCTCTCTCTCTCTCTCTCACTCTATCTCAAATGAATAAAATCTAAAAAAATTAAAAAATTAAAAAATCACAATTAGGAATCTATTTATTGTGAACATGGTCAACCATTTTGGTGCCTATTTTGAAACCTGTATTTTGGTTAGCAGCTACCTATAATCGAACACACAAGAGTAGTATTGTTGGAGTTATAGGGATTGCCCTGTTAGAATTAAGGTGCAGTGCTGGTGCCTGGATGGCTCAGTCGGTTAAGGGGCCAACTCCTGATTTCGGCTCAGGTCATGATCTCAGGGTCCTGGAATCAAGTCCCACGCTCAGCGGGGAATCTGCTTCAGGATTCCCTCTCCCTGTGCCTCTTCCGCGCACACGCACACTCTCTCTGCCCCTCTCTCTCAAATATATAAAATAAATCTTAAAAAAAAAAGGAGGTGTCTGGGTGGCTCAGTCAGTTGAGCATCTGCCTTTGGCTCAGGTCATGATCCTGGGGTCCTGCGATTGATCCCTGCCTCGGACTCTCTGCTCAACGGATAGCCCGCTTCTCCCTCTCCTGCTCCCGCCCTGCTTGTGCTCTCTCTATCAAATAAATAAATAAAATCTTAAAAAAAAAAAAAAGACGATGACAATCCAGTGCCCTTGTTTACTGGGGTGCCTGGGTGGCTCAGTTGGTTAGGTGTCTGCCTTTGGCTCAGGTTGTGATCCCAGGATTCTGGGATCGAGCCCCATGTCACAGAGGGAGAGAAGCTTAAACCGCCTCCCTGTTGAGCGTGCAGCCCCACACGGGGCTTGACCTCACAACCCTGAGATCATAACCTGAGCCGGAACCAAAAGTTGGACACTTAACTGACTGTGCCACCCAGGTGGCCCCGCAGTACTTTTAAATGCCCTATTTTCTTTTTCTTTTTTCTTTCTTTCTTTTTTTTTTTTTAAACTGTCAATATTACTCAGCTCTCAACAGAATCCCAAACGGCTTTAGAATTTTGGGTTGTCCTGAACTTTTAATAAAACCCTTCCAGAAAAGTGTTAATATGTGTGAAAGGTGAGCAGGGAGGCCTGTGTATTGTGTTTAACTTGGGGGGACCTAGTATATATTAATTGTGGTTCCCCCCACACACCTTACCAAAAGTAAATTAATAGGCTCTTTTTAAAAATAAACTTTTATTTATGTATTTTTACATAGGCTCTAGGCTCACTGTGGGGCTTGAACTCATGACCCTGAGATCAAGAATTGCATGCTCTACCGACTGAGCCAGCCAGGTGCCCCTAATTTGACTTTAAAATAAAGGAGGAAAAACCTCTTTGTTAAAACTGTAGTCACTTAAGATACCCAGATTCAGAGCCTATATCCTCTGAATTGGAAACCTAATGAAAAGTATATGCCTCTCCTGCCTAGAAAAGTACTCTCATTCCACAGTCATGCTCTGTGACCTGGTGAAGGGTTTTGAAAAGGGCCTTCCATCCAGATCTCCTTGATTCAGGAATACTGCCTGACATGGAGCTTTGAAAAGGAGATTAAAACGTTCTCAGTTGCATATTCAAAACAATATATAAGTATTGTTGGGCTTCTCTTTTTGAAAGCTGTCCTCTAAAAGAAGACAGCAAAATATATATAGGGTAGTCCCCATTGTTGGTCTTCCTCACTGATTAATCCATGCTGATTTTCCTTTGTTTTGACTATGCTAGATCTGAAGGGCAGTTCTTTTTGTTATTATTCAGCTGGAATGATTTTATGCTGCTTCTGGAGAGAATGAAAGGAACTAAAGGCAGTGGCTGATTAGGCCTAGTGGAGCAGCAATCTAATTTGTGGACCTGCCATTGGGGCAGACTGCAAAGTACTCTACAGACCAGCTGAGAGCTGGTGGTGGGAAAATACGTAGTCTTATGTCCTAGACTAGACATAGCTTGAGAATGAGTCTCTCTAATCATACTTTCATAGGTAAGGACATAATAAAAACATATAACTTCATCTCATGTCCTTGTTGTCCATTAGATTCTTTGTCTCATGGTCTTCTAATTCAGATTAAAACTAGTAAAGGTAGGACTGCTTGGCAGGCCTTTGCATCCTAAGAACCCTGAAACAGTTTTCTCAAGTATGTTGTGTCTTACTCAACACTTTACTCTCTGTCCCAAAACTTACTTTTTGATGCTTTCCCAAGACACCTTCTTGGTGGTTCTGAAATACCTTTTAATTTTAGTGATTATTTCCCGAGACCAACAATTTTTAGGTTGACAGATCCACTTAGGTTCTTGTTCCAGATGCCTCCCTAGGTGTTGACTAGAGTGTTTTTCCTGGGTTAATTTTTGCAGTGGTTCAATTTATCTTACTCTCTCTCCTTGAAAATTGTTATCAGCTTGTTTTTCCCATTATTTTGTTCCCACGTAGGTTCCAAATAAGTTCCGTTATCCATTCTACTATGAGATGTGTTGGTACGTGTTGGAGCGCTATGTGTACTGCATAACAAACCGCTCCCACCTAACTAAGGAATTTCAAAAAGAGTCCCTCAGTATGGGTAAGTGTTCTGCACGAACATGAATTTACCCGCTTGGAACTACCAAATTCATTCATTGGAGTTGAACACTGGTTATAGCTGATCTCCTACCCAGATATGAATTACTAGGCCACGTGAAATATCTGGATCTCCTCTTTGTCTGAATTGTTAATACTTAGCTCCTTAAGAAAGATGATCACTTGTCTACTCTATTTTATTATGTAAAGAATGGTCTTTGGCACAGTAAAAACGAAACTTCGTCATGCTATCTCTTACTATATTCCAGGCACTTTACTAAGCAGTTTATATACATTAAGTTCTAATTATTACCTGTGAGGTAGGTATTATTATCCTCATTTTACAAAAGGTGACATTAAGTTTCAAGGAGATTACAAAACTTGTCCATGATCTTATAGCTAATAAGTGTGAAAGTACAGTTTGAATCAAGTTGGTAAGACTCTAAAATCTATATCCTTAACCTCTATGCTTTAATGTTTCCCCAACTTATATCAAGAGAAGTATTTTATTGGATGGCAAAATACTTTTAGTTACACATTTTTAGGCTGTTTTCATGCCCTAAGGTGTGGAGGAGCCAACACTGTAATATCCTATGGTCACATCTTTCACGGAATCTTCAATCTGAGCCAGATATTTTTTTGCTTCAGCATTTTCCTTTGAGGATAGTTTATATTCTTGTTTGAAAATAAAAAATGGTCACCCAGTACATGAAAGCAGGATACAGAATTGTATATGCAGCATAATCCCAGTGCAATCATAGTCATGCACATACACATAGAAAAAGATGGAGGGATGCCTGGATGGCTCAATCAGTTAAGCATCTGCCTTCTGATCAGGTTGTGATCTCAGGGTCCTGGGATCCAGCCCTGCAGTGGGTTCCCTGCTTAGCAGGGAGTCTGCTTCTCTCTCTCTCTCTGCCCCTCCTCCCACTCATGCCCTCTTTCTCTCAAATAAATAAATAGAATCTTTAAAAAGAAAAAAAAAGGGGGGCGCCTGGGTGGCTCAGCCGTTAAGTGTCTGCCTTCGGCTCGGGTCATGGTCCCAGGGTCCTGGGATGGAGCCCCGCATCGGGCTCCCCGCTCTGCGGGAAGCCTGCTTCTCCCACTCCCCCTGCTTGTGCTCGCTCTCTCACTGTGTCTCTCTCTGTCAAATAAATAAATAAAATCTTTAAAAAAGAAAAAAAAGATGGAAAGAAAGTACATCAGCTGTTGAGTTGTTATTCAAGGGTGGAGGGATAAGGGATGACTTAACTTACTTCTTTGCACCATCCTACATTTTCTAAATTATTAATAGTAAACATATTACTTGTTTCCCCCCTTTGGATTGGTTAGTTAATTTTTATACTTTAAGTTTTTATTCAAATTCCAGTTAGTTAACATGCAGTGTAATATTAGTTTCAGGTGTACAATATAGTGATTCAGCTCTTCCATACAGCACCTGGTGCTCATCACAACAAGGACACTCCTTAATTCCCATCACCTGTTTTACCCATACCCCCCACCTACCACCCCTCTGGTAACCATCAGTTTGTTCTGTATAGTTGAGAGTCTGTTTCTTATATTGTTTTCATGATAAAGGACCAGTGAACATTTAACAATTTTTCTTTCATTAAAACTTTTGACTATCAAAATCTTTTAAAAAATACTTGTTTTGTTTTGTTAGCCATATTGATAGGATTTCAATTCCAAAGTTTAATTTTATGACCAAAACTTTCAACAAAAGCAAATGTGCTTTGTACTGTCTGCTTCTTAAAAAGTTAATGAAGCGGGTGCCTGGGTGGCTCAGTTGGCTAAGCATCTGCCTTCAGCTCAGGTCATGATCCCAGGGTGGAGCCCCAGCTCGGGCTCCTTGCTCAGTGGGGAGCCTGCTTCTCCCTCTCCCTCTGCCTGTCACTCCCCCTGCTTGTGCTCTCTCTCTCTGTCAAATAAATAAGTAAAATGAAATAAAAAATTAATGAAATTATAACCCCAAATTTCAGTTTGGACTTGAAACTAATTTACAGCCATTTTCAGCTGACTTATTTCTAGCACACAGTTCACAGACCCTTCTTAATCTTTTGAAAAATCAATTGATCATTACCTTGGTCGTCCCACTAACTCAGGATCCTATTCTTAGCTGTAACTGATTTTCAACAGTGGGCAAATAGGTTGGGACGAGGAGAGACCATTTTAAAATGTCGACAGCTTTGTCATTTATAACCTCAGGGTCCCTCCCATGCTGCCTGTTTCTCTTGTTGATCACGTGGGTCAAGTGTCATGTTCTTACTATATTCTTTCTTCTTACTGGCAGATTTGGAGTTAAATGGGTTAGAATCTGGAAATGGGGATGAAGAAGCAGTGGATCGAGAACCGAGGCGCCCGAGCAACAGGCGGTCTGTCCTCACTAGCCCCGTGGCCAATGGGGTCAACCTGGATTATGACGGACTGGGCAAAACCTGCCGAAGTCTTCCAAGTCTGAAGAAGACCTTGTCAGGGGATTCATCCTCTGACTCTAGCCGGGGCTCTCACAATGGCCAAGTGTGGGATCCCCAGTGTAGTCCCCGAAAGGACAGGCAGGTGCATCTGACCCATTTTGAGCTCGAAGGACTCCGCTGTCTTGTAGATAAGTTGGAGTCTCTGCCACTGCACAAGAAATGTGTCCCCACAGGGATAGAAGATGAAGATGCTCTTATTGCTGACGTGAAGGTAAGGGTTGGTTATGTTGCATAATAGCCACTGATCTGGCTCGGGCAGGCAGTTTCTCAATTCTTAGAAAGTACAGGAATTCTGGATAATCTGGTCCATTCAGAAAGAAGTTAATATGTATGTGTGCGCGTGTGTACGCACACGCTCACAGTGTTTAAATTCTTAAAGTGAGGTTAGGTCCCTGCTGGGAAAATACTGACATTTGTATGTTCAGTTAGGACTTAAATTTAGACCTAAAAACACAGATTTCAGATTCATTCTAAAAATAAAGGAGGGCCTAAGAAAGTATTAGTATTAGGAAATATTAAACAAGTGACCCGCAGGTAAAGAGGCCTGTTTCAGAATAAAAGTGGCCAATAATAATCTCTAGTAGTCTCACCCTAAGCAGATAAGAAAGAAGTTTTTCTCTTTCTTGAGTAGGTGTCATATATTTAGTTTCATTTTTTTTTTAATTTTATTTATTTATTTGACAGTGAGAGAGAGAGAGAGCAAGCGGCAGGCAGAGGGAGAGGGAGAAGCAGGCTTCCCGCGGAGCAGGGAGCCCGATGCGGGGCTCGATCCCAGGACCCTGGGATCAGGACCTGAGCCGAAGGCAGATGCTGAACGACTGAGCCACCCAGGCGCCCCTAGTTTCATTTTTATCTACTGTTAAGATTTAAATTTTAAAAAATCATTGGGACAGCTTCTGAGAAAGTGTCGTAAACATAATCTGTCCTGTGGCGCCTGGCTGGCTCCGTCAGTGGAGCACGCGACTCTTGATCTCAGGGTAGTGAGGTCAATCCCCACGTTGGGCATAGAGATTAAAAAAAAAACAACAACAACATAACATAACTTATCTGATTGCTATATCAGGGTTCTTCATGTTGTATATTTTTCTACTTTTTCCAGAGGTCTCCCAGTATTAGTAATTTTCAGAGTCTGTCCCATCCTTCATGTATTGGCCTCAAAGAAATGAGCTTACTTTTCAGGAATCCAGATATCAGGTGTCTAAATTGGAGGAAGTTCTCTTACGTCTTTCCTCACAAATAACCATTACCATGAACACCAAAAATTATAAAGCTGGGAATATCAGTTTTCTTTTTAAGTCATTGTTTGGAGCGACAGTTTGGTTGCAGGGCATGGATATGTGAATTAGAAAGCTGGTTCGCAATTGGTAATAAGTATTTTCAAAACTTGTCATATAGATTATTTTAAGCCACAGAAGTATTTATATTGAATAATTTCATGTGACCCTAAGGAAGATGGGTTTAATATCTCAGTATGTCTGTTCCATCCTGATTTCCTGATTCACGTTTTTCCTTGGCCACTTCTGCCAGCCACCTCAGGAAAGAATTCTAATGTCTAGGATAGGACCTGAACTTTCTTTTCTTCTGTTTTTTTCTTTTTATGATAAACTTTTTATTTGTATCTTATTGTTTATGCATCAGTGAAAGGGTAGAAAACTAAAGAGGCTAAAAAAGAGTGGTAACCTGGTGAGGTTGGTCCTCTCTGGTAGTGATAGAAATGGGACAGTTGGTTTTATAGTTTGTTTAATAAGGTTTTTTCTAGAAAAGACAGGTGGTATCATCGTGGCTTGTATTTAGGGGAGGAAATAACAAAGTTCCAGGTGTAGATGTGGTCCTATTTCTATAATGATTAATATGCCACAAAACAAGCTTAACTATGCTTTTCCAGACTCACAAACTAGATTTTAAATTCACTTTCCACCTAGAGTGAGCAAAAACATTTAAATTTTTTCTTTTCCATTGTGATGGGACATACATGTTTATACTTTCCTGAGAGTTTGATTGTAGCATCTTTCCCTTTTTCCCTCAGAAGTTTCTTTTTTATGTAGCTATTCCATCATAGATACATATAGGAAACATTAAATTAATTAACTTGTGTATAGGATCCCTAAAAAAGATTTCTAAGTTTATATCTCACTGACATTCTTTTGGTCTCAATATCTATATTTCTGAATCATGAGAAAGAATAAGGGATTTGACTCCATTGAATCCAGTTGTAGGAAGCCATATTATAATCCACTAGTCAGTTGTACAAGGTCAAGTGTCATGATAGAAATACAGAAACTCCCTTAACTATAGTAGTTAAATAAAGATATTTGAGGAGGCAGAGCGATAGGGGAAAATGTAGAAAAACTTGGGTTAAATACTTATAAGAATAAAAGGAAGCAGCAAGAAAGGGAATGAGTTAGAGAGATCTCTAAAGAGGGCTCTTAGCAATGAAAAGTGTCTAGAGAGAGCTTCCTTGTGTTTGTCAGGAATCATGAAAAACATGGCTGCCATCACGGGCTAAGATAGAATGGCATAGAGACCAGAGCATGAAGAAGGAGTGGCCACCAGGATGACTAGTGGGCTGACAGTGTTTGATTATTCCTGGAGGGGCTTGTCCCGCACCTTGTCTTGTTTACCCGATACCATAGTTAAAATGCAGCTGATACCAGAAGACAACAGATTTAGATTCCAGCTCTGCAGGTAGTTTCACTTAAGATCAAGTGGATTAATTATTCCTGCATTTGACCATTTATGTTTAATCTGAGCTTAAGACAGTGTGAGTTTAGAGCTTGAATACTTTGAGAATCTGAACATCACCCAAAAGTAAAGAAGCATTGGATTGGGTAGGTGCCATTACTGCACAGCTGGAGCCTTCAGTGCTGGAGAACTTGGTGCGTATAGCGTAGAAGCCTATGCTGCCGTGGAGGACAGCTGCAAACCCAGAGTTTACTCTTCCTGCAGAGAGAGGAATTGTTTCTTGATGCAGCCTGTGTGGCTCTCAAGAAGAACTAGCAGAAGAGATGAGAGCAGAAGTGGTGAGATGAAAGATCCATAATTCCGTATCCCTGAAAGAAAAGTCCATTTTAGTGATGGGGGGAAAGGGCTTTGAAGATTCTAAATGTTAAATTCCGCATTGTTGAAGAAAGATCATAGAATATAAAATTGGAAGGGGATTCGAGAAAAAAGGGGACATTAAAAAGTGTTGACTTACTGGTAAAGATCAGGGGAAAGTAATCAGGAGTGTGTATGTTTGGGAGGGTGTGGTAACTTTGACTCCTAAAAGTGTACTAAAGGTAGAATGGAGTTCTCTCCCACTGTGAGATACTTTCGCATCTCTGAAATCAGGAAGTCTTGTGCTTGATAGATGTTGATTAGAGACAGAACTTAGAGCTGTGTATAGTACAATCCCATTAATGCGGGAAAAAAATCTCTTTTGCATGTGCATTGCAGGGGTGCTGGAGAGTGGGACATGCCAACTGTTGCCAGTGGGTCACAGCAATGTGGTGGGCGTCAGCTGGAAGACTGAGTTTTTAATCAGACTTTATTGTGTTGTTTGTATTTATTTTGGTCATAAAGGAGCTTTTAATATATGTACATAGGCTGCCCACCTCAGTGAAACGAATTCAGTGTTGTGTATTTACCTTCTTGGTTTCTCTGAGCTATTTTGATAAGCTTAGCAAACGTGACTTTTGGTCAAGATACTAGATCTATGAAAGCCTGTTTTCTCTTCTGTAAAATATCATCTACCTCGGTGGAGCTATTCTGAAAATTAATGATAATGTTAGTAGAGTACTTAGTAAGCCATATCACTATTACAGAAAATTAGATGTTACAAATCTTTGAAATTCATTTATTCCACTACTCTGAATAATGCCTGCCTACTCTGTGCCAGGAACCAGGCTGAGTATTGGAGTAAATATGCCAACATGCTATGGATCAAGCCCTCAAGGGGCTTACAAGTCAGTGGTGGAACAGGCATTTAAATGGGCTGAGAAAGTAAGTGCATTCTAGGTTTACAGGTACCATGCATGACATAGAGTGTTGACTGAACACTGAGTGTGGGTGGGTGGATTCTATCCTGAGGGAAGGAGGTGCCAGTCTTATTAATTCAAAAGTTAAGGGGCACCTGGCTGGCTTAGTCGAAAGGGCATGCGACTCTTGATCTTGGGGTCGTGAGTTTGTTCCCCACGTTGGATGTAGAGATTACTTAAAAATAAATAAATAAGGGGTGCCCAGGTGGCTCAGTTGGTTAAGCATCCTGACTCTTGATCTCAGCTCAGGTCTTGATCTCAGGGTCATGAGTTCAGGCCCCACTTTGAGCTCCATGCTGGGCGTGGAACCTACTTTAAAAAATAAATAAATAAATAAATAAATAAATAAAAAGAGGGCGCCTGGGTGGCTCAGTTGGTTAAGCAACTGCCTTCGGCTCAGGTCATGATCCTGGAGTCCCGGGATCGAGTCCCACATCGGGCTCCCTGCTCAGCGGGGAGTCTGCTTCTCCCTCTGACCCTCCCCCCTCTCATGTGCTCTCTTTCTCTCTCATTCTCACTCTCTCAAATAAATAAAATCTTTAAAAAATAAAATAAATAAGTAAAAAGTTAGGGGCACCTGGGTGGCTCAGTTGGTTAAACATCTGCCTTTGGCTCAGGTCATGATCTCAGGGTCCTGGGATCAAGCCCCGCAACACATCTGGCTCCCTGCTCAGCAGAGAGCCTGCCTCCCTCTCCCTCTGCTGCTCCCCCTGCTTGTGCGTGCACGCACGCGTTTTCTCTCTCTCTCTCTCTCTCTGTCAAATGAATAAATAAAATCTTTAAATAAAATAAAAATTTCAGGCGAGCTCTTAAAAAAATAAAAAATTAAAAGTTAATAAACTTTCCTGTTAGATGATACATATTCATTACCAACATTATATAAATGGTTCTCAATTTATAAATTCCAGAATTCTTATTTGTGGTGCAATAGGCTACTATTCCTGCTCTGATCTGAGATTCTAACATTTTGTAACCGTGATCTAAAAATTTACAGTAGGTTCCATCTCAGGAGTACGATGGAACTGAAGGCAGAGAGTCATGGTTTCAGATAAATATAGACACTAATCACAAGTTTGCGTCATCTGACACTTTGGGGGTGACTCTGACACTAGTTAAAGAGAAGAACTGGTAGAGGACCCATTATTAGATCTTAATCCATAAACCAGATTGGGGGGGGAAGAGGCACTCTCTGTAAATAAAACTTCATTTGCAGTTTTTACTGTTATTTGTAATAATTCACACATTCTTTTTTTTTAAAGATTTTATTTATTTGAGAGAGAGACAGAACGAGAGATAGAAAGCACGAGAGGGAAGAGGGTCAGAGGGAGAAGCAGACTCCCTGCTGAGCAGGAAGCCCGATGTGGGACTCGATCCCGGGACTCCAGGATCATGACCTGAGCCGAAGGCAGTCGCTTAACCAACTGAGCCACCCAGGCGCCCCTAATTCACACATTCTTACTAAGTGAAAAGTTTTGTTTACTTAATACTTATTTTTTTTAAGTAAACTCTCCACCCCCTATGGGGCTCAAACTCACAACCCCAAGACTGAGTCTCATGCTCCACCGACTAAGCAGCCAGGCACCCCTAAATAGAAAGTTTTAAATAATTTAACAGCTACAAGGCATACAAGGTTAGGTTAAAATACATATAATTCCTCAAAATGTTTTCATTTTATTATTGTATTACATGCCATGTTCTTACTAATTCTGATCTTTGTTGCCTATCTTTTATTCTAAATTAATAGAAAAAAACTGGCCTTGTTTAATTTGTGATTTGGAAATTTACTTGGAGTTTCCTAGTATCCTGTCTGGTTTTTGTCCTTTCCTGGTGACCTTTACGGTTTTCACTTGCTACAACACGATAATATGTTTTTCCTAAGTGTTCATTCTTTATCATCCCTCTAGGTTAGATAGGACTAAGACCAAAACAAGGATTTTCCAAGAAGACCTCTCACACTATTAAGGAAAGTTTTTCAAACATAATAGGCTGATTGCCTTGGTCTTTGAGTCTTAAGATAAAGTACAAACTAGAGGTTTAGGATTGGGATGATCATAGAAACTTTTTCAGGAAGAGCTCAGCCAAAAAGCACAGAACTCCCTCCCTCCTTTCCTTGGTAAACTACTGTAAAAATTAAAATACGTAGCCCCTGACAGCAAAGCCTAGGCCCCATAAAGCCTATTAGCCACTGACTCTGCACTAGAAACTCACTGAAACAACTGTCCTGGAAATAAGTAAGAATGTTTCCCAGCTAGGTTCTTAGTGGCCTGAGATGTTTATTTCAAAGCAGCTTCTGTAATTTCTGAAAAAGCCAAGTTACATTTATGAGAGTCTAAAAATTACATAAATCTGGCTCCAAGAATACAGTACGCTGTAGCTTGAGAGAGTGCTTGTTCAGTCTGAGCTTCGCCCTGACCGTGATCAATGCATGGAGAGCGCGTGACACACATCACTCGAGGGGCTGTCAGAAATGGCATGGTTGAGGTGTCTGACAAGATGCAGAGTCGCCAGCTTCATCCAGGGAACATGAAGAATGGGGCAGGCAAAATAAACGACTGGAATAGGAAATGAATAGGAAATGTGCAGGAGTGCTGGAGTCCTGGAGAGTCTGAGGAGACTAGTGGATATGGAGTTGGCAAACACAAATGCAGTGGCTCCTTGTGCTGGTTCCGAGGCAGGAGAGTAAAGCACCTCGACCTGAGATTGAGCCTCAGCTAGCTTGACTCGGTCATGATGGAACTGCTAGAAGAGCTGCCTAGACATTTCTGTTCCGGTGGTGGAGTGCCCAGTCGCAACCAGAGGCAGGCATCTGTTGTAGAAGTAGTTGATATTAAACAGACATATGTATTGAATATCTCAGTATTGGTTGAAATGTGTCGTTCCTGAAGGTTTTCCTGGAAATATGTATGCTCGTTCTGGATCCTGGGCTTGGGAGAGCAGCAAGGGCAGGTGAAGCAGGCGGGTGTGCCAGGAGAAAGGAACTCAGAGGAGCTCAGCTCCGGGTGCCTGGTTCCTGCACAGGCTGAACTTCGGGTCACTTGCTGTTTGCTTGAAGAGCAGAGGAGAGAATTGTGTGTGAGTGGTCAGCAAGAAAGAGTGCTGTCTATAACAATAAGAGGTCACCCTGAGGGGAAGGGTGTGGACGGAGCCAAGGACACTCACGGGGCCCAGATGCAGAATGGGTTAAAGCCTTTCCTTTTGCTGGCGCCTTCCGAAGTCGGCCAGAGGGAGCCCTTTGGGGCCGGCCTTGGGTTCTCCTATTGCAGTGGTGGTGGGAGGGAGGAGGCAGGGGCGCGGCCCAGCTTGCCTCCTGGGCAGCCTTTCCTCCAATCACCGGCCGACAGCCCTCGCCGAGCACACCCCCTCCCGACTCTGCAGCAGGACGGCTGGGCCCTCTGCCTGGCTCGCTCACTCGAGCTCAGCTCCCCCTCCTGCCATCTTCCGTTGCAAAGCATTTCTGGGAGCTGCATGTGGGTGACGCAGCAGCATTGTTCGCAGGCACAGGAAGCCGCGGCTGAGCTGAAGGGCTTGAGAAGGAGCTCAGAGCACGACACGCTGCTCCCTCTGGGTAGCCTGAAGGGTTATAACTGGACTGCCCTGCCTGATGTACTTTGGGAGATTCCAGAATTTTCAAGTAAATTGGGATTTTCCTAGAGGGAGAAAACCTAACTCCTTCAGCACAACTTCCAATACAGAAAACAAAACAAAGACGCTGGGGAAACTTCAACCAAGAGCCTCGGCAGCTCCAGAGCAACGAAAAACGCAAGGTCAGGCGGGCGGGCGGCAAACCCTTTCTGACTCGGGATGTGTGTAACTGTAGGGACTTTGTCTCAGCGAAGAGGCAGAAGAAGAGCCTGCCGGGCGAGTCCAGGACAATGCTCAGGTTACTTAGTGTTGCGTGAGCCGTCGCTGCACTTGTTCCCTCTCCTGGTGGGATATGCTTTTGAATTGGGTCGCTTGGCTTTTGGGAATCCTTTTCCCTTCTCTGCCCAGACGCCCGCTGTTCTCTTCCCCTTCCTGTGATGTGTGGGGTGTGGGCTTGTGTTTGAATGTTCTCCCGAATGCCAGGAGCCCAGATAGGCGTCAGCCTTTCCGCACTCCACCCCCGCTCTCGGCTCCCCGTCCCAAACCCCCTCTGGTGAAGGGTGGTGGCTTCTTTATATGGTTTCTTAGAGGGCCTCAGCTGGAGTCTGCCTTTTTTGATGAAGCAGGGCGAGCTTGGTCGTATGGCCCCAAAAAAATAAGGCTTGGAAGGAAATCTGCATTTCCCTCCACACCCACACAGACCCCAGTAAGTGAGGGGTATATGGGTGAACAGCTGCCCCCTACCCCCCACGCAGAGACAGTTTCTCTACCTACCTTTCCTTATCCCCCACAAAAAATCTTGCAGGTAGAATTAGATTGCTTTGGTGAACAGTTAGGTTCCTTTCCTACTCTTAAACAATCGCAGATCTTTCTGTGCGGTCTGTTTTGCTGAAAGTGGAAAGTCCCTGTTTGTGGACAGCTCATTGCTCTCCGGCAGAGGAAATGGGCAGAGTCCTACTCCTCAGCAGTACGATGTGGGGGAGGGGAACTGTGCACTCCCTAGCACACATTTTGAATGGACCTGAATTTTTCACCCGAGGGAGATTTGGAGCCCATACCAGAGCCTAGTCCCACGTGGCACCGCACCCCGCCTCTTCACCCCCACGCTGTGCGGTGTTAAACAGGAGGCTTCAGAATAGGATGCCATAGCAACTTGAAGTAAATAAAACGTCTGCAAATGAAATCAGTTTGGGGGAGGGTGAGAGGCATCTGGAGACTTGGCAAAGGGGATCTTCGTGGAGGAGCTTCCTGGGTGTGAGTTTTAAAGGGTCTTTCTGAGTCCCAACTCCGGGATTTGGATCATGATCCTTAGGTTAAGGGTGAAAATGCTTGGTAGACGAAGTGCTTCATGCTTCAAAAAGTCCTGGTCTTCTAGGCATAGAGTCCACAGGAATATAGAAATGATTATTAAAGATGGCCCAGGAATGCTCACTGTCTAGGATCAAAGTTTAGTTTTTGTTGAAACAGTTAATATACTAGGGCAACCTGAAAGGAATCTTGTAACTTATCTTCTGGATTTGTGTTATTTTGCTGTTACCTTTGCATTAGGGTTCATGAGGTCAGAGGAAGAGGGATTTCATTCTGCTAGAAGGTTTGGGATTCAGAAATCTCTGTCTAAAACATAAAGACTTGCTTCCAGATAACACTCAACCAGTATGATTGACTTAACTGGCAGTTTCTTACTGTAGCATTGTCCTCAAGTCATTCAAAGTAGATTGGTTAAAGCCATCAAAACTGTTGTCCCTACAATTGTTCCTGCTCCATTTATAAGAATAAAGCCAAATAATTGACTTTATGTGTGTGAGAGAGATTGGTCAATTGATTGGTTGATTTGAAGTTGAGATTTCTGTAATCAGCCTTAGAGCTCTGGGTTGAATCAGGTCATTAAGACTGCCGTTCATATTATTAATCCAGTACTAGCCAATCTTTTTTGCTACTTTGCTGAGATCTACAAAATGAAGGCAGTACTTACTTCTTGATAATATTCATTGACCGGTATTGAAAAGTAAAGGGGCAATATAAAGTTTTACTGCCGTATATAGAACTGTGTGACAAGTAACACTTGTCGCCACGTAGCTAGTTACTTCAGCGCACATATTAACAGTACAGTGAGTATGCAAGTGTGGGGCTGGGAACAAAGGTAAATTCAAAGTCTTGATAGTACTACACTAGTTGGAGTTTTCTCTTTCATCTTCAGTTTATTTGTTTTGCAATGAGTCTCTATAAGTGAAGGGAAAACACAGTTGCCAGCCTGCCCTTCCCACATTGCTTTTAGGGACTGGGGCTAAGTCTAGATACTGTTGGGAGTGGTTGGCTCTTTGTTCACTGTGCCCTGCTTTTTTTCCCCCTCTTCTGTCCTGTCCTACCCTTAGATTTTGCTGGAGGAGCTTGCCAACAGCGATCCCAAGTTAGCCCTCACTGGAGTCCCTATAGTACAGTGGCCAAAAAGGGATAAGGTAAGAAACTATTCTTCTTGATCTTCAGGCTGCTGAAGCATTTGCTGGCTGACCATCACCATTCCAGGAAGAAAAAGAACAACGAGAGGCAGACAGCTTTTGGTGCATTAATATAAACTGACAGAAAATCATTATTCAGTTCTGTTTTAACTCTTAGGTCAGGATAATTGGCTGTTTTTGGAGGTGACTCTCCTAACAGAACTAGGAACTAGGAACTAAACTAGGAACCTGCCTCCAGGTTTAGATGCAAAAGTGTGCATTTATTCACCAGAATGGATTGGTTCCTATCCTTCTGGCCCCATGATTCAGTTATTTTCACAGATATTTTTTAAAACTAGTCAAAATAATTACATATATAAATGGCCAGATGGAGTGAGTGCACACTCAAGAAACCCCTTAATGTGGATTTTTCAGTATCAAATTGGAAAAAAGAAGGAAGGGAATTACCTGTTAGCAAATAAATGGTCAGGAGTTTTCATGCCTCTTCAGTTAGGTCCTGTATAATTTTTTCCTGTATTGTCCTTTGTCAAGGTTATTTATTAAATAAAAGTAAGGGCTAGCATTCTGATCCTGGCCATGAGTCCAGCAAATACATAGGCCATTCTTTGGTGTTCCCCAGTTGAAACTTGCAGAACCATCACATTCCAGGAGTGTTTAGGTGTATAGCTGTGAAAGATGTCTTAAAAGAACCACTTCCTAGGTGGAGGGGTCCCACTTAGCCTATGCTTAACCACATGAGACTGCCTCAAAACAGTTTAGTCATTTCTGGCTGTTGAATGTTTTGTGTCAGAAACATGTTTAAGGTACCGTGGAAAATTAAAGAACTAAAAGACCCAGTCCTTGTTCTTGAAAAGATCACCAGGACAGATGCAAGTAATAAAATTATAAATGTGTACCTGAGAGATAATATTCTACACTTAAGGGCTCTTGGAGTATCTGTTATGTACCAGATTCAGAATACTAAAGAAATGAGCAAGATCCATCTCACCCTCAAGTAGTTTAGGGTCTTCTTTACGAGTATCTTCTGAGTAGTAATATTCAGGCTAAGGAAATATTGGAGGGCCCCTGGAGTGACTTTGGTACATAGAAAGCTTCAGGGAGGGGGGACTGTCAACAGTTCAACAGAGTGAGAGGGATGTGGCTGAAGTAAAAAGCCTGATGGGATTGGCAAACCTTTTCTGTAAAGGTAAATACATAGATGATAAATATAATAAAAGCAATAAATAAATATTCTCAGTTTTGCAGGCCATACAGTCTCTGGCAACTTCTCAACTCTGCCATTGCACGTGAAAGCAGCCATAGACGATACATAAACAGATGAGCGTCATTGTGTTCTGGTCAAATTTCATTTACAAAAACAGGCAGTGGGCAGATTTGCCCACGGCTTTGTAATCTTCTACACTCTCGAGTCCTTAAAGTTACTTGATATATTTGACCTCACTGCTTTCTCTTTCCAGCTAAAATTCCCCGCCCGGCCAAAGGTGCGGGTTCCTACCATCCCCATCACAAAGCCTCACACTATGAAACCGGCTCCTCGGTTAACACCTGTGAGGCCAGCTGCCGCCTCCCCCATAGTGTCAGGAGCCAGGCGGAGACGAGTGCGCTGTCGGAAATGCAAAGCCTGTGTGCAAGGAGAGTGTGGAGTCTGCCACTACTGCAGGGACATGAAGAAGTTTGGGGGGCCTGGTCGCATGAAGCAGTCCTGTGTCCTTCGGCAGTGCTTGGCAGTAAGTGGCCTGCTGGGTAAAGAACTTGGGGGAGGGGGAGAAGGGGTGGTGCCAAAGGGATTGAAGTATAGGTAGTGAGAGTTCTAAAGACTTAAGAGATGGAAAGCAATCTCTCTCTTTTTGGCTTGCTTTGTTTTGTTCCTTTTCTGTCTGGGTTCAGAAGGAAGGTATCTAATACTAAAAATGATCCTATTTAATTTTTCATCTTTCCTCACCCAGTTTTCAAATGAGAGAGCAGTATTTCAAGGACAGATCACTGCTGTCTGTCCCTTTAAGTGTATTAGAAAGGAGGGACCTGTGAGGCCTGAGACAGACTGGGGAGAGTAAACTGGTCTCTGTCTCTAGTTCTCAGCTGGTTTGTTCTATCTTCTTCCTCCACTGGTTTCTCTACCAGAAACCTCTTTTCACCCGGTTTCCATGCTCCCTGAGTGTTCCCAACAGAATTACAGGAAGCAAATCACCCATCTTGAGTTAAAGGGAAGCTGAACTGATAAGGATCTGAGTCTCCTCTTTTCTTGGTTTCTATCTTTGTCTTCTTGTAGCCCAGACTGCCTCACTCAGTCACGTGTTCCCTCTGTGGAGAGGTTGATCAAAATGAGGAGACACAGGACTTCGAGAAGAAACTCATGGAATGCTGTATCTGCAATGAGATTGTTCATCCTGGCTGCCTCCAGGTGAGGAGGGGCCTAAGGGGCACCTGAGGCCTCAGCTGGTAGAGTGAAGGCACTGAGTGGAGCAGAGAGGGGGAATTTGTCACAAGAGGCTACCAGCATCCCTGATGTGGACCATCAGCTATGGGTCATGTCATGGTCTAACATCTGTCCTTGATTCAGATGTCTAGAAGACTGTGTGTCTGCCACTGTGCCAGACCCTGAAGATAGCCCAGGACATAAAATAATAGTTCTAGTTCCGGTTCTCCTGCAGTCTGGCCTCCAAAGAGTGTATTTGGAGCCCCTAGGCCATTGTGGAACTGCCTGGTCTATTTTGGAATGCATTGTGCCTTTAAGCATCTTTGCTATGTACTTCATTGTATCTCTGGATATGAGTTCCTGAAAGATGGTGAGAGTTATAGTATCAGCTAATGTTTAATGAGTTTTCAGTCTGTATCAGGCTTGGTACCACTTGAGGGCCTCTTAAGGTAATAAGGAAGTCGATGCAGTCTTTAAGAAGTCATGTCCACTCTTTAAGCATGGACCCTGGGCCTAAGTGTGTTACGGAAGCTCCTTAAATGATACTGATGTTTAGCTGGGGTAGAGAACCACTGATTGATTGATTGATTGATTGATTGATTGATTGATTCTGAGAGGGAGGAGGGGAAGGACAGAGGGAGAGAGAATCTTAAGCAGGTTCTACTACCAGCTCATAGCCTGATGCAGGGCTCCATCTCTCAACCCTGTGGACATGACCCCGGCCAAAATCAAGAGTCGGCCCTTAACCAGCTGAGCCACGCAGGCACCTGGGGAACCACTGTTTTACATGCATTCTCTTGTTTACATCTTTTTATTAAAAATCTATTTATTTAAGAGTAAGAACACGTGAGTGGGGGAAGGGGCAGAGAGAGAGAGAATCTCAAGCAGACTCGCCACTGAGCGCGGAGCCCAATGTGAGCACGAGCCTGAGATCATGACCTGAGCCAAAATCAAGAGTCAGATGCTTAACTGACTAACTACCCAGGCACCCCTCTTGTTTACATCTTGAAGACAGCCCTGTGAAGTCCGGTCTACCCTATTTCTTCATATTTCTTTCAATTTAAAAGGCATCGGTGCTGGTGTTTTGTTGATTTTTCCAAGGGTGACAACTATATCATGACTGCCATCTGGCTGACAGTGATTGTAAGATACTGTTAATTGTGAGAAGCCGCCCAATTTTAGAAATATTCAAATGTGAAAAACTATGCATCTTAGGATCAATAAGATGGTATCATCTCCATGTTGATAAAGTGCTTACTATATGCTAAGCATTTTCCTAAACACTTAACAGGTAATTTATTTAATCCTCACTATAACCCTGTAAGATAGGAATTGTTATTTATCCCCACTTTAGAGTTGAGAACACTGTCACAGAGACCAGGCCATTAGTGTCTGAACCCAAGCAGTCATAATTACTGTGCTTCACAATCGAGATGAGGTCTGGCACCTTCTGAATTGTGTAGTCAGTTCCTTTTGCAAAGTGGCAGGAAACTTTCAGGAAAATAAATGTGTTAGAAGAGATAAATATATACATCTGTATGTCAGGAGAGACCCCACATTGACCCAGACTCTTGGGAATCTCCTCATGGAATCTAACTTTGATCAAGTAACCAAGAGTGAGGGTGGCCAGTCTCCCAGTGGCTGGGTTTTTCCTCCCCTATGGGTCAACGTGTTTACGAATAGGTAACTTCCATGGTCTTCCCAACCACATGGCTGTTACTGTGTGATAAAGGAGCCTTAAGAAACAGGCTGGGGTGGGGGCGCCTGGGTGGCTCAGTTGGTTAAGCGTCTGCCTTCGGCTAGGGTCATAATCCCAGGGTCCTGGGATCGAGTCCCGCATCGGGCTCCCTGCTCAGTGGGGAACCTGCTTACCCTCTGCCTGTGGCTCCCCGTGCTTGTGCGCTCGCTCGCTCTCTCAAAAAATTAAATCTTAAAAAAGGGCTGGGGTTTGTTTCATTTCGTTTTGTTTGTTTTTAATGAGATAGATTTTTAATATCCCTGTCTTACTCTAGATGGATGGAGAAGGGCTGCTTAATGAGGAATTGCCAAATTGCTGGGAGTGTCCAAAGTGCTACCAGGAGGACAGCTCGGAGAAAGCCCAGGTAAGGGAGCTTTTTCCAGACTGCACTGGAGAAGAAAGGAAACGCTGGGCTTGGGGGATGGTTAGAATACGTTTGCCTTTGCAGCTTTATTCACATGGTTTTTCTGACCCACAGAGATTATTTTGTATTGTGTATGATACCTCTTTCCTCTCTTTGGTTAATTATTTTTTTTCTTTTGTTTGAGTTTTTAATGTTTGGGGTTTTTTTTTTATTACTGAATACTGTTCCACTTGGAGTCTGCAAATTGCTGAGGTCCTTTTACACTCTGGGACCCTAAAAAAGAGGTAGCACAGCTGGGTTGTTTGAGGAGGGCAGTGAGGTGAGCACAGTTGCTCCTGAGGAATGAAACTAGAAGGCAGGCAGTGACCTGAGGCAGTAGGTAAGTACAGTGGTGTGCTGGAATTTCCAGTTAAGCAGGCTCACATTTTTGTCCTCTTCACCTTTGTGGCCTTGCAGAAAGTCCTGCCCATGTGCCCAAACATGTCCTACAGAGGTAGCCCCTCCCTGCAGGGGGACCAGTGCCATGACCTTGGCCCTGAGTAGTGGAGGTTGCTGGCCCGGTGGGTAATGCTAAAGGGCCAAAAGGACTCTGGTTACTCAGACCAGCAAGAACAAGGCCTGTTGAGGGCACATGCGGAGGAGGCAGTTGGCCTAGTGGCAGCCATCCAGACCCCGGTGGTCTCCCCTGGGTCCATTGCACAGGAGTAGAGACAAGTTTCCTTGTCTTCTTTCTATTTCTTCCCACTTGGACACTGAGGTAGTTGAATTTTCAGTCTATCTTGGGAGTGCAGGGATTTAGAGTTGACTAGTGCTGAAGTTCTCCTTACCTCAAGTTGTTACACTGGAAGCTTTTACATTTTTCTCATTGGCAGCAGTGGCAGAGGGGGTAGTGGTGGGTGTTTGCCTCCCTCCTGTAACAGATGGGCTGACAGATGCTGTGTTTTAGGGTTACCTTCTTGCATTGTAAAAGCCGGCACCCAAAAGGTGGTCATTCTCTTCCAACCATAGTGCTCTGAGAAGGTATAGACAGGGAGCGGGGCTTGTTGCTGAGGGACGGAAACTGTCTCCTTGAGGAAAGTTTGAACCGCTACTCACTGGTCCCTAGTGGAACACTGGTTCAGCGTCATCACGGCAAAGTCACAGTGGGCTCCAGGAAGAGAAAAGTGGCCTAGGATGAGGTTGTGGGCCTTTGTGGAACGCTGGCTTCACTGAACCCAACCCAGTTTCCTCTTCTTCATCCAGCGCAGATGCCTCTGAAGCATTGCAGTTCCTCACAGAGGTTCTCATTCTCTGCTTTAACTCCCATACAGTTGCTCTCTAGGGATAGGGTGGGGTACGAAGTGGAAGCAGCAACCTGGTAGAGTCCAGCTCAGACACTGGTGGAGCTAAAGTGGTGTTTACTGCTGTCAGATTCTGTGTCCTAGTTGAAACGGCATCTGTATGCTGCTTTTCTTCTACCACGAGCATCTACCATCAGAAGCATCTCCAGGGTGAAGGAGCTAAATTAGAGACAATGAAAAATGGTCAGATTGCATAGGGGTAAAGTTGTGGCCTCTTTAAAGGATATCTTTATCCAGGGAATTATAATCCCAAAATTTGGGGCAAGAGATGCATAAGGTGGGCTGTGGAATCATGCAGCCCAAATTTGGATCTCACTCCTCTATACTTGGACACAAACCTCTGTGTCACAGGTAGATTTCCCAAGTGACCTATTTTAAGGGTTTATTCTGTAATCAGCTTTCTCCAGCACAGACTTGAGCTCCGTTGCCAATCCGGCAGATTGTAGACTCTGAGGAAGTGACCACCCTGTAGCCTGCAGGTACCCCTTTCAGCATAGAAGAGCGGCGATCTGTCTTCTTTCGAGTCTCCTGAGAGCAACCGTGAGGCTCACGTAAATTTAGAGGGTTTTGGAAAAAGGCGCTGACGGGGCTTTTGCGGGCCTGTTTTGCAGAAGCGGAAAATGGAAGAGAGTGATGAAGAAGCCGTGCAAGCCAAAGTCCTGCGGCCCCTGCGGAGCTGCGACGAGCCCCTCACGCCCCCGCCTCACTCACCCACTTCCATGCTGCAGCTCATCCATGACCCAGTCTCCCCCCGGGGTATGGTGACTCGGTCATCCCCTGGGGCTGGCCCCAGCGACCACCACAGTGCCAGCCGCGATGAGCGCTTCAAACGGCGGCAGTTGCTGCGGCTGCAGGCCACAGAGCGCACCATGGTACGGGAAAAGGAGAACAATCCCAGCGGCAAAAAGGAGCTGTCTGAAGTTGAGAAAGCCAAGATCCGGGGATCGTACCTCACTGTCACGCTGCAGAGGCCCACCAAAGAGCTCCACGGGACCTCCATTGTGCCCAAGCTGCAGGCCATCACGGCCTCCTCTGCCAACCTTCGCCATTCCCCCCGTGTGCTAGTGCAGCACTGCCCAGCCCGAACCCCCCAGCGTGGGGATGAGGAGGGGCTGGGGGGAGAGGAGGAGGAAGAGGAGGAGGAGGAGGAGGAAGATGACAGTGCAGAGGAGGGGGGTGCAGCCAGGCTGAATGGCCGGGGCAGTTGGGCTCAGGATGGAGACGAAAGCTGGATGCAGCGGGAGGTCTGGATGTCTGTCTTCCGCTACCTCAGCCGCAGAGAACTTTGTGAATGTATGCGAGTGTGCAAGACGTGGTATAAATGGTGAGCAGGGATACAGGGATCAGGAATAGGGGTACGGGAGTAGGTGGCAGGTTTTCCATATGAGAACTGCATGCGTCTTGGCATCTGGAGGCTTGCTGGGTCCCCAAGGACTGAATCAACTCAGTCTGTTCCCTACATAGTGGGTCCTGTTAAAGATGTGGCCATTTGTGCCTACAGGTGTCCTCAGGGAAATTTGGCCCTTTGCTTCCTCTCCCTGCTCCATATTTTCCTGTTTCTCTTTACTGGATATATGAAATTGATTTAGGGGATGTATTTGTACAGTTTGTGCTAAAACTTTAGTCATTAGTTTTCCCCCCTCAAGTCACCTGTACTCATCACACAGTTGTTGAAGAGCCTGTGCTGTGCCAGTCACCCCTGTTGCTGGTGACACAGATGACCGCTCTTAAGCTCCTGCCTCAGTTACCTCTCCATCTGCCAAAAGAGGTGGACATGCTTTTCAAAATGTGAATGTGTTCACAGTTTTCCAGTTTTTGTTCTTATGCCCTAAATCTGGACCAGAATTCCTTTCTCCAGGAAGCAGAGTCCAGTTTTGAAGCTTCCTGAGACTTATTCATCCTTCCTAATGAGACCTACCGTTCCTTCTCAAGCTCAACAGTAAGACACTTAGGGGGGGAAAGTCCCTCGAGATGATGAACAAACGTTTCCATAGGGCATTAATTTTTCCTTTGGCTCCTAGACCCTAGGACCTATCATATCCTTTGTATCTGGGTCAAGCCCAGTTATAGTAGTTCTCAAAATGTGATGCTCAGACCACTGGTGGACCACTGGCATTACCTGGGATCTTGTTAGAGATGCAGATTCTCAGGGCCTGTTTCAGTACTTCTGGGTCAGAACCTTTGGGGGTGGGGCCAGGCAATCTGTTTTTAAACACGTTTTCCAGGGGCTTCTGATACATGTTAAAGTCAGAGATTCACTGCTCTATCATAAGCAGCTTGTTTTTGCCATACAAGTCTCATGTGCCATTGGTGAAATATTTTCAGTCTTTAAATAAAGACCTCATTCTTTGCAAACGCGAGTTTATTTCCCAAATCTGAATTAATATGTGATCTACCTAAAGTGTCCTAATATTTTCTCTTTGTAGGGCTAGTGGGCCTGCCTGGCTCTATCTCTCAGTTTCCAGGCCAAGTCACATAAGACTCGTATTATGTGCTGTCTCCCCTTCCCCTGCTGACCAGACTCTGAGCCAGGCTTGGGGGCAGGGGCTGTAAAATATTAAACAGAAGCCTGCATGTTACAGTGCTATTTGTGGCCTGTGGACTGTAGATTGCAGTGGAAAGGCAGGCCTTTCCTTTCCAGTTCTGGTCTGGACTGGAGCAGAAAATAAAAAGATAGCACTGAAGAAACCCAAGACAGGGAGAAGACTCTCCTGGCCTGATGATAAAGAGCCTCTTTTGGTCTGATACAGTAATGGGCTCTTTGTACAGCTTAAGGCAGGTTGGATTGTATATGTGCCGAGGAATGCCCTGCATCACCCGGGCAGCTGGGTTTGACTGACAAGGGAGAGAATGGAGGCAAGCCTAAGTCTTCAGGCAGTAAGAAGAAATTAAAATTTTTAATACTTCCTTCTACCAGCTTTGGTGGGAGCCATATTTTAATACAAATGAGGGGTTATAGTATATTGTTTGCTGTGTGTTCCTAACAATTGTGTTCTCAGCCCTTCCAGAGTAAATTGGTGAACTGGTCAAGTTATCCACTACTTACCCTGTAGGGTTGCAGTAAAAGACAAGCCCTTTTCTCTGAGGCAAAACAAAAAAACAAAACAAAACAAAAAACCCAGGGCGTGGTACTCGTCTGCTTGTAGAAGAGCCTAAGTAGCAGGGTGGCTCTCCGCAGGCTCTGCTTCTCCCAGAAGCCCACAGCACCCTTTGATGGGAGCTCCTCTGACAAGGGGTACTGGGTTATTGATGGCTAGTTCTCTCTCCTTCTATCACAGGTGCTGCGACAAGAGACTTTGGACAAAAATTGACTTGAGTAGGTGTAAGGCTATTGTACCCCAGGCTCTCAGTGGTATCATCAAGAGGCAGCCAGTCAGCCTTGACCTCAGTTGGACCAACATCTCCAAGAAACAACTGACATGGCTCGTCAACAGGCTGCCAGGTGAGCAGGCAGGGAAGGCTGGCTGTAGGCAGTGCTGCTTTACATTGCTTCAGGGCAGGGTGCCTGGGTGGCTCAGTCGGTTGAGCGAATGCCTTCAGCTCAGGCCATGATCTTGGGGTCCTGGGATCGAGTCCTGCGTCAGGCTCTCTGCTCAGTGAAGAGCCTACTTGTCCCTCTCCCTCTGCTTGTGCTCTCTCTCTCTGTCAAATAAATAAATGAAATCTTAAAAATAAATAAAATTGCTTTAGGGCAATATCGGGCAGCAGTCCCATGCCATTGTCATCATCCTGCTTATTAGCAAGGGCTTCACCCAGGGCCCTCTAACTGCCAGTCCCCAAGGCACCACTCCAGACTAACTGGACTAGTCAGTCATCACCCGGACAGCAAAGACAATGAATCTTGTTGGCACAGCCACTGCAGAGATTTGAATATGATACTGCCATGATTGGCCCCTTAGAATGCCTTCTTCCCCTCAGCATTTTGAGGTCTTAGGAAGACAGGAAGTCACTCACACTATATTACCCTGGTAGGAGCTAAGCAATTGGTTTTACCACCAAAGCTGGAAAATGTAATCGAGTGTAAGGTTGGTTTCTTCCGTTGTAGGACTGAAAGACCTCCTCCTAGCAGGCTGTTCCTGGTCTGCAGTGTCTGCCCTCAGCACCTCCAGCTGCCCCCTTCTCAGGACCCTTGATCTTCGGTGGGCAGTAGGAATCAAGGACCCTCAAATTCGGGACTTGCTGACTCCACCGGCTGATAAACCAGGTATGCTCTGGGCCTGACCTCTCCGTCTTCATCTTAGGGTAGCTTTGTCTTTTGACAAACTTTGTCTCAGAAACTAAGGAAGTATCCGAAATGATGCTGTGGATGAGTGCAAATGGAGAACAGAGTGATGGGCTGTATATAAGCACAGGTTAGCTATTTACAGCCATCTCCCTGCCTGCAGGCAAAGGAGGGAATCGACATAGGGGGTACTGGAGTTTGGGACCCAGATAGTGTAATCGTGAGGAAGTCCAGGAAGTCTGCATGGTTGAGGTGGGACATTAAAAGCTGTTTGAGTTATGGCCTGGAAAAGTGTGGGAGTGTGGAGAGGGGTGGAGCGTTCCACACATACCCTTTCGCTGTGTAAATGAGGCATAATCTAGCAGCTGGGAAGAAAGAAAACGTGTCTGGTTTCCTAGAAACTGCCCCCACACCCCGCTCACTCCCTGCAGGCAGGGCTGGGTGTGGGCAGTTCTGCTTAACCCCTGCAAGGAGGCCTGGCTAGGAAGGAGCTGAAGCTGCCTGCAGCTTTGGAGCTGGACTAGAGGTAAGAGTTTTGACCTAGGCTCTTTCCTTGCCTGTGCAGGTCAGGACAATCGCAGCAAGCTCCGGAACATGACTGACTTCCGGCTGGCAGGCCTTGACATCACGGACGCCACGCTTCGCCTCATCATTCGTCACATGCCCCTCCTTTCTCGACTCGACCTCAGTCACTGCAGCCACCTGACAGATCAGTCCTCCAATCTGCTCACCGCTGTTGGGTCTTCCACTCGCTACTCCCTCACAGAGCTCAACATGGCAGGTACGCCGCTGTGACGTTTCATGAAGGACAGTGCCCCGTGCCTCCTGAAGGGCTCAGCCCTCCCTGGAGCTTGACCAGTAAAACAGAGGACCTGGGTTTGTTTGAACCGAATTAAATTGTTTCCTCATATCTGGAAAAGGACACGGATTTCTCTCTCTTCACTGATTGGGGGATGGAGGCCTCAGGTAGTTGTCAGGTGCCTGAGGGCGTGGCCATTGCCCGCTGCATTTTGGTCAACCTTGCGGAGCAGGGAGTGAGGCATCAGGGGGCACTTCTGGTCTCTGAGACAGGTAGTTATGAGACAAAGAGGGCTTTTGCTTAGCATTTTAAGGGAAAGAGCTGGGGAACTGGGTGGCGGAGGCAGGCTCCTTTGGCTGTGTGTACACAGCATTGTCCTCATGCTCACTGTCCTCACAGGTTGCAATAAATTGACAGACCAGACCCTGATCTACCTACGGCGCATCGCCAATGTCACCTTGATCGACCTTCGAGGATGCAAGCAGATCACTCGAAAAGCCTGCGAGCACTTCATCTCAGACTTGTCCATCAACAGTCTCTACTGCCTGTCTGACGAGAAGCTGATACAGAAGATCAGCTAAAACACACGCAGCCCAGACTGAACAGGAAACCGATCTTCCCCTGACTCCCCAGCCAGGAGAGCCTCTCTCCCCGACCCTGCACGGGCTCTGAGGCCAGCGTCACACTCCCTCTCTGCTCTCTTGTCCCTTGAGCCCTTCCCTACAGGCCGGGCAGAGAGGGTGGTAGACACCAGGCTTACCTGCCTGCTCCTCTCCCTCCTGAGGAGAAGGGAGTAGCAAATTGATCCGAATCCAAGGGGAAAGCACAGGCTGCGTGCTGTCAAGGTGCCTGCTCGCTTGCTCACCTGCCCGCCCGCCTGCTCACTCACCGGCCAGGAGGCCGGGCTCTCAGTTTGGGGTGTCTGTGCAACCATCATCTGTGCGGGGCCCGGGGGCCCTTTTCCCCATCCATGGTCCCCAGCCGTGCCTGGTTCTGAGCAAATTTCCAGGGAAGAAAGCGGCCCTGTCTCCGTGGCCAGGTTCTCCTTGTGGTGTCCAGTGCGTGTCTCTCCTCCACCACACTCTCCCGGCTTATGCAGGAGGGGCCAGCAGCCCCAGGAAGGCCAGACCCATGCCGATCATACTGGTGCTGTTGAGGTGTATAAAACCTCTCATCTGTGTCCATGCTCTCCCTCTTCCTTTAGCTTGATCCTGTCCGATGCTCGTGGTAGTTCACGTAATGAGGTTACCCCACCCCAGACTTGCCTGCTAGTCTCTATGAGGTCCTTGTTGCACTTATTGGGGTTGAAGCTCTTCAGAGGAGCTGGAACTGTGTACCCCAGGGACACCCCCATTTTATTGCTTCCTAGGCAGATTCTGAGACAGGCACCATCTCCTTGTTCCCCTCCCTCTTTAGCCTCCCGCTGCCCTTTCCACATGTTCCTCCTTCCTGCCTGGACAGGGCTTTCCCAGGATATGTGTCCTCAGAGGGAGCAGCTGATCTCCCCAAGTTGGGGAGAGCAGAGAACTTGGCTCCCCACCTGCCTCCCAGCAGGCTCTGGGCCTCCGATGTAGTGTAGGCCCCAGAGCCCAGCCCGTGTTTAGCCCCAGTGGCTCACTGATCTGGCACCTTGTGGCGGGGGGGGGGGGTCCTGCTTTGAAGCCAGTCACCTGCCCTCTGCCTGTAGCCGTGGAAGGGGGTGTGCATGTGCCTCTGTGTGTGTGGCTGAGTGTATTACACGTGTGTGTGGAGGGAGGGAGGGAGGGGAGCATGGTGTCTCCCACTCCACCGCCCTATGTTGAGCCCCATCAGCTGCCCCCTTTTACTTTGCATTGAACGGCCTGTCCAAAGATCCTCTCTCTAGGGCAGCAGAGAGCTTTTTGCACTTTAAAAAAAAAAAAAGAAAAAGAAAAAAAAAGGAAAGGAAAGAAAGGTCGGAATTTCTTTTGGGTCAATATTTAAGTGTGTGAGGAGATGCTCAATAGCAGCAGCCTGTGGCAAGAGCTTATAAGTGATAGACGCGGATTTGCACTCTGCTCCCCATCTGTGAGGATAGCGATAGCACAACCTTGCCCCGCCTTCTCGTCCTCCAGCCCCTTCCCTTCCTGGCCCCTTTCCTGCAGCCCAGTCTCAGGCTCTCCTCCTCCTGAAACCCTCCGGGGGGAGGGGAAGGAGCCCAGGCACCAGGGGTCTGAAGTGTGAGCCACCCTGAGGAGAGACGCCAACTGCACACTTGCCACTTCCAAAGCAATAGAGGCAGAGGGGATCCCTCTTTGCCACCTAGCCCAGCTTTGACCCTGGCATTGACTGGCCTCCTAAGAAAACTGGGTCCTGGTAAGGGGTGGCATTGTGTCTGTTTCTTCCAATCTGCTGATTCTCTTGGCTGCACCTTAAAAGCAGCAGTCTGCTCCCGTGACCCTCTGCCCCTTCCATTGGTCTCCAGGCCCCAGTGACCTGGGGCTGAAACTTTGAGGAAATGCCAGTGACTTATTCCAGAGTGCCTCAGTTAGGGGAACTTCTCTGTAAAGAACCCTGGGTATTGAGCAAAAACCTTATTAATATTATTGTTAATGACCTATAATTGGAAGCTTCCTGCCTTTTTTTGGTTGCTCCTGTGGAAAGTACTGAAAAGATTGTTTCGTTTTGTTGTCTTTTTATAAAAGGGGAGGTGGAGAGACCCCTTCAGAGCAGGGATTGTGCCGGGAGAGTGCCTCTGACTTTGGGACATTTCATCCACAGAAATTTCCAAGCTGATGGTTTGGTTGGGAGGGGGGAGGGGGTTTTTATTTTCGTTTGTTTTTGGTTTGGAAAAACAAGCATTTTTACCGCGCACGTAAATTGGTCAGCAGGAAAGGGAGCCCAGGAGTGGCAACAGATGGACCATATGCCCTTGTTGGGTTTCCTTTTTCTCTAGGACTGTGAGGGGGGGAAATGGTTTTTAGAGGTGAGGGTTGGTCCGCGTGGAGGAAAGAAATGTCTCTGGGGACGGAGGATCCCGGGAGTCCCGTCACATTTCCTGCAGCCTGCTCTGAGTTGTGGCCTTGCCAGGAGAGCCTGCCCTCCTCAGACCGCAGGGCCAGACACCCCGCCTCCATCTTTCCAAGCACCGGGGCGAAAAACCACAAAGGAAAGGAAGAAAATTTATATATATATAATATAAAATCACTTGGTGATTAAAAAAATAACTGCTCCATAAATAAAACTCCTAAAGTCACTATGTTTAAAGGGTTTGGTTGTGTTTTTTGTTTTTGTTTCTGTTTTTCGGAGAAATTGTAAATATATATTTTTTGTTGCTGATTTAGAGTCAATCTCCAATGTTGTGCTAAAAATTTTAAATTAAATGTAAGCATTAAGGGGGCAAGTCCTGCTATCTCAGTTGACACATTGGGGTTGTTTTGGGCCGGGGAAGGAGGGAAGCTAGTTGGACTTTCGTTTTCTAAACGTTCTCCACTATTGGTTTTAGAAAGAGCAAGGACATCTTTCCTCTGACACATGGGAATGGGAGATATTTGTGTAATAAAATTTTTAAAAGACAAAAAAAGAAGTAGCCTCCAATGGGAAATATTTTGATTTGGGTTTTGGGTTCTGGGTGGGTTTTTTTTTCTTTTTTTTTTTCTTTTTTTTTTTTAATAAAAAGGCTTTAAAAACTGAAACAAAAACAAAACCTTTTCTGCCTTGGTGTGTGTGTGCGTGAGAGTGTCAGAAGGTCATGCAGGCTCTGGTGCTGGAGGCCAAGGCTAAGGGTTGCCTGCTTCATTCCTCTGAGCAGAAGCAGCAGAACTGCCACATGTCTGTACTAGCCTTGCCTTTTTTTTTTTTTATGTCAAAAAGCGTTACTTCTGGAAACATCATGCATTTTACTTGATTAAGGTGAACTTTTTAATGGGTGTACAAATGTGATTACCTGATTCCCTGAAGTCCCCATCCCCCTCCCATGGTGCTGTGCTGAGAAAGCCTGGGGATTTCTAATATTGCCATCCCTGGAGATTCAAGGCCAACCTCCATCCGCTAAAGCTGCAAAACAGGCCCGTTGACAGTGCCTGCTCAAGGTCACTGAGCAAGGTCTGGACCAGACAGGCAGGCTCCAGTCAGCATTTGTCCTACCACATCTTGCTGCTTCTCATCACTTGGCTTGTTGAGTATAAGCTTGCAGCCATTAGATCGGTGTGCGAGGTACTGCCAGCCAACTACCACCTCAGCCCTGACGGCAGCGTCTCAGGAGAGCTGATCTCCCATCTGGGAGGTCCTGAGTAGGCTTCCACCACTGCCTTCACGGGAGTGGGGAATCCCTGCCCATCCTCCTCCCAAGGCTGACAGTGAAGGACCATCTCCAGCTCTGCCCGTTCTAGAAACGGGCAGGGTCTCAGGAGTTAGTTGATTTCGTGTTGGCTTCTTGAGGATGGATATGGATGTGGTGGTGTGTGGATGTTGCCAGGGAAGGAAGGAAGAGGGTCAGTTTTGCACCCTAACTATCTCAGAAACCCATCTGCCTCTCGGTTACCTCATCTCTGCCACCCTACTCAAAGCCACCATTGTCTGGAACCTTGACCACAGCAAGAGCCCTGAGTGCCTCCCAGCCTCCAGTCCAACCCCTGTCCTCCATGATGGCAGCCAGAACATTTTTCTTTAAAAGACAGATTTGACTACTTTGCTTAAAACCCATTAGTGTGTTTCTCAGGACAAAGGCCTCAAGCTTCCTCACTCACCATTTGCCTCTCCTACTCCTCTCCACCCATACTTACCTTTTTTTTTTTAAAAAAAAAAGATTTTATTTATTTGAGAGAGAGAAACAGCATGAGAGGGGAGAGGGTCAGAGGGAGAAGCAGACTCCCCGCTGAGCCGGGAACCTGATGTGGGACTCGATCCCAGACTTATCCATCCGGGATCATGACCTGAGCCGAAGGCAGTCGCTTAACCAACTGAGCCACCCAGGCGCCCCATACCTACCTTTTTTTTGAGTCCCACCCTCTCTGGGCCTTTGCTATTTCCTCTGCTAAGTACCCCCGCCTCAGTTTACTTGTTGCTTTCCTCCGGGAAACCATCTCCCACCCTCTTCAAGACTAGCCCTATGCTCCCACGGTACCCCACTGCCTTTTAGGACGCTAAGGTCCTCTCCCCAGCTAGCGGGAAGCTCCATGAGGACAGAGATCAGTCTGTGCTGCTCCCCACATCATCCCCAGCAGCTGGTGCAGAGCTTAGCACCTAATAGGTGATGTTCCCAGTAGCTCGGATCCCCAGAGGCCCATCCTTCCCCAGTGCAGTCTGTTGCCACCTTCTCAAAACTCACTTTTTCCATTACCTCATACAACTTTACGCTTCTTTCTTGTGCTCATGCTACCAGCCTCTTTGGGGGTGGGATGGGGGCTTTATCCAATCTAACCTGCATTCAGCTATGAATGAATCTTTCTAAGGCGCACAGAAAAATCTTAAGTAATCCTCCAGGGTCATATCCAAACTCAGTAAACTCATCCTGCCACTGGCATTTGTAAAATGGCACATGGTAGGTGCTTCTAAGAGGACTTGAATGACACATTTGTGGTCCCCAGGCTTGCTGTGGTTTTCTTTGGGTTTGTTTTTAAGTATCTATTTATTTGAGAGAGAGCACGAGCGGGGTGAGGGGCAGAGAGAGAAGCGGACTCCCCGCTCAGCGGGGAGCCCAATGCGGGGCTCGATCCCAGGACCCCGGGATCATGATCTGAGCCGAAGGCAAACGCTCAACCGACAGAGCCACTCAGGCGCCCCTGGCTTGCTGTGTTTAGGATGTGCTACCCTCACTACAACTATGAACATTTTCCTTCAAACCTCTTCCTCCAAAAGCCCTTCCCATTTCCCTTCCACCCAAAATGGAATAACCCGTACATTCTGTGCCTTTTGTAGGCAACAACAGTATAGTAAAAGCGGCGGGCACCTGAGGCGCTGCGGTGGCTCAGTTGGTTAAGCGTCTCCCTTCGGCTCAGGTCATGATCTCGGGATCCTGGGATCAAAGCCCCGAAGCGGGCTCCCCACTGAGCAGGGAGTCTGCTTGTCCCTCTGCCCCTCCCCCCCCACTCATGCTCTCTCTCTCTCTCTCTCTCTCTCAAATAAATCTTTTTAAAAAAATAAAGGTGAGGCACTGACTTATGGATATTGAACTTAGCTGAAGTGCCTTGGCTAGTAAAACCAACCTTAAGGCTGGCCCCAGACTCAGTCCTACGCACCTGGCTCCCTAGGCTCTCTGTGTACACGTAATGACATTTCATTCACATGCCAGCCCAGGAGGCAGGTGCCTTCATTCCACAGATGACGAAGCCAAGGCTCAGAGAGGTGAAGCAAGGGCTCTAGAGTCAGTGGCCCAGCTGGGATGTATGCGAACACTAGGCCAGGGCCTACAGCCTTTACCCCAGCTCTCCCATGCCCTGCTGAGCATGGCTCCTCCAACTCCCTGAGGGTGGGGCTGGCCTTCGCTAGCTCAACCTCCCGCTTCATCCGTTCCAGGAATGATGGGGTAAGGACATTTACTGAGCATAATGAAAGGTGGGTGTTATGGGAGGGGGAGGCAGGACCTAACTCATAGGTAAGTGACCCATAGCATTACAGGGCCCTGCACTCAGAAGGACCCCACACTCAGCTTAATGCTCTATCGCCATCTTGAAATGTTCTTCTTTTTTTAATTGTGAAATTCTTCCCCGCATTTCATTTGCAGCATATGTATGTACGTGTAACTCGCCTTGGTGGGGAGGAACAATCCTAGCTCCCCCCTTCCCTCCCAGGCCAGCTCTGTGCTAAGTGCCATTTGGAAGGCCAGCAGCAGAGCAGGCCTGCCACTTACTGGCTGGGGAGACCCATCCTACGTCCGCCTTTCCAGGTGCCCAGGCCCAGAAGGAAAGCTCAGCACTGACCCCCAGGTGGGCAGAAACAGGCAGAGCAGGCACCCCAGGTCAGGAGCACCTGGGTTGGCTCTCGGCCTGGCGCTGTCACCCAGCTTCTGCCTCCGCCACCGGCCGATTCCGGAGAGTTACAGGGGGCAGGAAGGTCCAGCTGCCGTCCCCCCAGCGTGTGTCCTGAGAGTGCTAGGATGGCAAGACAGAAGGACAGAAGCAGAAAGAGACACAGACACAGAAAACACCCCAAAAGAGCCAGAAAAGGAAAGAGAGAGAAAGGGAGAGGGGAGAAAGGAGGGAAAAGAGGCCAGAGAGGATGGCTAGAGGGAGATGCAAGGGAGGCCCACATACTTCACGTGTGACAGCCACTCAGAAAGCCATTTCTCCCAGGCCACCACTGCACACACAGCGTCTCCCTTAATTCTCAAAGCAATCTCGTGAGGTCAGGCTGGAGGGCAAGCAAAAGAAAGGCAAGGCTCAAAAAGGTGAAGGAATTTGGCTGGGGCAGCCAGCCTGGGCAGTAGGAAGTGGCACTAGCATTTGACCCCAGGTCTTTTCCACACACATCCTCCCTCTCCCCGACACAGCAAGTACCACTGGCCACAGCATGAGGCCCGGGGGGCTACGAGACCACACTTCGGACACTCACAGGCGGGGCCCAGGCGCCAAGAAACAAACGCTCTCTGTGCGAACGCAGACGGTTCCAGCGCCAGGCGGAGCCGGGGGCGCCGGGGCGCACGCGCGCTAGAGACGACCGGGTGCAGGACGCCACGGAGGCGGGGGCGGGCCGGGCCGGGGCGGGGGCCGGGGCGGGGCGGGGCCGGGGCCGGGGCGGGGCGGGGCCGGGGCCGGGGCGGGGCGGGGCGGGGCGGGGCCTGGCCCGCGTGGGGCCACAGGCGGGAGCCCAGGCCGGGCTAAGGCTCTGTCTGAGGCGGAAAGGGAGACAGTGGCCCCGGGGCAGTGCGGGGACTGCGTGACTTTCCGGAGGGTTCCAAGGAGAGGCGCTGCTCCGGAAAGTGGGTCGGGCGGAGCCAGCTGTGTGGAAGCCCGGCCCGGAATTCTGGGCCGGTGCCTGGGAGCCAAGGGCCTTGGAAGCCTCCTGGATACTAGAGCCCTTTCCTCCCTCAGGGCCTTCGCATTTAACTTCCTGTTCCACATGCCCGAAAAACTCTTTTCCATGCCCCGAACAAAAGCTGTTTCCCTCCCATCCTTCTGGCTCTGGCAAAAACGCCCTTCTTTGGAGGTTTCCCTGACTTCACCTGAGAAGGCTCCTGGCTCTTTTTTTTTAAAGATTTTATTGATTGATTGATTGATTAAGATTTTATTTATTTGACAGAGACAACGAGAGAAGGAACACAAGCAGGGGGAGTGGCAGAGGGAGAGGCAGGCTTCCCGCGAAGCAGGGAGCCCGATGCGGGGCTCGATTCCAGGACTCCGGGATCATGACCTGAGCCGACGGCAGACGCTTAACGGCTGAGCCACGCCGGCGCCCCTTATTTATTTATTTTAGAGAGAGTGTGTGCATAAGCAGAGGGAGGGGCAGAGGGAGAGGGAGAGGGACAAGCAGACCACAAGGAGGACGGAGCCGGTCCTGGGGCTGGGTGCCACGACCTGAGCAGATGAGTGTCCCCCATCCCCCACCCTGCTCCCTGCATAACCGACTGAGCCACCAGGCGCCCCTCCTGGCTCTTACAATAACTTGTCACCTGCCTCATAAGGATGTTTTGAGCATTAAATCAGATCATCTGGGCTCTAGCAACAGTGCCCTGCACATACTGAGAACACAATAAATGTCAGTGGTTATTATTATGTGTATTTTGCCTGTAAGCTCACTGTTTGTCTCTCCCTGTGTTGGATCCCCAAGGCCAAGCACCAGTGCCTAGCATGTAGTAGGAGCTCCACAAATACTGTTGGATGAGTGAGTGAGTGAACAAAGTCAACTTGTGGCATCCCAGCCAGAGCCTGGCACCGTCTAAGCCCCAGACCCCAAGAGAGGTAGCTGTCCATGTTAGGCAGAAGTTTCTCCCCGTCAATCCGGACAACCCTGGGGAGGCCAGGGAAGCCCCCAAGCTTATCCTCCTGGATCTTCAAAGCCTAGGAGGCCCCAGCAGGAGGGAACTGGCACTCCCGGCTCTGGGCACATGTCAGTCCTCACCCCCAGCCTCACTCATGCTTGCCCACACACAGTGTCAAGGTCAAGACTTTCCCCATCTGTCCCCTGCCCTCCCTGACTCTTCTCCAACCCTTCCCCTGACCCTCTTCTTCTGAGCACCCACCTCCTTACAGTATAGCTCTTGCCAGCTTAATTGGAGGTATTCTTTTAGAGATCTTCTTTACAGGACTGGGCCATCACTAAATCCTGTTTCTCTTTGGGAGCCTAACTTTGTGCCAGGCACCATGCTGGGTGTGAGGAATGATGCAGTGACCACAGCAAACAAAGGCATCAAGGGAGAGCCCCCTGAGCAGGAACCTCTCAGCCGAAGAGATACAGAGTGAACGGGCGCCCTCCTGGCCAGAAAGGAGGGGAACGACATTCCAGGCAAGGGCAATTATAAAGTCAAAATCCCAGAGGTGGAAATGAACTTGTTGTAGTGACAGAGGGAAGACCAGATTGACCAGAAACTAAGGGGTTAGGGGAACGGAAGATGGAGTTGAGTTAGAGAGGCAGGCAGGGGCCAGACGGTGTAGGTCTTATAGGCCATGGGAGGTGGGGGGTGTCTTTCCTTAGTGCAGAGGCAGTCACTGGAGGTGGGGTTTGCTTTAGGCCTGTAAAAACTGGCTAGAGGAGAGGCAGGGAGCCTAGCAAGGAGGCTGGTGCAGGATCAGCACCAGGCTGGAGGTGGTGGGACTTGGCTCAGGCTTAGCAGGGCACAGTGGAAGGGTTCAGGGTCTACTTTGGAGGCAGACACACCAGGTAGTCAACAGGACAGGCTGCATGACAGCAGGAGAATGAGTGGGGGCAGCGGCAGGTGAGGGAAGAGATCATTCAAGGGTGACTCCTAGGTTTTTAGAAGAAGGAGGAACCACGACTGGGATGGGTAGGTGGGAGAGAGAAGCAGGTTGGACAGGCTGGGGGGGGCGGGGGGCGGGAGCTCCGTGTGGGGTGCGTCAAGTTTGCAACACCTATTAGTCATCTGAGAGGTGTGCCAGGTAGTGCTGTGTCTGCGGGTCGGCCAGCTGGACAAAGATGGGCTTCCGCTTCTCCTTCACTCCCAGCATCCCAGCCAGAGGCCAACACCGTCTGGGCACCTGACAACGGTTTGTTAACAGAAGGAATGTCTGGAGGCGCCTGGGGGGCTCCGTCGTCGGGCGTCTGCCTTCGGCTCGGGTCGTGATCCTGGGGTCCCGGGATCGAGCCCCGCATCGGGCTCCCTGCTCAGGGGGAAGCCTGCTTCTCCCTCTCCCACCCCCCCCCCCCGCTTGTGTTCCCTCTCTCGCTGTGTCTCTCCCTGCCAAATAAATAGATAAAATCTTTTAAAAAAAAGAGAGAGAAGGAATGTCTGAAGCTACCCTCAAAGTCGAGTTTACAATCAGCCTTCCCTCAACCACCAGGGGGCAGCATCACCCCCCAAAACAGCCTCCCCCCAGGTCAGGAACTCCCCTCAACCTCTTTCCACCCAGGGCTCCAGCAGCCGCTCTCTGGGGTTCAGGGAATCAGTGAGGGCTGCCCTGGAGAAGACTGTCTCTCTCTTGAAGGACCCAGGCTTCGGGCCTGCTGGGGCCCCGGGCAGGGGTGGGGTGGGGTTTTCAGGTGGTGAGGGGAAGGTGGAACCACCTCCTGGACCAGGATGGCTGCCCTTTTGAGCCCAAAGGGACAAGTTGATGAAGAAGAAATTTATTTATTTGTTTGTTCATTTATTTACTTATATTTTTATTTTTTATTTTTTTTATTTGAGAGAGAGAATGAGAGAGAGAGAGAGAGAGAGAGAGAGAGCGAGCATGAGGGGGGAGGGGCAGAGGGAGAAGCAGACTCCCCGCGGAGCAGGGAGCCAGATGCGGGGCTCCATCCCAGGACCCTGGGATCTTGACCTGAGCTGAAGGCAAATGCTTGACGACTGAGCCACCCGGGCGCCCTGAGGGAGAGCTACTCTTAAGCTGACTCCCCACTGAGCATGGAACCCGAGGTGATTTGGGGACACGATCTCATTACCCCAAGATCACAACCTGAGCTGAAACCAAGAGTCAGATACTTAACTGACTGAGCCACCCAGGCTCCCCTTATTATTATTTTTTAAGTAACCTCTACACTCAATGTGGGGCTTGAGTTTACAACCCTGAGATCAAGAGTCCCATGCTCTACCGACTGAGCCAGCCAGGTGCCCTTGGGAAGAATTTTAAAAATAAGGGCTGCTCCAGAAAACTCCGGCCAGCAGCGTGAGGCTGTAGTCAGTCCCTAAGAGTTGAAGAGTTGGGGTGGGGTGGGAGGAGGGGAGGTTAGAGGCCTCGTGTTGTGGCATCCTGTGTGCCTCTGGCGCTGTTCTGCTCCAAATTCTGTGCTTGGGCTGAGGAACTCATTCACTCAGTCACTCATTCATTCATCAAACTGTGCCTTTCTGTCAGGTCCTGTGGGGGCACTGGGCAAGAGGGGAACTGAGAGCATCAGTTACACTCGGAGACTGTATATACCCTTTTGTTTTCTTTTTTACATCAGCATTCCCAACATCAGGATGCATTTTCCAATTGATACATTTAACAAAACTTCAACCACCCCTCCCCCCACCCCCAGTCAAAAACTTGAAATGATACATTTTGTAACTGATGTTGTTTTCAAATCAAGGAAGTAGGTGCTAAGTGCAGAACTGGAGTACCCAGGTTGGGGTCAGGGAGCTGGGGGCAGCTACCTGGAAGAGGTGTGTCTTAAAGGACGAGTAGGAGTCAGCCAGGGAAGACAGCACACAGAGTGCTTGTTGGCACAGGAAAGAACAGAGGGACAGAGGTGAGGAGGATGGATGGTCTGGTGGGGGATCCGGGTGCAGAGAATGGTGGCAGCCCAAGCAAGAGAGGGGAGCAGGGCCCCGTCATTCAAGTCCCTTTGACTTAAGGAACTTGTTCACCTGACCTGCTTTGAGCAGAGTGGGTGGGGACCCAGAGCCCCCTGCGCACTCCCCATTCTCAGCAGCTCCCAAAGTCCTTAGTAACTCCAGCAGGTCTGGATTGGGGAGCGGTGTCTCTGGTCAGGGCCTGCACCAGCGCAGCAACTATGGGGATCCTGAGAAGTGGGCAGGTTTAAGAAGATTCTCAGGCCAGACGAGAGGCTGTGGTGAGAGATTAGGCCAGGGGGCAAAGGAATTGTCAATTGTCAAGGATGATGCCTGGAGGGGGCGCCTGGGTGGCTCAGTTGGTTAAGCGACTGCCTTCGGCTCAGGTCATGATCCTGGAGTCCCGGGATCAAGTCCCCCATCGGGCTCCCTGCTCAGCGGGGAGTCTGCTTCTCCCTCTGACCCTCCCCCATCTCATGTGCTGTCTCTCTCTCATTCTCTCTCTCTCAAATAAATAAAATCTTTAAAAAAAAAAAAAAAAGGATGATGCCTGGAGTTCTGACCTGGGTATCTGGGGGGGTGGTAGTGCTGCCTACTGAGAGGGGACCTGATTATTTCTTTCTTTCTTTTTTTTTTTTAAAGATTTTATTTATTTATTTGAGCAAGAGAGAATGAGAGATAGAGAGCACGAGAGGGAGGAGGGTCAGAGGGAGAAGCAGACTCCCCGCCGAGCAGGGAGCCCGATGCGGGACTCGATCCCGGGACTCCGGGATCATGACCTGAGCTGAAGGCAGTCGCTTAACCAACTGAGCCACCCAGGCGCCCAAGGGACCTGATTATTTCTGATGTGCTCTGGTGCCGATCTCAGAAGGTAGCCTGAGAAACGCAGAGAAAAGGGCGCTTTGCTTTGCAAAAAGTGGTTACTGGCCCACAAACTGGCATGAAGCTTGAGCCCCATGTGCCCAGGACTGGGAAGGGATCTTGTCATCTTGGAAAGCAGAGAAAGACTCCAGAGAGGAGCATGTTGAGATGAGATAGGGGGTGCTGCTTTGAGACACATGGATTCCCCCCCACCCCCACCCCGAGTCCTCTCAGGGGAGTGAATTTCCCTTATCAGGCAGCACTGACCCTCCTTTGTCCTCCCAGGCTGAGAGAGGTTCGATTCCGTGTTGTGGAATCATGATGATTCCGTCAAGATTTCATGGATGGGTGGGGGTGCAGGCCAGGGACCTGGGTCTACAAGGGCGGGGGTGGGGTGGGGGGGGGCGCTGGCGCAGGGTCCTTCGTCCTCCGTGGGAATCCTGGGGCAAGAGCTGGGTCTAAAGCAGGAGGGGTGAGGGTTGGGGCTGAGGTAGGCCTGGAGCCTGACTGCAGTTGTCAAGTCCCAAATTCATGGGGACTTGTCAAGGGTTCTGGGTCCGGACTGGGTCCCTGGTTGGATATCCTGGTCCTGGGTCTGTGTTCGGAGTTCTTGTTATTGGTCTGGAACTCTGGTCTGGGGTTGATGGTCCAAGTTCAGGTCTGGTCCTTGTCTCCAAGTCCAGAGTTTAGGGCAATGACCATGGTCTGGGTCTGGGGTTGGCATCAAAGTTGGGGTTAGTAACCAGGATGGGATGAGTGTTTGAAGTCATGGTCCAAAAAACTAGATCTGGGGTCCTGTTGAGGGTCTGAGGTCAGTATCAAGGTCTGGGTGTGGAGCCAGGGCAGGACAAAGTGTTGTGATCTCAGGTCACAGAGTCTTAGACTGTGGTCCAAGGTCTGGGCTTGGGGTCCTGTTTGGAGGTTGGGGTCAGGAATGTTAGCCAGGTCTAACGTCAGGTCGTAGACTTCGACCAAGGTCCAGAAGTCAGGGGTTATGTCCAGGGTCTGAGGTCCAAGTCCTGGAGATCATGTTCTGAAGTGTCAAGTCTGGGGTGAGAGCCCGGGTCTACTGTGGAGTCCCGGATCCGATATGGGATCCGAGTTGTGGTCAAGGTCTGGGTCCAGGGTCTTCTTCGGTCCCGGGTTCCCGGGGAGTTCCAGATCTGGAGTCAGGGTCATGGCCCAGGTCGGGGTCGGGGTCGGGGTCGGGGTCGGGGTCGGGGTCGGGTCCCAGTCAGGTCTGAGAAAGGGTCTGCGCCGGGCCGCCGGGGGTCAGGCTCGGGCCAGCCTGCCGCGGCCTCCAGGGGGCGCCGCCGCCCGCCCGGCCTCCCGCCCGCCCGGCCCCTCGCGGGCTCGCTGGCGCTGTGCGCGGCAGGCGGGGCCGGAGGCGGCGGCGGCTCCGGGGCGCGGGCGGCGGTGGCGGCGGCGGCGGCGGCGGCGGCGGCGGCGGCGGCGGCGGCGGCGGCGGCGGCGGCGGCGGCGGCCCGACTGCAGTCCCGGCGGGAGCGGAGCGAGCCGGGGCCGGGCCCGAGCCGGCGCCATGGGGCGGCGCCGCCTGTGAGCCGCGGCGAGGGAAGCCGCGGGCGCCGAGCGGGGCCAGGCGGGCGGCGGCGCCCGAGGCCGACGGAGCGGCCGGGCCGGGCCGAGCGCGCCGAGCGGAGCGGAGCGGAGCCGAGCGGCGGGAGAGGCCGCCGCCGCCGCCAAGATGGCGGACCTGGAGGCGGTGCTGGCCGACGTGAGCTACCTGATGGCCATGGAGAAGAGCAAGGCCACGCCGGCCGCGCGCGCCAGCAAGAAGATACTGCTGCCCGAGCCCAGGTGAGGCGGCCGCCGGCCGGGCCCGCTCCCCGAAGCCCGAGCCCGCGGCCCCTGACCCCCCCCCCCACCCCGTGCCCCAGCCTCCGCTCGGGGCCCGGCCAACCCCGACCGGACCCCTCGGCCCCAGGCCCAGGGCACCTAAACCCGGAGCGCCGGGCCCCTGGCTCCCCGAGCCGCGCAATGCCCCCTGCCCCGCTTCCTCCCTTCCCTTCGTACACGCTGCCTGCCCTCGCCTCCGTCAGCCCCGCGCCCCTGCTCTCTCCCACGGGGGCCCCATGCTGCCCTCCGTGCCCCTCCCGGTAGCCCGTCGTCCCCGTGCGGCCCCCTCCTCTGCCTGCCACCGTCCCCCTGGCCTGACTCCCATCACCCATCCCTTTGCTTTCCCGACTCCCTGCACCCCGCCTTGGGTTCCACTACCCCCACTCCTGCCGCCTCTGGTCGACCCTTGTGTGAGGTTTGGGGGAGACAGCAAGTCTTCCCGGTCTTCCGCACACTTCTGGTGGGTCACCGGCTTGGGGTAGGGTTGAGAGTGCTTTGAGGGTCAGGGTGGTGGTGGGGAGCAGGGTGCGGTGTGTGCCCCCGGCCCGGTGGGGGTCCGGGGAGACACCCACTGCCCCTCACTCCTCCAGTCCCTCCTCTGGCGGGCCCTGCATGTGGTGCCCTGTGGGTGCCGTTGGCCAGAGGACATCGCTGCACCTCTGCAGCAGCTGGACCGCGGCGGCCACCTCTCCGGGAGACAACTGATGTCACCGCCCCTGGTATCGAAGTTTAAACTGTTCAGGATGTAGGCACATTCTGTTCAGTATGTGGACCATGGCTGAGGCTTGTCCAGCATTTTATGGCTTCCCGAGTGTTTTCCTATTGTTTGAGCCTCAAGGCAGCCCATGAGCAGGTAGGACAGGTGTGGTTTTGTCTCCGTGGAACAGGTGGGGAAGCTGAAGCCCCAGATGTGAGTGGCTTGCCCGGTGTCGCAGGTAATCCACGGTGGTGCCTGGTCACCAGATCAGGGCTTCTGGCTTCTACTTCCACGCAGGCCTGCGCCGGGGCCCGGCCGTTCAGCCTCTGTGGGAGCTGTGTGCCCCCCGTGATTGCTCATGCCTGGGAGTTGGCACGCTGGAAGGCTGGCTGGCCTGGGAGCCTGGGCGCCTGGGCCTGTCCTGGCTGTCGTGGTCTCATGTGACTTTGGGCAAGTCCCTTCCTGTTTCTCGGCCTCGGTTTTCTCATCTGTGAAATGTGGATAGCGTGAGATGGGGGTTGGGACCCTATGGCGGCCTGAGTGTTTGAAGCCAAGCCCAAAGCTGCCGGGAGTGCCGTGCCTACCTCTCCGGCGCCCTTCTCTGTGCCCTGTTCACTGGGTTTCGGATTGACTGAGCACCAGCCCTGGGAGAGGAAAATTGGTCTGCACTTTGAAAAGGCCGTTAGGGCCCTTTTTTTCTAAGACGTTTGCAATCAGATTTCTCAAAACAGGAACCAGGCTGACTGTCAGCTGGGGGCTGTCCAGGGAGCAGTGACAGAACAAAAATGAGTTCAGAAATGACAAAGCCACGAGGGAGGAAGCGGGGGGAGTCAACCTCTGGGGCTCACAACGGCTCTCCTTGATGGCTGGGGCCTTGAGACCCTCCTGCAGGTTGGAGTTCTGCGAGGTGTCAGGCAGAGCCTTTTCTGGAACTCTCTGTGTTTGGGTAATCTCTCCCCAGAATGCATTGCTCCTGATGGGGCCCCGCCTCGGGTTGGCTCTGCAGGTGTTAGAACCCTGAGAAACGAGCTGTTCCTCTTTTCCTGTCCCCTTTACCATCTGTGGTAGTGATGGTGCTGATAGGAAGGACGGTGGAAATTATAATAATTTATTATTTATTATGACATCTGTCATCTCAGTTGATCCAAAAACCAACTTGTGAAGTTGGCAGGGTCATGCCTTGCATGTAGTAGTTGCTCAGGAAACATCAGGACTAGGTGATGCCTGGAACCAGGCTGGGGGTCTTAGGGCAGCAGCAGGAGAACCGAGAGCCAGGTGCCATGGGTTCCCGTATGAGGTCACCATCCAGCAGCACAGCGTTGGACAGATTGCTCACGTCTGTGAGATGGGAAGAGGCTCTGGCAGTCCCTGTCACTGAGCTAAGGCCAGGCCTCTCCTACATCAGAGGACGCACCACCTTTTACTTTGTGCTTCGCCCACCCAGTGGGTCAAATGCCTCCTGCCCTGGAAGCTCATGATGACTGTGTCTCACGTTTGCCTAGCACTTTCCAGTTGGCAAAGCGGTTTTTACTCCCATTTTATTCTTCTCACAGCTGTGGGAAGCGGACACGGCAGGTGACGTTCTCCCATTTAATATTTGAAGCAACCGAGGCTCAGGGAAGGGAGGAGGCTTAGTCCTGGAGGTGAGCTGGAATTTGAACCCGGGTCTCTGGACCCCCTGCGATGCTTCATTTCCTCCACACACCCCTGTACACGTCTGCCCTCCCCTCCGGCACCCCTTGCCCAGGGAGCCGTGATCTCAGCCCCCTGGGCTGTCAGCGGCCCTGGTTCACAAGGCTCGGCCCCGACCCTGTCGTCTGGGACAGAGCGGAGCTGCTCTGGCAAAGCTAGAGCCTAGACGAGGCAGCTCGTGCCTGGGCTCACGGCTTCCCCTCACCCACAAGGGCAGGGTCCGGGACAAAGGCTGTGGTTTGTCCCTGACAAGGTGCCATTTGGAGCTGTTCCCACCTTGGGGTGGTCCATCTTGGCAGCCTCCCTGCAGCTGGTGCCCAGGTTGTGGCTTGGCCTGGAGCTGGGGCCGGCATCAGCTCTGACTTCTCAGGGCTAGGAGCTGGAGCTGCTGGGCAGGCACCGTGCCACTGGGAGTTGGCACAGGGTCCTCCCCTTCTGTCACCCTGTAGGATCGGAGGAAACAGACCCATTGCTCGGCCTTCTCATGGAAGGAGGCAGTGTTGTGTAGCTGGAAGATGGGAGACCCGGCTTCTGATCCCGCTGCAGTACCAGCCTGTCCCTTTTCCTGCCTGCGCCTGCCTCCGTTCCCAGCTCGGGGAAGCCAGGGGCCGGCCCTGCCCTGATGCCCTCGCCGTGCTCCCTCCGCTCTCCGGCCTGTGGTCTGTGCTTCTCCCCGAAGGAGCTGCTGTCTCCCTCCACCAGCAGCGGCCCTGTAATTACTGTCATTTGCTTAATATGACCACGGAGGCCATGTGTAATTACTCTCTGGGCTCCTGGCTGAGGAGCCTCGCTTGGGCGGTCCCAGGAGATGCCCCTGCTCTCCCTGGTGACAGTGGCAGCCCCAGCAGCAGATTGTCGGAGCCGCGTGCCTCTTGCAGCCTCCCATTTTCTTGGCTCTTTCCTGGTCCCTCCCCCACCATGGATTTCCTCCTTCCTGCCCCTTTCTGGCTTCCCTGTCTCCCAGACCGGGCCACTCACTCTTCCTCTGCTTCTTCATTCCTGTTAACTCTTTGCCTCCAGGACTTCCTGCTCTTGATTTGGGGGGGAGGGGGCGGGGAAGGGGTGCAGGGGAAGGTTTCCTCCCTTCCCCTTCCACTTCTCCATCACCAGCAAAACCCTGGTGTTTCCAGCCTTATCCCTCACCCAGAACTTTTCACCCCAGTAGTAGCTCAACTCCCCACTCCCCGAACAAGGTGATCTTGTCGGCTTGGCTCTCGGTCCCTTTGGGCCTTTGAGGCCCCTGCTTTCCTCAGGAATGGGTCTCTGGGATGTCTGTGCCCATCTGTTCTCCTTTCCAGAGCGTGGGGCTTCACATTTTTGCCATTACATTACTCACCCGCCCGCCCGCCATTCCCTCAGTAAGTGGATTTGAAGGGAGCGTGAGCATCACAGGTTGGAATCTGCAGGGGAATCTGGGCTCTGTCAAACCAGGAATAATGTGTCCTATTAATGCACGATCAATTCCTAGTAGTAAATTCCCGGTGACGTCAGGTGTAGGCACTCTGCAGCCGCGTTTCCTCCCCGCCCCGGGCACCCAGGGGCTGCGTGCACGCGCCTGGTGCTTCCAGGATATTATGCTTCTGCCTCAGAACAAACCGCAGAAGCCAGGAGCACGTGAGAGCCTTTCAGGAACGCACAGCCTCCTTTCACACCTGCCCCCTTCTTACTGTGGCCCCCAGGGGCCACTGTCCTCCCTGCTGGTCGCATAAGACAGACTTGGGTTCGAGTTACCGCTATTCTGTCTCAAGCAAGAGACCCTAAAAATGACCTGTTGGGCTGCAGCGTTTTTCCAAAACAATAACCTTCCTTCTTGGCATCGCTGCTCCCTCCAAGGGTAGCCTCTGTGTGGGCAGAGGAGCAGGGTTTCCGCTGCGAGTTTTCTGGTGTTGAAGTGTCGGCAGTGCTGTGTCTGAGTGGGGTGTTCTTGGACCCTGGAGGCCGTCGGGGTCGGGGTCGGGGACAGCCCCTTCCTGGAAACCCCGGGCCAAGGAGGCCTGGAACTTTGCTCTTGGTGCATTTTTCACGTAATAGCAAATTGCAGGGTGTGGTGCTCATGCCACGTTCGTACAGAAGCCGTGACGTGAGGCCAGACTGCCCCCTTGCCCCCTTCCGCACACCCTGCAGGGTGCCACTCTGCGGCCCCTGCACCGGTGGGAGCCGGACACGGTCCTTCGGACGTCTGCGGGGGAGGGGGGGGGCTTGTGTGTGTGCTGCCTGGCGGCTATTGTCGTCTCTTCCCGGGCCTGGCCCGGGGCTCGGGCTTCGGGCTTTCCCATCGGGTGTGTGGCCCTGTTCTCGAGCTCCGAGGACACTGGGAGCCCCAGGGAGAGTCACTGAGAAGTATTAATAAGAAGCCCCAGGGGACTTCCTCCTACTGCTGCCACCTCGGTGCCAGGTTTCCTGGAAATGCCACAGAGGAGCTGCAGCTGTGGCCACGGCCTCTGCTCCGTGGCTTGTGCTCCAGCCTTTCCCAGAGTGTGGCCGCACCAGACCCGCCAGGCCTCTAGCCCCTGTGCCAGCTTGCAGCGTCCTGGGGTTTCGCGACCCCGGCGTCCCTGTCACACAGGAGCTCGGGCACCATGGCCCCGGCCCGCCAGGTGCCGGACTCCTGGGAGCAGTGCTGCCCGCCGCCCACAGCACTGGCAGGGGATGGAGGGAAAGGCAGCCCGGGCACAAGTCTGGGGTCCTCGGGGACCCTGCCCCCAGCTCTCCTGCAGAGGTTGAGGGGAGGCCCCTGCCCGGCTGGACACCCTTTCTCAGGGAGACTTGGACGTTGTCTCGGTTTCTGGCCGCCAGCTCAGTGTGGGATGCGCGGCAAGCCGCTCGGCTTCTAGCCTAGATTTCTTCACCAGCAAAACAAGTGTGTTTGCTTCTGACCCCTGCTGTCCCTCCCAGCCCGCGCACAAGCTACTGTCTGTGACCCCGTGTGGGAGTCACCTGTGAGAGCCCAGATCAGCTCACCAGGCTTCTGTGCCACAGAGCAAGGGACTTTGCTTTTTTTCTGAACCACGTGGTTCCAGAAGCTACCGGAAGTTCTCCGCCACAGCCCTTACCGCCTTCCTGCCTGCCGTCCTGTCACCCCTGCCCGCACTCCGGGCTGGGAGGGAGGACATGCTCTCTCCCTCAGCGTCAGGCTTGGCCTGCTCCTCAGAGCAGCTGTGGCCCAAGCCAACGGCCCTGGCCATAGGCGGCCCCCCTGTCATGGCAGGGCCGGCCCTCCCGCCAAGGGGCCCTTGCTACTTTGTTGGGGCACGTATCAGGCTCTGCCCACCCCCCACCCGCCCCCCCACCCCCAGTCCCCGAGGCAGATCAGCATGAGTGTGTGAGGCTGGTCTGTGAGCAGAGGGGCCTTGCAGCCCCTCACCTGACCCGGGGGGTGCTCCTGGCCAGAGCGCGCCAGTGCGGTCGGGAGGCCCCCTGGCCATAGGACGTGGGAGGTGTGGAACAGAGACCCAAACAAGACTGAGTAGCTCGGGATCATGTTCTAGAAGAGGCACGGGCCGTGGGATCCCGGGAGGAGGGGACATGAGCTGACAGCTCTCACAGCAAGGCTGGCGTCTTGGGACAGTTCTTCTGCTGTGTCCTCTCAGGCTTTTTAAATGGACAGCACGGTGGGGGCGACTTCAGCAATTTGTTGACATCCTCATTTCACAGATGGGGAAACTGGGCGTTTAAAGTCTGTGACTAGGGCTGGCCTCCGGGGAAGGGGGCTGGGGCGAGCCATTTGGAGCTCTCTCTTCCCCAGAGAGACTGGGAGCCTCCGGGTCCTTCTGGCGGGGAAGAGGCAGGCATTTGGCTCTCCCGACAACGCAGAGTTGATCTGGCAGCCACGTGCTCCTGGATATCAGAGTTGTTGGCCTGGGCGGGGGCGGGAATGCTGCCCCGGGCTCGTCGCCACTCTAGACTCCACCAGTATCAGGGAGCGGGTGTTGGAGACGGAGGTGACCCAGCCCAGGAGGCCACCACCGCCTCCCGTGCCAACCTGTACTTGCCTCCCTGGTGGGAGTGTGTCCCGTAACATGTTTATCTAACCTGCCAGCCCCATAAGAACCGACAGGAAGCCCTAACGTTGTCGCTTTGGGGGCCTTCCATTCAAGGGCTCTGCTCAGTCTGATCTCATGTTTGGGTGGGGGGGGGTTGTTTATTTTATTTAGAAAACATTTTTTTCTTTTTAAGGAAGAAAGTGAGGTGCTGTGGGCTGGGAAGAGAGTTGTGGCCGTCCCTTGCAGCTTCGGAGGGGAGGCGGGGTCTGGTCACCCGGGCCCCACTTTCTGCTCTTTCCTGGGCTGAGCCCACAGCAGGGCTCCTGGGAAGGGAGAAGCCTGTGCTGGAGGCCAGCGCCCTGAGAAGCGACCATCCTGGCTCCCTCATCCGCAGGTCCTTGTCAAGAGTGCATTTCCCTGGCGAGTCCAGTTCACGGTTGTTCTGGGGGCCACCGAGTCCCGTGGTGGGAAGTGATGGGCATTCCCATTGTAGTGTCTTCGCTAAGCTGGTGCCAGTCTCGCTGACTTCCTCGAAACCAGTCTGGGGCTTAGGCAGGCTTCCCAGTGCCTATCACAGGGGCCGTGCCCAGCGGGCTGGTGGGGTCACCCTTCGCGGGCTGGAGTCACTTTGCCTGTCATCTGCATCCACCTGGCTGGGCCTCCCGCCTGACTGCATCTGACCGCCATCTGACCATTCACCTCCATGGAGGATTGACGTTTTGTGATATTTTTTTCCCACTTTATTACTTCGTCCATCCCCTCCTATAGACCAAAATGTCCCCAAACAGAGAATTGGGTGCAGACGTGGCGTGCCAAGAGCTGAGCCAAGGGGTGGTGAGGATCCAGCCTTCCTGGTCCACTTCACAGGTAGAATTCAGGCACTTGGCCCTTGTGGGGTTCCCAGGGCTCCGGGCTCGGACCCTCCCTCCTGGCCGCCTGGTCTCAAGACCCTGCCAGGCCTTCTCTGCCTTGCCCTGGGCCCTCGCTGCTGTGCCGCACCCCACACACCCCTGATCCGCCCCACTGTCCTCCCAAGAAGGAGGTCCTGCCCTCTCCCTCACAGGGAGAGGAGCCGTAGGGCTCCAGTCTCTCATCTGCAGGCCCCAGGGAAGGTTTTTCAAGCTCCTGCCGTGTGTGAAACAGAGTGGGCCTCCTGAGTGCCCTGCGTCCCTGTGAGTCCCGTGGAGCTGAGGAGATGTGTTCTTGTCAGTGGCTGGTGGATGTGAGCTGGTGTGGGGCACTCAGGAGGGGAGGGCATGCCGGCATGGGTGAGGGCCGCACCCTGGCCTCGGAGCCCCTGCGCAGGGCAGAGGGCATCCTTGCTTTCCCCAGGGGAACCAGCTCGGAGGTAGCGTGGGGCCACCGAGCCGCTGGCCCGTGGCTGGGAGCTCTCCCCTTGTTGGTTGGAGTCAGAGGCTGGGGACACAGGACGGCTGTCCTGGTCATCAGCACCCTTCTTCCTGTTGGAGACCGCTTTTGGAGGATGTCACAGCATCTTTCAGCCTCCGAGGGCCGGGAAGCAGGGGGAGGGAGTCATTGCTTAAGTATTGTGCTTCTGACGGCTCCGAAGAACGCTGCCCTGTTACCTCGGGCGGCCTTTCCTTGCATGGCTCAAACTTGAGCAGAGGCCTCGGGGGCTGGGGGCTGGGTAGGAGGAGAAGGAGAGTGCTGAGGGGAAAGGGGCAGGGGTCCCCCTGCCTTCTTGCCCAGGCCCAGGGGCTGGGCAGCGCCCCTGGGCCGCGCCGGCCCTGCCTGGAGCGCTTTCACCTCAGGCACCTCTTCGTGGCCGGAAGCCTGGCAGGCCCGGCCTGCTGTCGCCGCGGGCCCGAGCCTGCTCCCAGCCGTTTCTTCCCTTCCTTACTGGTCGTGCCTCTTGCGTCGTCCCCAGCTGGGCTTCCTCCCGTCTGCTCTGGACCGAGCCCCCTCCTGCCTGCTGGCCTCTTGCGCACCCTTGGCTGGGTCTTCCCCTGCTTGTCCGTACACCCCCCACCTGCCCTGGGCTGTGCCACCTGTTCGCTTCCTGTTTGCCCGGAGGACCCAGCGGAGCTCCTCGCCCACACAGCCTCTCCTGACGGCCCAGAGTACGCTCCCTTTCCCACATGGCTCCCATCAGGCTTTGGCGCACACCGTCTAGTGTCTTAGAGCCACAGATGCAGAACCTGCGCCCTGGGAGGGCCTGCCTAGAGGGCAGGGGTGCATGGAGCCTTCCAGTAGAGGATGTGCAGCAGGCCCCGGTGACCTGCGCTGGGCTCCAGGAGGGATGCAGTGAGGCGGGGGCACAGAGCCCGGACTCTCTCATCCCTGGTCCTCACCAGCCGCAGTGTCTTTCGTCAGCGGCCTGCCAGTGGTCTCTCATATCCTTAGGGCTGTGCGCATTGCGTGCGCTCAGGTGTGCCTGCCCAGCTTGGTCCTCAGTACAGGGTTGGAGTGTTCCTCGGGAGCTCGGGCTCCGGAAGGCCAGGCTGATTACAGCTGGCCAGCATGACAGGCAGACTGGCCGGGCTGGACTGCTCGTGGCCCAGGAGAGCGGAGGAGGGGACGGCAGGGTACCACTGGGGCGTGAAGGGTAGCCCCGCGTCGCCTGCTCAGACAGTCCTTGGTGTTAAGGGTGAGCTCTCTGATGGGGAGTGCTGGCTTGGGCTTCTGTGGCCACGACGGCCGGCCTCTCCCCTGCCCCTGCAGCCCTCCCGGGTGTGGCCTCTCCCCTGCCGCCCTCCCAGGCAGCCCAGGGGGAGGGGGCGCATGCTTAATTCAGAAGTTCGGGACAAGGAACTGAGGCTTGGTTTTTGTTTTGTTTTTACTTTGTAAAAACTTTGAGATAACGATTCACGTAACATAAAATTCATCTTTTTAAAGTGTACAATCCAGGACATTCTCTGCATTGCGCAACCCTTCCCCTACCTCATTCCGGAACATTTCTATCACCCCCAAAAGAATTCCCATACCTGGTGCAGTCACTCTTCTGTCCCCCAGCCCCTGGCACCCACTAATCTGCTTCCCGTCTCTGTAGATTTGCCTGTTCTGGACACGCGAGATAAGTGGAATCATAGAACTTGTGGCCTTTTGTGACTCTCTCTTTTCACTCAGCGTGCTGAGGTTCATCTGTGCGGTAGCATTTCTGTACATCAGCGCTTCGGCCCACTTTATGGCCAAGCGGGATCGTACTGGTAAGGTCAGGCCCCATCTAAGTTACCCATCATCTGCTGATGGTGAGGCCTGGCTTCTGAGGCTTGGCCGTGTTCCCGAAGCTGGCATGAGGCCGTACTGGGACCCGACTTCTGAGCAGCCACCTGCTGGCCACCCTAGCTTTGAGGGACAGAGCACGGGTGGGCAGGCCCAGGCTGGTGGCTGCCTTCCTGGAGGGAGCGGTGGTACTCTGCATTCCGGGAGAGGAAGCGGCGGGCTTCCAGGCCAGCAGGGCGGCGGGGCCTGGCGGGAGCCCCGGGAGTCCCGGGGGCTCCCGCTCACCGAGGCCCTCTGTCTCTCAGCATCCGCAGTGTCATGCAGAAGTACCTGGAGGACCGAGGCGAGGTGACCTTTGAGAAGATCTTCTCTCAGAAGCTGGGTGAGTCCATGCGGAGCTCCGCCAGCCCCGAGGACTTCCCACCACTGTCCAGCTGCCCAGGCCCTGGGGTGTGGGGGCAGGAGGACCCTCAGGCCGCTCTCCTGCCCGCCCCCCCAGCTGGCCAGCCTCTGTCCGTGTCCCCCTCCCCCCGCCCCTCCCTGGAGGTTTGGCAGGGCAGCAGCGAGCACCCCATCTCCCAGGGTGGCCTCGAACTGGCGTGCCTCCCAGCCCCTGGCTGTCGGCCCCGGGAGCCCCGTGAAGGGGGTGGGGGCCCAGCAGTCTTCCAGGACTGCCGGGGAAGTTCCTCCTTGGGGTTTTTGTTTGTGAGAGTTGCAGCTTCCCCTTGGCGCAGGCACAGCTGCTCCGGGGCCGTTGGTAGAACTGACAGGAAGGGGCGGGGCCCTTCCTGTGGCGCCTGCCGAGCTGTGGTCGTCGCCCCCGCCCCCATGGGCCCTCTTTGTGAGCAACCTGCTCTGGCTGGGCCCCTAGGATCCTCCTCCTCCGGTGCCCTTGTTTTAGCAGCCGCTGCTGCAGACCTGGCCCGCGGGGCGGGGCGGGGCTCCCGGAAGTCGGGCCCCAGGCCTGGCCGGGCTCGGGTCTGGCCTTCCTGAGAGCAGGATTTCAGCTCTGGAATGGGAGTGGGCGTGGGCCTGGCCTGGCCTGGCAGATCAGACCCTGGAGGGCAGTCTTGGGGAGTCAGTATATCAGGAAGCACAGTTTGGGTCCATGGCCTGTGCTGTGCGACCTCGGGCACATCGCTTCACATCTCTGTGCTTGTTGGTGTCCTCACCCGGGAATTAGGACTGAGAAGCCCTGTTGCCCGGGACTGTTGGAGGGCCGGATGCGTCGGCCTCAGTGAAAGCCCCTAGCCCACAGGGAAACCCAGGTCACAAGTTACTCAAAGTCCAGGCCACCCTTACCAGAGGTGATGGCTGTGTGCTCTGGCCGAGGTGCTCAGGCAGTGCCCCCAAAGAGACATGGACGCCATCCAGCACAAGCCTGGTCCCCCCATGTCAGGCTGGAGGGAGTGGGCACTGCCTTACTTCTGCTTTGAACCCGCAGGGCTGCTCTGAGGCCAGGCCTCCAGCCCCCATTCCCTGGGAGGGGTGAGGCCTGGCCTGCCCAGGGAAGGGGGAGGCCTCCTGGGAGCCCTTCCCGTAGCTTGTCCCACCTCTTACCTTCCCCAGTCACCCCTGGCCTGTGTTTCCCAGGACCTCCCATCTGGCAGAAGAGCCCCAAGTTCTACTCATGCCCACCTGACAGGCCTCCCGGAAGTCTGTTTCTGTAACTGTTTCTCAGGGCTGCTGTGAAAATCAGCCAGATACGGAGGGGGCACGATATGGGGGGGGGGGGTGGTCCAGGGAGAAGGCCCCCTGGAAGGCCGCCCTCCCCCTGCTGTGCTCTGGCCTGACCCAGGGGATCAGCACCCATACAGCCTGCCCAGTGGGCGTGTTGCCCTTGAGCAGCAGGTGCAGGCCCTGGACTGCAGCCAGAGGGTGGGTGGGCAGCCAGAGCCAGCCCGGAGCCTCCGCCTCCCCAGAGAGCCCATCACATCCCAGCCACCCCCCGAGGAAGCAGATTCTGGGAGGGGTAGGACTGAGAATCTTCAGTTTGTGGCAGCTTTGGAGGCCACCTTGCCCAGTCCCTGCCTAGGGCAGAGACCACCTCCGCCTCCTCCTTGGCCAGTTCTGCCCACGCCACCCACCATGAAGGGAAGGCCTCCAAGGGGTGTGGCTCCATGTGACCCGACCCCCTTGCTTTCAGGGTACCTGCTCTTCCGAGACTTCTGCCTGAAACACCTAGAGGAGGCCAAGCCCTTGGTGGAGTTCTACGAGGAGGTGAGGCCCCTGCTGCCTGGAGAGAGGGGAGGGGGTTGGGCTGCGTTCATTGAATCTGCAAGATGCCTGGCATTGGCGCCTCCATGTCACCTGTGGGGATCTCGTCGTCTAGATCAAGAAATACGAGAAGCTAGAGACAGAGGAAGAGCGCTTGGCTCGCAGCCGGGAGGTCTTTGACACCTACATCATGAAGGAGCTGCTGGCCTGCTCGCATGTGAGTGCCCCGGCCAGCTTGTCCTCAGGCCTAGACCCAAGTGCCGGCCCACAGCGGCCTGGGTGCTGGGATGGAATGAAAGGACCCTGCGGAGAATTCACAGCCACCTCTGTCTTCCCCAGCCCTTCTCGAAAAGTGCCACTGAGCACGTCCAGGGCCACCTGGTGAAGAAACAGGTGCCTCCGGATCTCTTCCAGGTGTGTACGGGGCCTATTCCCTTCTGCCTCCCGGCCCAGCCAGGGTCACCCTTGGGCAGCTGAGGTCACGGGGCGTGGTCACCTCCTAGTCTGGCTCAGTCACCAACCTCCAGCTTCCTCCCTTAGCCATACATCGAAGAGATTTGTCAGAACCTCCGAGGGGATGTGTTCCAGAAGTTCATCGAGAGGTGAGAGCCGGGCACGTGCGGGAGGGGAAGGTGAGGAAGAGGCTATTCTGAGAGGGTGTGCATGGTGTGCAGGAGAAAAGCCAGCCTGCTTCAGGCCCGGGGCGTGCGGGTGCCTGGGCCCTACTAGTGGCCCTGTACAGACGCTCCTCAGAGGTCGGACGGGCTCCCAGCCGGCACTTCCTGCACACTCCCGCCCTGCCCTTCTTAGCCCCAGGCATCTCCGAGCCTGTCCCAGGGGATTCTCCAGGGAGCAAGAGACCACCTAAGTGTCTTTCCTTCCCATGGACTGTTTAGCACCTTGCTGGGCCCAGGAAGAATCGGGGCCATGGTAGGGGTGGTCACAAAAGGGACACACTGTCCTCCACTGTGGCCCTCATGGCCGGAGCTGGCCTGGTGGGTGGGAGCTGTAGGCTGACTTCAGCTTGATGTAAAGAACAGCTTTTGAGGGTCCCAGCTGCCCAGCCGTGGAGTGGGAGCCTCGGGGCGGCGGGGGGCGGTGAGTGCCGTGTCGCTGGAGGCGTGCAAGCAGGGCTGAGATGAGCATCGTCAGAGCTACGGTAGCAGGAGTTCTGGGTCAGACCAGAGGACCTCTTGTCCAAGCTTATCTGAAACCCGACAGCAGGTGGCCAGGCCCCACGTGGGCCGGCGCTCTGCCTAGGCAGTCCAGGAGGGGACACACTGAGGCTCGGGACTGTAGGCGGTGGCCATGATATGGGGTAGGCTTTCTCCTGGCATCATTTTGCTTTCTGAAGCTCATCGGAGCCCCGGGTTCTTCTCTTACAGTGATAAATTCACACGGTTTTGCCAGTGGAAGAATGTGGAGCTCAACATCCATGTGAGTGGGCTGGAGGCCGTGGAGGACTGTGCTCCCCCCCCCCCCGCTTGCCCTCCCCAGGCTTGATCAGGGCTCGGGGCGGGGGGAGGGGTGGGGGGGCCAGGGGAGTCTGCCCTTCAGCCCCCAGGGCGGTGGCCGGGGGGGGGTCTGTGCCAGGATCCCAGTGGGGGTGGTTCAGGGCAGGTAAGTGTGTGGTGAGGGGGGCCCAGTGTATACCCCCACCCCCCGGCGTGGGACTGGCCCCCTGCTGCCTGGGTGTCTTTGCCCCGAGGCAGGGCCCGGGCAGCCCGCAGTGACCCCTGTTGTTTGCCCCCCCTCCCCCCCACAGCTGACCATGAACGACTTTAGCGTGCACCGCATCATCGGGCGAGGGGGCTTCGGCGAGGTCTACGGGTGCCGGAAGGCTGACACGGGCAAGATGTGAGCACCGGCTCGGAGCCAGCGTCGAGCGGGGTGCCTGAGAGAAGGGAGGGCTCCCTGGGGAGGTCCGTGGGGATTGGGGCCCCCAGGTACCAAGTGAGCAGATCTCTGCAGAGGGCTCCTGTTTTCCTCCGTCCTCACCCCACAGACCCCCAGAGCCCCTGACTCACCAGCACTTTCTCCTGCCGTCTTTCTGTCTTGACTCAGATGTGTCTTATGCTTGTTGCAGTGTCTAGTCTTCACTGCAAGAGCCCTGAGGACTGCCCCTCGCCCCTGCTGACCCCCAGATGCAGCCCTGGGCTCTGCACTGAAGGTGCGGGTGGACTGACTGACCGACCGGCACCCCCCCTTCCCCTCCCCTCTCCCCAACCAGGTACGCCATGAAGTGTCTGGATAAGAAGCGCATCAAGATGAAGCAGGGGGAGACCCTGGCCCTGAACGAGCGCATCATGCTGTCCCTCGTCAGCACTGGGGTGAGCCGGGAGGGCCCGGGCTGGTCCCCACGGCAGCCTTTGGTTCTGGAGCCGGTGCAGCCCCTGCTGACTCCCCTCCCATGCCCTCCTAGGACTGCCCGTTCATCGTCTGCATGTCATACGCGTTCCACACGCCGGACAAGCTCAGCTTCATCCTCGATCTCATGAACGGTGAGTGCGTGGCCTGGCCCCAGGTGGACCCCGGGCCCGGGGGCTGGCCAGCGAGCTGAGCGCCGCCCCTGCGGGGCTGCCTCCCCCAGGCGGGGACCTGCACTACCACCTGTCCCAGCACGGGGTTTTCTCTGAGGCCGATATGCGCTTCTACGCCGCCGAGATCATCCTGGGCCTGGAGCACATGCACAGCCGCTTTGTCGTCTACCGGGACCTGAAGGTGAGGCTCCGTCCCCCGTCCCCCCCCCCCCCCCCCGGTGTGACGGGCACAGGGCCTCCAGGGGCCAGCCGGCCTCCCTTCCTCACCCTGCCCGCCGCCGAGCCGTTTTCCTGATTCCGGTTGTCATTCGGGGAGGGAGAAGACCCTGCCCGGGGCCTCGTCCCTGGACACCCGTGACCCCCTAGAGTGACCTGACCCTAGCTGGCATCTTGCCTGGCCAGACCATGTCCTGAGCTGCCCCGGAGGCAGCTCACTAGGCTTCCTCCACAGCCAGCCAACATCCTCCTGGACGAGCATGGCCACGTGCGCATCTCCGATCTGGGCCTGGCCTGCGACTTCTCCAAGAAGAAGCCCCACGCCAGCGTGTGAGTGCCCGGCCCCCCACTCTCCCTTCCTGCACCCTCCGCCCGACCCACTCACGGCCTCCTTGCTTCCACAGGGGCACCCACGGGTACATGGCCCCCGAGGTCCTGCAGAAGGGCGTGGCCTATGATAGCAGTGCTGACTGGTTCTCCCTGGGCTGCATGCTTTTCAAGTTGCTGCGGGGGTAAGTGTTCTGTCCCAGGCGGGCGGTGGGAGGGGACAGAGAGGACCTCTTCCCGAGTCCAGGTAGCGGCCTAGGGGAGGGGAGCCCACAGCTGCCTGGGTGTTAGGGTGGCACCGTCTCTGGCTTTAGATGAGTATCGTTGCTGCTGCCTGCCTCAGTTTCCCCATTCCTGCCCTCTGACCTTGTGTTTCCTGTCCAGGCACAGTCCCTTCCGGCAGCACAAGACCAAAGATAAGCATGAGATTGACCGCATGACATTGACAATGGTGAGTGTAGGGAGGCTGGGTGGAGTCCACGGGGGGCCAGGGTGGGGCTGGGGTCTCCTGTGCGTGTCTGGGTCGTGGACTCTTGGTTCTCACCAACGAACAACAAACTCGGCCACTCATCCTTACTCTGGCCTCCTGCCCCAGAGGCTCCCCGTCCCTGTGTTGTCAGAACAAACATGCCTGCTGGGGTGAGTGAGGAAGCTGGGCGCTGTCTCTCTCCCTGCCGGGGGCCAGGACTCTTCTTCGGCCCCTGCCAACGTCCGCTCCTCCCTGCAGGCTGTGGAGCTGCCCGACTCCTTCTCCCCTGAGCTCCGTTCCCTGTTGGAGGGGCTGCTGCAGAGGGATGTCAACCGGAGACTGGGCTGCCTGGGCCGAGGGTGAGTGCCTGAGGCCAGGGCCACTGTCCCAGGCCCTCCCTCCCTGCCAGGGCCGTGCGGACATGCCGCTAGGCCGGCCTGAGGGTGAGGCCTGTGTCCCGTCACCCGATCCCCCTCCTGGTGCTAGCCTCCTTTGAGGAGCTCACGGGCTGGGGCGTGACCAGCCCCGTCCGGTGTTCTCAGGGCAGGGCTGCCTGGGGTCGCAGCTGCCGGAGCTGGCGGGGGGGACCGGCTTCCAGAAGGGGCCCCTGTAACAAAGATGGTGATGATAACGATGACGACAAGAGCTTTTGGTGTTTATTAAACATTTACTGAGTGCTGGGCGTGATGTTGCAAGATTTACAAATGTGAAAACTCACAACAGCCCTAGGGTGTGGGAACTGTTGCTCTCCCCGTTTTAGAGATGAGGAAACAAGCTGAAGTTTAAGGAACTAGCGCAAGGTGACGGAGCCAAAGAATGGCTGGCCTCGGAGTTAGCCTGGGTCACCTGCTCCAGCGCCCAGATGTGCCCCCCGCCCCCGGCCTGATGCCCCGCATCTCCCCACAGGGCCCAGGAGGTGAAGGAGAGCCCTTTCTTCCGCTCCCTGGACTGGCAGATGGTCTTCTTGCAGAAGGTACCAGCCAGGGCTGGGGCCAGGCGGGCGCGCCCGAGCCCCTGCCCGGTGCTGACGCCCAGCCCGTGTTCTGCCACAGTACCCTCCCCCGCTGATCCCCCCTCGAGGGGAGGTGAACGCTGCGGACGCCTTTGACATTGGCTCCTTTGATGAGGAGGACACAAAAGGAATCAAGGTACTGGGCCTGCCCCGGCCTCTCCCACCTGAGCCCTGATCCTGGCCTGCCCGGCTCCATCAGTGGCTGGGCCTCGGGCTCCTCCTCCCCAGATATGCCTGGCGTGGGGGGGGGTGGGGGGGGCTGTTGGACCGGATCCCCCCACCCCCCCCGCCTGGGAGCCCCCGTGGCTGACAGGTGTCTGTGCCCTGTCTCCTCATCGAAGTTGCTGGACAGTGACCAGGAGCTGTACCGCAACTTTCCCCTCACCATCTCCGAGCGGTGGCAGCAGGAGGTGGCTGAGACGGTCTTCGACACCATCAATGCCGAGACGGACCGGATGGAGGCCCGCAAGAAAACCAAAAACAAGCAGTTGGGCCACGAGGAAGGTGAGGGTTTGCGGCTGCCGGGGACACCCACTGCTTATTTAGAGACGAGAAATAGGCTCAGGGTTCGGGAAGCCACCCGAGGTGACAGCGGGTGCGGCCAAACAGGGATTCAGACCCCGCGCGGGCCTGGCTGAATTCTCAACTCTCCTCGGCAGACTACGCCCTGGGCAAGGACTGCATCATGCACGGCTACATGTCCAAGATGGGCAACCCCTTCCTGACCCAGTGGCAGCGGCGGTACTTCTACCTGTTCCCCAACCGGCTGGAGTGGCGGGGCGAGGGCGAGGCCCCGGTAAGAAGCGGGCTGGGGGCAGGGTGGGGGGGGGGGGCGGTCCTGCGTTCTCACCGCCCCTCCCCGCCCCCTCCCCCCCTGCAGCAGAGCCTGCTGACCATGGAGGAGATCCAGTCCGTGGAGGAGACGCAGATCAAGGAGCGGAAGTGCCTCCTTCTCAAGATCCGTGGTGGCAAACAGTTTGTGCTGCAGTGTGACGTGAGTGGGGCCGGGGGCCAGGGGGCGGTACAGGTTGGGGACCTAGCCGGGGGGGGGGGGGGGGGCGGGGGGGCGGCCCTCCACCTGACGCCCCCCCTCCTCCGTGCCCTCAGAGCGACCCTGAGCTGGTGCAGTGGAAGAAGGAGCTGCGCGACGCCTACCGCGAGGCCCAGCAGCTGGTGCAGCGCGTGCCCAAGATGAAGAACAAGCCGCGCTCGCCCGTCGTGGAGCTGAGCAAGGTGCCACTGGTCCAGCGCGGCAGCGCCAACGGCCTCTGACCCGCCCGCCTTTTATAAACCTCTAATTTATTTTGTCGAATTTTTATTATTTGTTTTCCCGCCAAGCGGAAAAGGTTTTATTTTGTAATTATTGTGATTTCCTGTGGCCCCAGCCTGGCCCAGCCCCCAGGGGGGGCCCCGCTTGCCTTGGCTCCTGCTGCCACCAACCCAGCCACTGTCCAGCTGCCCTCAGCCTTGACCCTCCAGGGCCCTCCCCTCCCAGTGTCTTCCCGCGGAGGGGCGGGGGCGGGGGTGGGGCAGCAGCCCCGGCAGCCCTCCTGGCCCTTCCCCGGGGATGATGTCACACCAGGTTGTGCCCCCTCAGGCTCTGGGCTGTGCTCTGAGGGTGGCCCAACGTCCCCTACCCCGGGGGAGGCCGCAGCACAGGGACACTACTTGAATTTTCCCACCGCAGCCCCTCCCGTGCCAGGGGCGCAGTCCTGCACTGTCCCGTCCTCTGGCCGGTTGGTGGAGGAGGGGCCCACGATCTCCCTGACCCCAGGGCCTCGCCGCAGCGACTTGAGCTCGTGTGCCCTTGCTCGGGAAGAACCCCGGTGTCACTGGCTGGCTGCCTCCATCCCCACTGTCTGCGGACCCCGAGGGGCTCGGCCAGGAGGGTGGCATTGGCAGCAGGTCCCGCTGCCCCCCCTGCAGTGCCCCCTTTCTCCCACACCAAGCGCCCGGGCTCAGGGACCACAGAAAGGCAGCTGTGGGCTGTGTTACACTGGCCTCGCCTGGCCCCGAGGTCCCCTGCCACCCCCCACCCCCCTTCCCCGGGCTGGGCCAGGCCTCATCTGCCCAGGACCAGGGGGGGACCAGCCTGGACAGGCCGGGCAGCACAGCGAGAGGGGCCAGGTGGGGCCAGCCCTCGCCTCTCCCGGCCGGTCAGTGTGCCCCCCGGGCTGTCCAGCCCCACAGCCCCATGTCCCGTCAGTGCCACTGCCCCCCCCCCGCCCGCCGCATGTCCCCTTGTGCCAGTCGCGCTGCCCTGTGTGGTGTCGCGCCCTCTCCCCGACCCCCCCCCCCCGACCCCTGGGGCTGGGTTGGCGCACCCTCCCGTGCCATCTACTCACTCCCCGGGGTGTTCCTTCGCCGATTTTTGAATGTGATTTTAAAGAGTGGAAAATGAGACTATGCGTTTTTATAAAAAATGGTGCCTGACTTGGCTGTGTCTGATTCTTTTGTGCCCAGTCACCGTTTTCAGCTAGCACTGGGCCGGGTCTCGGGGGCACCGGGTCCCCTGCACTGCCACGCCAGGCGTCCAGGGCCAGGCTGCTCTGGCCCCGCCCCTCTTTGGGGCGGGGGCAGGGGGTCCACTGCTCTCCCACCCCCCACCCCCCCAGCTCGTCCTCCCACGCTAGGGGAGCAGAAGCCGTCTTCTGCCCGCTCTCCAGGGAAGCAGGAAGAGGTGCCTGCAGTTCGGTGCTTGGTGTCCCGTGTGGACTGGCTGACTGAGCACCCCGGCTCGCCAGGCACTGTGCTGAGGACACCCTCCGGGCAGTCCGACAAGCACCTCTGTCCTTGGGGGTCACACGGCAGCCTCTGGGCCCTTGGACCTGCCTGGCTTTAGCCTCCTCTCTTGGCTTGCTGCCCTGTAAGGGTCTCTGAGGCCCGAGGGATGCCTCAGCATCGGGCCCTTCCCCGGAGGCCCTGCTCCACTTGGTTTCCCCCATGTCCTTGCCCTTCAGGCCCCCCCAGGGGATGTCTGTTGCTGTCCGCTCCATGCGGGGCTCTGCTGGGCAGGGCTGAGGGGCCTACGTGCAGGAAGGCTGCTGGGGGTGGGGTGCTCTGGAAGTAGAGGCTGAGTCTTCGGAGGGAAAGGCCTTTGGGCTGGGCCCGCAGCGCGGGGGCGGGGAGCTGGGGAGGATGTTCCCGATGCAGGGAACGGCCAGGCAGTCAGGAGTGGCTTAGGTTAGGAGCACTGTGGGAAGGAGCCAGCCTGGGAGGCCCTGAAAACCAGGCTAAACCTGGCCCAGAGCCCGGGGCGCACTTAGTGATAAAGATGTGAGCGGACGTGGGGTCTGAACTTGGAGAGGCCCTGGGAATCCCTGAAGGCTCTGGACAGGCTGGGTGATGAGGGCGGACTGATCGATGCCCATGAGGCAGGGACGGAGGCAAAGGATAGGAAGCAGGGAGACAGGCTAGGGGCCACTGCTTGTCCAGGGAAGAAATGCAAGGACAGGAAGAACACGGCCCACCAGGAATGGGCCCCACTCGGGGACGACAGAGAGGTGGGAGTCCAAGAGGGCCCACAGGGAGGTCTATGGCACATTCAGAGGACCGCCAGGGAGTGCAGCCCCGGGGGAAAGAGGGTGAATGTGACCAGATCTGGTTTTAGGTAATGCTAACGGGATAGCATAGGACACCGGGCACAGAGATGTCCCAGAGGGAGCTGAAATGCAGTCCTGGGGATGGCGTCAGGGTTGACAGTGGAAACAGGCTTTCAGCAGGGGGGACGCCCCACTTGGGGGTTGGAGAGGGAGAAGGGGTCCTGGAAGAGGGCTGAGGAGACAGTGGAATTAGGATTCATGCCGGTGGAGAGTTGGGTGCCAGGCTGCAGAAATCAGGAGGGGCCCGGCGGGAGAACATGCCCTTAGATTTGGGTTGAAGAAGCTGGGGGAAGGGAGAGCCCTTTCCAAGGAAGGTGGAGGCTAGAGAGGGCTGCCGCGGGGTAGTGTGGCCGGATGTCCAGTCCTGGACACTCGGAGGCCTTCGAGCTGCTCTAGAGCCAAGGACTTCACAGCGACCTGATGACACCACAGGGCAGAGTGGCAAAGATCCCAGATAGCACGGGAGCCGCCTACCCACACCGAGAGGGCAGGGTGAAAATGGCAACCAGGCCCTCCCAGCCCAGAGGCTCAGTTCAAACTTCTAGAAGAAATATGTAGGCAGTTATCTTACCAATAGGGAGACTGAGACCAGAGGGTCAGCCTTGGCCAAGCCTGGCGGCTGCCTCACCACCTACCAACACCAGACCCCAGGCTGCGGCCAGGGTAACAACGACAGAGCTCAGGCGGCTGAGGCCTGCACTCTAGTTCCGGTGTGGGTGGAGGGGCCGGCCCTGATTTCGAAACTCTCCTTCCTTTCCTGACGCTGGCAGCAAAGCGCAGCCTCTGCAAAAGGGATCTGTGCGTTGGGTGAAGGCAGCCATTTACGGTGGACAGTCCACTGGCAGAGGTCTGACTCCAGCCGGGCCCACTGCCCCCATTCCCCAGTGCTCCCATCCCTGACTCCAGTGACCTGGCGGGGCCGCCTCCCTGCAAGGCTGGGCCCAGCCGTCATGAGGCGACCACTAGACACCGGCCCAGGTCCCTGGGGAAGGTGCATTTAGGGACATCTCGGAGGTGACGGGAAGGGGAGCCAGGGTCCCCCGCACAGGCACAGTCAGTACCCGCGAGGCCTGGGATAGGACGCACAGGGCAGGAAGCCGGACGCACGGGTGAGTGCCGGCTGCGGAAACGCGGATAAGCCAAGGGCCGCAGGACCGCGGCCTGCTGGGCACGCACGCGCACACGCGCGCGCACGTCCCAGGGACCCAGGCCCCGCCCCTGGCCGGACCGCCCCGCCCCCGGACTCCCTCCTTCCTTTTCCGGACCCGCAAGCAGGGGTCTGCGCTGGGCCTGGGGCGCCCCCTGCAGGCTGCGGGCGGAGCCGTAGCCAGGCCCCGCCCGCCAGACCGCCCCTCGCAGACCCAGGCCAGGCTGAGGCCGGGGTCCCCGAGACGCGGGCCCTGGCTCCTTCCCCGGCGCGCGTGGTTGCCAGGGCGACTGAGCAGCGCCCCCCGCCCGCCCGCGGCGGGCGCGGCCCCGGCCGCGGTTGCCATGGCTGCGGGAGGCAAGGGGGCGCGCGGCCCGATGCCCCGCCCCGCCCCGGCGAACCCCGCCCGCCAGGCCCGCCCTCCTCGCCGCCTGCGCCGCCGCCGCCGCCGCCGCCGCCGCCGCCGCTGCCTCCCGGCGTGGGGGCTGCGGTGGGCGCAACTCGGCGCGGCGCGGACCGGAGGTGAGGGGGCCGCGGCAGGCCCGAAGCCGAGGCGGGGCCGGGTCGCCCCCGCCGCGCCCGCCCTCCCTCCCACGATGCGGCGCTGAGGCCCAGCATGGCCGGCCCGGGCCCCACCTTCCCGCTGCACCGGCTCGTCTGGGCGAACCGGCACCGCGAACTGGAGGCCGCGCTGCACAGCCGCCAGGTGAGACCCACCGGGCGCCCGGGCTGTCCTCCGCGCAGCCCACTCAAAGCCGTGGTCTCCATCCTGGAGGCCGCCCGGCCTGAGCCGAAGCCCGGGTCACCTGCGCCTCTCGCTTGAGCCTCTGGCCTCGGCTTCCAGCGCTGGGCCTTGCCCCGCCCGTCTGCCCGCTTCACACTGCATCCAGCCCCCGAATTCGCGCCACACCACCCCTGAGCCAGGCTGAGGACAAGCAACCTGGTTCTGGTCCCCAGGCCCCTCCAAACTCTTGACATCTGCAGCTGCACCGCTGCCTGACCCAGGCTGCCTGACCAGGCCCCACCGCCGGATCCCCAGCTCTCTTCCTGCCCGAAGGCGGGAGAGGTGGGCAGGCCCTTCCCACCTGCTCGCTCCCCTCCTCCTATGAGGACACGCAGGCCACCCTCAGCCATTTCCATGGCCTGTCTGCTGTCTTTATTTCCCGCCATGAGCCCCAGCCATGTTCAGCCTGGTGGCCTTCTTGCTTCTCTTTACTTGCCCTGTGTTGAGTGTCCCATCTTCCCTAGCACGACATTGAACAGGAGGACCCCCGGGGGCGCACTCCCCTGGAGCTGGCTGTGTCCCTGGGGAACCTGGAGTCCGTGAGAGTCCTCCTTCGACACAATGCCAATGTGGGCAAAGAGAGCTGCCAGGGCTGGGCAGGTATACCGCAGAGGGCAGAGGGGCTCCCCTGAGGCTGGCAGTGGGGTTGGTGCCGGGGGCCATGGACAGAGCCCCCCTCAGCGGCCTGGTGCCCCTAGTCCTGCAGGAGGCCGTCAGCACTGGGGACCCCGAGATGGTACAGCTGGTGCTCCAGTATCGGGACTACCAGAGGGCCACACAGAGACTGGCTGGCATTCCGGAATTGCTCAACAAACTCCGCCAGGTTCGCCGGGGTACAGAGCTGTGGTCCGTCAGGAGGGGTAGGGAGCCGCGTCAAGGGGCCGTGACAGGCTGCAGCATGGGGGTCACCGGTCACCTGCCACCCGCTCAGTCTGCGCACCATGCCTTCCCATCACTGTCGACGACAGTGACCCCATTCCAGGGTCATGTAGGGAAGAGGAGTCCAGGCTCACATGGGTGAGACGGGGCCCTTTAGGAGGAAAGCCGTTGCTGACGTCAGGGGTCCCGCGTACCAGAAATCTCCACAGAGCTTTAGATGTGGGCCTGTTCCCTGCGGGGAGAGTTTCGTCTGACTCTGCAGGTGTGGCCTGGTGCCCCAGAGTACCTGCTGGTCCTCCTCAAGCGTGGGGGGCAGGCCCAGAGGGGGTCATTGTGCCTTCTTTACAGATGAGGACTCTGAGACCCCCAGGGAGCAAGCAGTTCCCCCCAGGGCCCCTCCACAGTCTAGGGGCCAGGTGGAGACTGACCTCCAGGCTCCAGATACTTATAGTCCGTTTATTCCAAGACTTTATTAGGGCCCCACTTAGCCCGCCCTTTCCTGGGTGGGGTGTGGTTGTCGTGGGGGCGTGGCTAGGACCTTGCCCTTGAAGACCTGCTGAGGGGCTGGACTCCCAGAGAGGGGCTCCAGACGAGGAGCTCCCTAGGCCCACAATCCTCAGCACCAGGCCCTGACAGGTGCTCTGGTCTGTCTCAGGCCCCCGATTTCTACGTGGAGATGAAGTGGGAGTTCACCAGCTGGGGTGAGTGAGGACCTCTTGGCTTCTAGGGGCCTGGGGCGGGGCGGTGGGGGGATCCAGTGGGAAAGAACCATGGTGACCCCCGCACTCCCTGCAGTGCCCCTCGTGTCCAAGATGTGCCCGAGTGACGTGTACCGAGTGTGGAAGCGGGGGGAGAGCCTGAGGGTGGACACCAGTCTTCTGGGCTTTGAGCACATGACCTGGCAGCGTGGCAGGAGGAGCTTTATCTTCAAGGGCCAGGGTGAGCTCTGGGGGACTCACTGTGGGCATGAGGCGGGCCAGGACCCCCACCCCCAGCACCCCCCGCCGGATTCTCCCGTGGCGTAGTGAGGACGGTGCTGTTCTTTTTCTCTCCTTTGTGGAAACAGAGGTTGAGGGTGGAGGGGACCCACGGGCTGGGGCCTCACCCACTTAGCAGCAGGAGGCTGAGGGCACCGTGGTGGCCCTTTCCCCCGCTGTCTGGGGCCTAGCACTGACTTGTTGCCCCTCACGCACCCGTGCCGGCTGGCAGAGGCAGGAGCCTTGGTGATGGAAGTGGACCACGACCGGCAGGTGGTGCACACCGAGACGCTGGGGCTCGCCCTGCATGAGCCGGAAGCGCTGCTGGCCGCCATGCGGCCCAGTGAAGAGCATGTGGCCAGTCGGCTCACCTCTCCTATTGTCTCCACCCACCTGGACACGCGCAATGTGGCCTTCGAGAGGTCAGTTGGGGCCGCCCGGCCACACCGCGGGTCCCGGTTCAGGCCTCTGGGAGGGTGAGCCGCTCAGAGGCTGCTCAGGTGGGGGCAGGGGTCCCTGCAGGCCCAGCGTCCCACCCAGACCACCTGCAGGTCCGGTGGCAGCCTTCAGGCCCCTGCATGTCTGTCCGAGGGCAGCTGTCTTCCTGGGAAGGAGGCTAGGTCAGGGGGCCCTCACGTGTGTTCCCATCACAACAAGGATTTAGGCTGTGGTTCAGGGCAGCTCTTTGCCCCAATGTGGGTTTCTCAGTAGTATGGCTGTTTCTGGGCCAGAGTCCTCTGTGGGTGGCCTAGGAACCTGACCCTACCAGCCAGGCTGTTCTCTCTCTGACAACATATGTCCCAGTTCCTGGAACAGACTTCAGAAATACCTTTTTGAAAAACAAACAAACAAACAAACAAACAGCTTTATTGGAATATAATTTTGTATACCGAACAGTTCACCTATTTAGAGTGTACGAGTCAGTGGTTTTTAGTGTGTTTGCGGAAATGCCACTATCACCACAGTCAATTTTAGAACATTGTCATCGCCCCAAAAAGAAATCCTGTAGCTACCAACTCCCGTGCCCTCACCCCCTTCCCCAGCCCTAGGCAGCCACTGATTTCCTTTCTCTATGGATTTCCTTATTCGGGACTCTCCCGTGAATGGAATCATGGTCTTGTGTGACTTCTTTCACTGAGAACGTTTTCAAACTTCATCCGGGTTGTAGCGTGATGGATGCTTCATTCCGTCCATTGTATGCCTAGCTCACATTTTGTTTATTCACTCATCTACTGACGGACATTAGGATTGTTTCCACCTTTCGCCTTTATGAATGTTTCTGTAAACATTAGTATACAAGGTTTTATGTGGACATAGTTTTCATTTCTCTCAGGTGTATACCTGGGAGTAGAATTGCTAGCTCATCTGGAACCAGACGTTTAATTGTTTGAAGAACTGCCAGACTGTTTACCAAGGGGGCTGCAGCGTTTTCCATCCCCCGCCCCCGCAGCAGTGTATGAGGGTTCCAGTTCCTTCATGTCCTCACCAACACTGGTGTTCGTTCATTTATTTTTGGATTATAACCACCCTAGCGGGTGTGAGAAGGGGTATTTCACTGTGGTTGTGATTTGCATTTCCTTCATGATGAATGATGTGGAGCACCTTTTCATGTGCTCATTGGCCATTTGTAGCTCTTTTTGGAGACATGTCTATTCAGATCCTTGGCGCATTTAAAAAATTGGGTTGTCTTTTTATTATTGAGTTGCAAGAGTTTTTTTTTTTTAAAGATTTCATTTATTTATTTGAGAGGGAGCATGGGGCGGGGAGGGTCAGAGGAAGAAGCAGACTCCCTGCTGAGCAGGGAGCCCGATGTGGGACTCGATCCCGGAACTCCAGGATCACGACCTGAGCCGAAGGCAGTCGCCCAACCAACTGAGCCACCCAGGCGCCCGCAAGAGTTCTTTATATGTCCTAGATCTAAGTCCCTTCTTAGGTATATGATTTGCACATATTTTCTCCCGTTCTGTGGGCTGACTTTTCACTCTCTTGACCGTGTCCTTTGAAGACACATTTTTAATTTTCATGAAATATACAACTCATGTATTTTTTCCTCTTGTCACCTGTTCCTCCAGGGTCATGTCTAACAATATTTTGTCAAATCCAAAGGGACAAAGATTTTCCCCTGTGTTTTTTTCTGCAAGTTTTATAGGTCAACTCTCACATTTTGGTCTTTGATCCATTTGGAATTAACATTTGTGTATGGTGTGAGGAAAGGGTCTGACTTCGTTGTTTTGCAGGTGATGACCCACCTGTCCCAGCACCATTTGTGCAAAAGACTGCTCTTTTTCACTGAAAGGCCTTAGCACCCTTGTGGAAAATCAGTTGACCACAGACGTATGGGTTTATTTCTGGACTCTCAGTTCTGTTCCGTTGACCTGTATGCCAGTCCTTGTGCCGGGACCACACTGTCTTATAAGTGTTGCCTTGTGGTAAGTTTTGAAATTGGGAAGTGTGAGTCTTTTGACTTTGTTCTTCTTGCTCAGGATTATTTTGGGTATTCGGGGTCCCTTGCAATTTCATGGGAATTCCAGATGCAGTTGGTCAGTTTCTACAAAGAAATCGTTGGGTGGGATTCTGATAGGGTTTGCGTTGAATCTGTAACTCGGCTTGGGGCGCACTGTCGTCTTGACAATGTTGAGTGTCCTCTTCCGTGACCATGTGATCATTTCCCACTTACTTAGGTCTTTAGTTTTTTTTCTTAACATTGTCATTTAAAGCTCTAAATTTCCCTCTAACCACTGCTTTAGCTGCATCCCACAGGTTTGAGTATTGTATCTTTATTTCCACTTAATCTCAAAGCATTTTCTGATTTCTCTTTTGATTTATTCATTGACCCTCTGGGTTTTTTAGGAGTGTGTTTACTTTCCACACCTTTGTGAGTTTCCCAAATCTTTATTCTGTTATTGATTTCTTATTTCATTCCCTTGGGGTTGGAGAACATACTTTGTATGAGTTTTCTCCTTTCAGTTTTATTGAGGCTTCTTTTATGGCCTAGCATATGGTCCATCCTGAAGAGTGTTTCCTGTGCACCTGAGGAGAATGTGCATTCTGTTGTTGTTGGGTGGAGTGTTCTAAGAAAGTCTGTTAAGTCTCTTTTATAGGGTTGTTCAAGTCTTCTGTTTCCTTGTTGATCGTTTGTCTCCTTGGCCTAGCCATTATCAAAAGTGGGATATTGATGTCTTGTCACTGTTATTGGCGGATCAGACACACTTTTATTTTTCACTTTTTATTCTGGAAAATTTCAAACGTGTATGAAAGAGAGAATAGTAAGAATGTCCTCTTCGCCCAACTTCAGCGCTTGCTGACGTTCTGTCAATCTTGTTGAGTCTATCCTTCCTTGCTTTTTTCCTTTTTTCTCTGGGCTATTTTATTTTATTTTATTTTATTTTATTTTTAGAGAAGGAGAGAGAGGTGGGGGGAGGGGCAGAGGGTGAGAGAGAATCTTAAGCAGCCTTCATGCCCACCTTGGAGCCCGATGTGGGGCTCGATCTCACGACCCTGAGATCATGACCTGAGCCAGAATCAAGCATCGGACCCTCAACTGACTGAGCCCCCCAGGTGCCCCTTCCCTGAACATTTTTTTTTTTTTTTTATTTGACAGAGAGAGACACAGCGAGAGAGGGAACACAAGCAGGGGGAGTGGGAGAGGGAGAAGCCGGCTTCCCGCAGAACAGGGAGCCCGAGGTGGGGCTCGATCCCAGGACCCTGGGATCATGCCCTGAGCCGAAGGCAGCCACTTAATGACTGAGCCACCCAGGTGCCCCCAAACTTTCTTTTTTTTTAAGATTTTATTTATTTGAGAGAGCGCACAAGTGGGGGGAGGGGCAGAGGGAGAGGGACGAGCGGACCCCCCACTGAGCAGGGCTTGATCCCAGGACCCCGGGATCATGACCTGAGCCGAAGTCAGACACTTAACCAACTGAGCCACCCAGGCGCCCCTTCCTGGACCATTTTAAAGCACAGCCCAGATGTCGTATCACTTTAACAGTAAATGCTTCTGCACATGACTCTAGCAGATAAGGATGTTTATAAAACCAGCCCCAACACCATTATCACACCTAACAAATTAATGATAATTCCTCGGTACTTTTTAGTCCCCAGTCCCTGTTTGATTGTCCCCAGCTGTCCAGGCATCCTCTTCAAGGCCCTTGCGTTTCACAGTGGGAAGGCGAATTGGAAGGGGTCTCTGGAAGGGAAGGCTCTGGCTCGGGTCGAGGGGTCCGGATCCTCACGAGCTCCTGTTTGGTCTGTTTCAGGAACAAATGTGGTATCTGGGGCTGGCGGTCTGAGAAGATGGAAACCGTTAGCGGCTACGAGGCCAAGGCAGGAGAGGCTAGTGGTGGGGGCTGGGGTAGGAGACGAGGCCCAGGAACTGCACTGCTTCTCCACACCCACCCATGCGGAGGAGAGACAGAGTAGCCCGTGGGCTCTGGAAGCCCCGTGCGGCCGCGGGAACTCAGGGGGGCCCGAGTGTCCGGGCCCCGCCAAGCACATAGGGATCACCCCGGCACGGGCCCCGACCCGGTTACCGAGATGACACGAGGAGTGCTTTCCCCTCATGACTGAGCCCCCACGGTTCAGACCCCGCCACCTCCTCCACCGTGGGGGGCGAGATCCTGCGTGTCCCTGCAGAGAGGAGGACGTGGGTCCTGTACTGGTGAGGCTGAGCGTGGGAAACAGGCTCTGAGCCCTCAGCTCCCCCCCGTGTCCCCCCTGCTCCCCAGGTATACAGTGCCACCAATGTGGAGCTAGTGACACGCACTCGCACGGAGCACCTCTCTGATCAGGACAAGTCGAGGAGCAAAGGTAAACCGAGGTGCGCCTGCCTGCTGCCCAGTCACACCATATGCTGGGGTCATCCTGGTCTGGGGGTTAGGGCCACAGCGTCTGGGACAAGCTGGGCGGCCTCCCCATTCCCATGTGTTCTGTCTCCCACCCGACGGGAGGCTCCCAGAGTGGTTGCGGGGGGGCGGTCTGGGGGCAGTGGCCCCGAGTCTCCTCATGGGCCCCCACCCTTTCTCCTTAGGAGGGAAGACTCCATTCCAGTCCTTCCTCGGGATGGCCCAGCAGCACTCCCACAGCGGGGTGAGCCAGGCCCCCAGGTGGGGGGGTCACGGGCAGGGGGCCGCTGGGCAGGGCCAGGCAGGCACCCTCCTGAACACTAAGTCTGTTCATGGGGCCCTCCCAGGCTCCTGTGCAGCAGGCCGCCAGCCCCACCAACCCCACAGCCATTTCCCCCAGTGAATACTTCGATCCCAACTTCAGCCTGGAGTCGAGGAACATTGGCCGCCCCATTGAGATGTCCAGCAAAGTACAGAGGTGAGGTCTTGGAACTGGCTTTGGGACTTCCCTCAGGGACGGGGACCCTGCCTGGTCCCCCTGAGCGCTTGCAGACTCCTATCACACATGGGGCCCACCATAGTGGGGGACCCATTCACCCAGCTGGCTTCCTGCTAGATTCTCCTCCTTAGGGACAGGAGCCAGGTCTGTCTTGTCCGTGGTCATTGGCACCAGCTCTGGGGCTTGGCCCAGAGGACGGGTTACTCTTCTCCGGTGAATGAATGAATGGGCAGCACCGCCCATTTATGGTTTTCTGTTCAGTTGAATGAGCACCTGCTGGAGGCCAGTTTGTGGCAAAGGGGAAGGGCTCACAGCTCTACCATCTTCGGACTCTGTGGCCCCAGGAAATGTCTTCCCCTCCGAGAGTCTGTTCTCCTCAGTAAAATAACAGTCACACTTGTCCCCCTGCTCACAAGGGCACTAGGAGGATCTGATGAGCCATGACATAGAGCTTACGATGGGCCCAGCACTGTCCCAGGGACCACAGGTAGACTCCTCATCCAGATGAGTTGAGGCTACCGTAGGCCCCAGCCTGGGCCCAGGGTCCGGGGGGGCAGCTCGGGCAGTAGGGCCGAAAGGACGTACGCTCCTGGGGAAGGCAGGTGGGGACAGCTGAGCAGACGAGAGGGCAACGCAGGCTCGGCAGAGAGCGTGAGTAAAGGCAGGTGTCCAGGCTGGGCGGGTCTTAACAGAGGGGCCACCAGAGGTTCCTTGACTCACGTCCTGTGCAGGTTCAAGGCCACGCTCTGGCTGAGTGAGGAGCACCCGCTCTCCCTGGGTGACCAGGTGACGCCCATCATTGACCTGATGGCTATCAGCAACGCTCACTTTGCCAAGCTGCGTGACTTCATCACCCTGCGCCTTCCCCCCGGCTTCCCAGTCAAGATTGGTGAGGGGTGGCCTAGGGCACCAAGGGCCACTGGGCAGCTCCTGGGGACAAGAGGGGCCGGCTGCTGGCCCCGGTGGCTCAGGCTCACTGTCTCCTCACAGAGATTCCCCTTTTCCACGTGCTCAACGCCCGCATCACCTTCAGCAACCTGTGTGGCTGTGACGAGCCCCTGAGCTCGGTGTGGGTGCCGGCCCCCGGCTCGGGCTCGGGCGGCCCAGCATCAGGTACCTCCGCGGCAGGGAGGCGGGCCGCGCCACTCCCTGGGCCCTGAGCCCTGAGCCCTGGGGCTGAGTGCAGCCCTTCTCCTGTGCAGGGAGCCCTTTCCCGTGCGAGGTGGACCCCGCCGTGTTTGAGGTGCCTGAGGGGTACAGCGTGCTGGGCACAGAGCGCAGTGAGCCCCTTCGTGACGAGGATGACGACCTGCTGCAGTTTGCCATCCGGCAGAGCCTGCTGGAGGCGGGCGCGGAGGCCGAGCAGGTGGGACGCGGGCCCGGGGCCGGCCCCGCCTGGGTGCTGGCAGGGGTGGCAGGCGTGACAGCTCCGGGCTTCGTCTGCTGCAGGTAACAGTCTGGGAAGCCCTGACCAACACCCGGCCTGGGGCCCACCCCCTTCCCCAGGCCACCGCTTACGAGGAGCAGCTTCAGCTGGAGCGGTGAGGCCCTCTAGGACCTACTAGGACCGTGTCTCAGGCTGCCCTGCCCCGAGGACCCTGCCAGCCAGGGGGTCCTTGGCTGGTGGTGGTGGGTAGTGGGGAGGCACTAGTCCCGGGATCCCATGCCCTCTCCAAGGCCACCCTCCATAAGCAGTGCTGCCTGCCACTGAAGGCAGCACGAGGATGGGGGAGGCAGGGCCCCTCGCCGGGTGTCTTCTCTCCGGTCCTTCCGGGTCCCAGCCGCCCTGTCCTTGCCGTTCGTTGTCCTCCATAGCCACGATCTCGCCCTTGGCCTTCTTCCCCCGCCTGAGCGCTCACTGCTCTGCCCTTCCTCTCACGCCTTGTCTGGAAGGGCCCTCCAAGAAAGCCTGCGGATGTCCACAGAGCCCAACGGCCCAGAATCCCCTCACAGGAGCCCCCCGGCCCCAGCCCCGCCAAGCTTTGAGGAGCAACTTCGCCTGGCCCTGGAGTTGTCTTCGAGAGAGCACGAGGAGCAGGAACGCCAGGGGCAGCAGGAGGAGGAGGACTTGCGGAGGATCCTGCAGCTCTCGCTCACGGAGCACTGAGCACCCGGCCCCCGGGGGAGGGGGGGGGCCCCCCCCGTCTGGGCTGCTGCCCCGCCTGCTTTTGTTACTTATCTATTTATAAACTCTCTGCTGCTAAGCTTGGGGCCTGGAGCCCTGGCCGTGGACTTGCGTTGGAGACCTAGGTGGAAATAAAGAGACTTTAAGCAGCAGGGCTTATTCTGCTCAATGGGGAGACAAGGTGGGGAGGTGACATTGAGGGCCGACGCTGTGGACAATGGCTGCAGACCTGGGTTTGAATCCTGGCTGTGGCCCTTTCGGTTTCTCCCAGCCTCGGTTTCCTCAGCTGTAAAATGAGACCGCCTCCCACTCCCCAGGGCTGTTGGGAGGGCCAAGTGAACCCACGGATGCCAAGTCCCTTACAGAGTAGGTGCTCCATTAACATCAATTCCCTGGAGTCCTCCTGTGACTCACTGGGTCTTTACCAGAACCCACCTGTGCTCCTGTCCAAGAGGGAGAAAGGCTGGGCCTCCAGACTACTCCCAGCCAGCTGGGAGGAGCCCCCCTGCACCCCAGGCCTGGATTCCTGCACTGACCCCAGCATGTTCTATCCCAGTGATTTTGGACAAGTCACTTCCCTCTGCTGCAGCTCTGCCCTGCTCACCTCCAAGGTGGCCCTGAGGGTCCCCTGTGAGCCACAAGGGTCAGTTCTAAATCCCGCCCGATTTCCCCTGAAGCTCTGCATGTCCCCCCAATGATTCGTGCAGAGAGTGGAAGCAGGAGGGCCAATCAGCAAGGAGAAATAATTTTGGGGTGCCCCCCAACTTAAGACTGTGTCTGATCCTCTCCAAGACCTGTGTCCCCAGTCCTGCCTCCCTAGGTCCCATCTCTTCTAGGTAATAGCACGGTTGAGGTCCAAAGCAGAACTCAGGTGACCTAAGTGGGCGGAGCCGGGAGGGCAGGGGCAGGGGGCGCCTCCCGGGAGGAGGGACCCAACCCGGGAACGAAGGCTGCAAGTTGCAGGACCTCTGGACACTTCCCTCCCGGCCGCGCTCCGCACCTGCGCCCCGCCTCGGGTCCACCCCCAACGCATCCGGGGGCGGGGGCGAGGCGGCCGAAGCGGAGGAGACGCGAAGGGAGGGGCGGCGGCCGCTCCGCGCTGGCTCTGCGGGCCCGGCTGGACGAGTGTCTGGCCCTTTAAGGGCCGCCCCCGAGGAGGTGCCAGGCCCTGGTGGCTCCGGTCTCTCCTTCCTGGTCCTGCGGGGCAGGGACTGTCCGTAGAGCTGTGGGAGGGCAAAGTGCCCGGACCGGCCCAGGTGTCCCCGGCCAGGACCCATGGCCCTGGTCACCGTGAGCCGCTCCCCCCCGGCCAGCGGCCACTCCACGCCTGTGGGGCCCACGGTAAGTCTGGCTTTGCCGTGGTCCGGCCCACGCGGTTGGCTGCCAGCTGGGCCTGGGGGAGCGCGTCCTGCCCACGGCCAGTCTCCCCTTGAGCCTGGGGGTGGCGGGGAGGGGGACCCCAAGTATCACGCTGGAGGGGATTGGGAGGGGGTCTTGAGGCTTCCAGGAACTCAGACCAAAGATCTGGAACCCCGAAGTGCCAGCCCAGACTGCAGAGGCCCTACCCACTTCCAGGCTCAGATCTGGGCCAACCCCTTGGACACCTCCAGCACCCCCACCCACTCTCACCCCACGCTGCCCTACCTGGACCTGGGCCCAGGCTCCCCCAGTGCCTCCGGGTGGGGAGTGGACTGGGGTGGGAAGGGACCTGACACCTTTCCTGGTTCCAGTCCCTAGTTGGGGGGGGGGCGGGGAGCGATCGCACCCTGAGAGCAGAGAGGAGAGTCCTTGCCACTGCCCGCCTCACTCTGCCCTGGGGGCCACTTTCTCAGCAGGACCAGGCATCCAAGCGGGGAAGCCGGCTCCAGCGAAGGTGAGCACCTCTCCCCAACACAGACACCCACATCCAGCCGCCAGGCCCGGCCACTGCCACCCTGGAGGACTCACGGCCAAAGCCAACTCCTGAATCTGTGGGGCAGTGTTGCCAGTGGGCACGGCTGGTGGGTGCAGTTGGCTTGCAGCACTGACTTGGCTGCCTTTGCTTCCATCTTCCCCCTGGTCACCACCATCGTGGACCCTGGCTCAGGCCAGTAGTCACAAACCAAAGGGCAGGTTGAGACAACAGGGCCCGAGGACTCCTGGGTCCCCACCAAGTTTACAGCATCTCCTGAGTTAGGCAGGTGCGAAGGAAAGGGAGCAACTCTTGCCCACCCCCAACCCTTAGACAAGTGGGTTGAGGGCTTGGGAGCCTCTGAGACTGTAGTTCCCGAAATGGGGTGGCCTCAGCACTTGGGAACCCGTTAGAAACGCACATTCTCAGGCTTCCACTCCAGACCTACTGACTCTCCAGGGATGGGGCCCCACCCCTGTTTTAACAAGCCTGGTGGGTGATTCGGATGCACCTGTCCTGAGGGGTACGGGGGACCCTGATGGCTTCCCTGCTGCCCCGCCAGGCAGAGCTTCGCAGTCCTCCGCGGGGCTGTCCTGAGACTGCAGGATGGGGAGGACGAGGGAGAAGCCGCTGAGGCCGGCCCCGAGGCGGTGGAGAGACCCCCGGGTGAAGAACGGCCCCACGGGGACCAGACGGATGACGGGCATGGGCCCCAGAGCCCCAGGAAGCAGGAGCAGAGCCAGCACCTGCATCTCATGGTGGAGCTGCTGAGGCCGCAGGACGACATCCGCCTGGTGAGGGGTGGCCCAGAGCCCCCTGAGAAGGGGGGAGAGCCCGCCCTTGGGTGGGGGGGGGAGGGTGGAAGAGAGCTAGCCCGTGTGTCTGAGTGGGGAGCAGTAACAGGAACCCCCAAACCCTGGTGAGCCTGCCGGCTCAGCTAGTCCTTTTGACAGGGCACAGTCAAGTCTTCAGGGCTCTGGCGGTGGGGGAAACGGTGGCGGGAGGTCTGTCCTGCTTGAGCCCATAGGGCCAGATTAGGGCCAAGAGCTGGCCATTACACAGAGACGGGGTTCTGTGCAACCCGCGCAAGCCCTTCCTGACCCCGCGAGCTGTCTGCCTACTGAAGGCCTGGCCTGGCCCTCGGGAGGGCTTGCTGAGCCGGAGGGGGCCCAGGCGCCATGGGGCACAGGTGAGAGCTTGAGGACCCGCTCCCAGATGTCTGTGGGGCACCTCCTTGTCTGCCGCCAAGGTGGGAAAAACAAAAGCGGGAGGTCTCTCTAAAGCTGAATTTATTCCACGGAAATAACCATCCTTCATTGTGGGATCACGTCCTTAGTATTTCTTGGGTGAGAAACCTTTCTGGAATCGCATGATAGTGATGGCAAGTGCAAAGGTTTTTTCTAAGCCTCCTTCCTAGGCAGAAGGTGAAAACGGGCAATCTGTGTCAGGCCCATTCTCCCCTTTTTTCCACACAGAGCCACTTTAAGAAAAGTCTTCTTAAACATCTGGTGGGACCATGAAATCCAAAAGTGGGAAACCATCAGATTATAACCACCAATCTGGTGTCTGAGAAGAGGAGGGTGGGCAGCAGGTCTGTTCTAGGCCCAGGACTGTGTCAGGCGGGGGGGGATGGGTGCAGGGTCTTCTGGGGCCACCGTGACCCTGGGCTTCTCCCTCCTCATCTCCCCCAGGCAGCCCAGCTGGAGGCAGCCCGGCCCCCCCGGCTCCGCTACCTGCTGGTCGTTTCCACCCGAGAACACCTGAGCCGGGATGAGACCGTCCTCCTGGGGGTGGACTTCCCCGACAGCAGGTGGGAGCAGGGAGAGGGAGGGGGGTGGGGGCAAGGAAGTGAGATGCTGGGGGACAATGGCTTTTCTTCTGTCCCCTGCCAGTTCCCCCTGCTGCACCCTGGGCCTGGTCTTGCCTCTGTGGAGTGACACCCAGGTGTACCTAGATGGAGACGGGTAGGAGGCGACAACTGGGGGAGGGGAGGGGGAGGGGCGGCGCCAGCAGGGCGATGTCTGTGATGGGGCCGCTGGCCACTGGGGAGCGGTGGGAGAACGCCGCGCTGGGCATCTGGCGCCTGGGCCTACTCAGCTCTACCTCAGGTTTGCTGTGTGAGCCTGGGCAAGTCACCTAGCTTCTCTGGGCCTTAGCTACCCCATATCTGGCAAATGGGGCTTATCGTGAAGCCCAGTGATGTGTATACATTCTGTGGACCAGCCTCACGAGGTCGCTAGTGGATTGGCCTCTCCGGGGCTCTGTGCCAGAGCCTGGAGTTGGCCTCTACCCCCGCCCGATCTCCCTCAGGGGCTTCAGCGTGACGTCTGGTGGGCAGAGCCGAATCTTCAAGCCGATCTCCATCCAGACCATGTGGTAAGGGTTAGGGTGGCCCATCCTCTTCTCAGAGATAGCTGAGGGGCTGGGGAGGGGTGGCAGGGAGGACAGTGTGATCCAGCCTCTCCCCCGTCCTAGGGCCACGCTCCAGGTGCTGCACCAGGCGTGTGAGGTAGCTCTCGGCAGTGGCCTTGTGCCGGGGGGCAGTGCCCTGACCTGGGCTGGACACTACCAGGAAAGACTGAGCTCCGACCAGAGCTGCCTCAATGAGTGGATGGCCATGGCCGACCTGGAGTCTCTGCGGCCTCCCAGCGCCGAGCCTGGCCGGTCAGTGCAGGGAGGGGAGGAGAGGGAGGGTGTCGCGGCAGAGTGGGGAAGGGCTCCCTGGACTGACGGGCTCGGCTCCCAGGCCCTCAGAACAGGAGCGGATGGAGCAGGCGATCCGGGCTGAGCTGTGGGATGTGCTGGACACCAGTGACCTGGAGAGCGTCACTTCCAAAGAGGTGGGCTGGGGGGTGCCTGGTGGCTCAGTCAGTAGAGCAGGTGACTCTTGATCTCGGGGTCATGAGTTCAAGCCCCACCTTGGGCGTGGAGCTTACTTTAAAAAGAAAACAAACAACCAAAAACACAGAAAACCCAAAGAGGTGGGCTGGTGCTGGGGAGGAGCAGGGGTGAGGAGGGAGCTGGGCCCCCTGGGCGGGGGACGGGGCCTGGGCGGGGGGGAGAGGATGGTCCTCCAACTGGGGCAGAGCTTTCCTCTCTTTCTTCCCACCTTGCTTGCCTCCTGCCCTGAGCCAGGCCCGCATGCCTGGCTCAGCTCCTCTGTCCAGGTGGGACGGGTGCACCCTCTGAGGTCCCAGAGGGAAGGGTCAGGCGTCAGGACACTTGCAAGGGACCCCCTGAGCCTCGGCGCCCCTGTGGCTCTGCCTGCAGATCCGCCAGGCCCTGGAGTTGCGCCTGGGCCGGCAGCTGCAACAGTACCGTGACTTCATCGACAACCAGATGCTGTTGCTCATGGCCCAGCAAGACCGCGCCTCCCACATTTTCCCCCACCTCTACCTGGTGAGCAGCAGCGGGGGGGGGGGGGGGGGGGGCGTGTGAGGGCGCTGCAGCTGGGGGGACAGAGGATGATGCTCCCCTCCCTCCGCAGGGCTCAGAGTGGAATGCGGCGAACCTGGAGGAGCTACAGAGAAACAGGTAGGGCTCTGAGCCCCTCAGGACTGCCCACCCTGTCTCCCCGCTTCACTTGGCCTCCCCCCGAGGGGCAACCTGGCCAGAAGCCCCCAGGCCCCCCTGAAGGGCTGCTAGCTCCGCTTCCCGTTCCGCCTCTGGGGCTGCTCCCCCTGCAAGGCCTCCCCGGGCGCACTCGCCCTCCCCAGGCTGTAGGGCAAGGCCCAGACCCAGGGCCTCAGTCTCATGGTGAAGAGGGGCAGCCACGGGCATCCTGGCGGCCTGTCCCAAGCAGGAAAGCTCCTCTCCACTGACCGCGTCGTAAGGGAGAAGCCTGTGCCCCTCTCCCGGGGGACCTGGCCGCCTGCTCTCCTAGGTTCCTGTCATTTGTCCACTGTGGGCTTCCAGGAAACCCGCTGTGGCCCCTGTCACCCCAGCTGCCGCCGCAGATCCACATGGTCTCAGCTTTGCTCAGAGCTGTTCTCTGACTGACTTACACTAGAAGGCTTAGCACTGCAGTCAGCTGAGCCGCTGGCTGGACCAGAGGGGGCAATTCCAGCCTGGCAGGGCGACAGGATTCGCTCAGGGTCACGGCCATCTCCCCCCCCGCCCCCCCGCCCGCCCCCGCCCGACTCTCCGAACGAGCCAGGCTCCGCCGGGTCTGCTGGCCGATGGGCCTCACGTCCCCCCCACCAGCCACATCAGCCAGGCCTCCTGCCCTCCACTGCAGGGTCAGCCACATCTTGAACATGGCCCGCGAGATCGACAACTTCTACCCGGAGCGCTTCGTCTACCACAACGTGCGCCTCTGGGACGAGGAGTCAGCCCAGCTGCTACCCCACTGGAAGGAGACACACCGCTTCGTGGAGGCCGCAAGGTGGGGTGCCCCCGGCCTTCACGGCTCACCCCCACCCCAGCTTCATCCTGCCGGCTTTGCCTTCAGCTCTAGGACTCCTTCTGGCCTTGCCCCCCTCCTCTGCTCTGGGTGGAGCACTACCCGCCCTTCCCCCACACTGACGGGGGGGGGGGGCAGGGAGGGGGCGGGCGGGGGAGCTGACCGTGCCGCCTCCACAGAGCCCAGGGCACCCGGGTGCTGGTGCACTGCAAGATGGGCGTCAGCCGCTCAGCTGCCACGGTGGTCGCTTATGCCATGAAGCAGTACGGCTGGAGCCTGGAGCAGGCCCTGCGCCACGTTCAGGAGCTCCGGCCCATCGCCCGCCCCAACCCTGGCTTTCTGCGCCAGCTGCAGACCTACCAGGGCATCCTGACCGCCAGGTTCGAGGGGGAGACGAGGGGAAGCGAGTTGGTGGGTGTCGAGGCTCGGGGGGCTGCTGGGTCACTCAAAGCTGACTCAGGGCTACCTCCTTACAGCCGGCAGAGCCATCTCTGGGAGCAGAAAGCGGGTGGGGCCTCCCCAGAGGAGCCCCTCGCCCCCGATGTCTCTACACCGTCCCCACCGCTTCCGCCAGAGCCAGGGGGCAGAGGGGAGATGGAGACTATGGGTTTGGAGGAGAGCCAGGCAGCCCTGACAGAAGAGCCTGGACCACGGCCCCGTATCAACCTCCGAGGGGTCATGAGGTCCATCAGCCTCCTGGAGCCTGCCTTGGAGCTGGAAGGCACCTCAGGGGCCAGTGACCTGCCAGAGGTGAGGCTGGGGCCAGGGAAGGAGCCCAGGCTGAGGCAGAGTGGGGGACAAAAGTAGGAGGGGCAGACGGGAGGAAGGAGAGAGATCGGGACGGGTACTCGGCTTCCCATGGGGGCCACTCCCTGGGCGGCTCCGTTTCGTCCCCTCAAAGCGGCCAAGGAGACCCAGTGGGGGCCAGTGAGCGCTGTCCTTCATGGGAGCTGGAGAGCAGCCATGGGGCCGGGGGCATCCACGGGGGCTTCTGGGCCGAGCCAGCCCTGGGCTGGAGGCTGTGGGCACCGCTCAGCCTGATGAAAGGACGTGCTTCCTAAGGGGCAGGGCTGCCCAGCCATCCTCCACAGGCCAGGAGCTGGACGACCAACTGCTGACCCTAGATGAGGTGGACGCGATGATCTCTGCAGCCCCTCCCAAGTCTGGGGGACAAGCGACCCATCAGAGGATGGGGTGCAGAGGGGTCATGGCACCCACAAAACCAAGTACTGGCCTGAGCCGTTGAGCATCATCTCCGTGCTACGTGCTGCAGGGCATGAGCAGAACAGAGGCTGGCCTTTGCCTTAGGAAGCCAGACGCCACCCCGCTCTTACACACACACGCACGCGCATGCGCACGTGCGCGAGACTTGAGGCCAGAGCTCGTCTGGGGGGGCCAGAATGCTTGGGAGAGGCTTCCTGGAGGAGGTGGCACTGGGTATGGATGGTTGATGGGTGAGTGTGGATGTTTCTAAAGGCAGAGTGTCTTCATTTGGCTCCCGGCTCAGAGCCCAGCTCCTGGAAGGCTCTCAGGACTGACTGTACAAAGGCAGAGGGGGCAAGAGGAGGAGCAGGGGGCCCCAAGGATGTGGCAGGTGCAGGGAAGCTCAGGAGGGCCTGCGGGGCTAGGAGGTTGTGGACAGGTGAAGGCCGAGGAGCAGGGACAGTGGGGCTGGGGTGTTGTCTTCTCTCCTGTGGAAATGTGACCCTCGAGTAGCCCAGCTTCTCTGCATTCACTTACCAGTCCACACTTGCCCCTTTCCAGACTCTGTGCTCAGTGCCCCTGCCCTGGAAAGACTTCTCAGTGATTCTTCTTCTACTCTGACCCCGCCAGGTGTTTTCTTCGAATGAGTCTTCAGAGGAAGACCCTCCAGAGCCCCTCCCTCAGCTCTCAAAGGCCAAGGGAGGCGGGCGGGGCCGCAAGGGGTCTTGGCCTGCTCTGAAGTCGCGCCAGTCTGTGGTCGCCCTCAACAGCGCCGCCCTGGTGGCCAGCCGGACCCAGGCCTTCCAGGAGCAGGGGGGTGCTTGCTGTGCCTCCACACCCAGGCTCCGGGGGAAGGTGGTGAGGCAGGCCAGTGTGGATGGCAGTGGGGAGGAAGGCGAGGCCTGAGCCCTCACACACGCCCCTGGCCCCCAGACACAAATAGAGGGGCCTGCACACAGCTCCTGGGATGAGCACCCTTCACTCCTGCCAACCTGTCCACATTCCTTTTAGCTCCTCCCCAGGTGGCCCCAAGACTCCATCACTACAGCCTCGGCTGCCGCAGCCTTAAGTCTCGGACATGTCCTCCTTTCCAAGGACTCAAGACCTTCTCTGTCTATAATGGGGATGTGACTGAGAGACTGAAGATACCTTTGGGGGCAAGAACACCTTGCTTCATTCTCAGTTGCTGCCGGCAGCATTCACTTGCAGCCACGGAATAAAAGTTTCCCAGTGCAGAAAGGCTTCTGCTCCCTGCCTCACCCGCTCCCATCTGCCTCACCCCTTCCCCCTTCATTGCTGGGGTCTGCTCGGCCAGAGACCCAGTGGCCCTAAAAGGCCGAGAGTAACCTCAGTCCCTAGACCCGGAGGCTCTGAGGAGCGGAGAGCTGACCCACAGGTGGGGCTGGCAGGTCGGCCTCCCTCCCACACTCCACAACCTGCCCATCTTTTGCTGCTGCACCCCCCCCAGCCCACCCCCCACAGCACTGCGCTGGGTCACAGGACACCAGGCCAAAGAGGGTCCCCTTTTTGTCCTTTACGGCCTCTGGCCAGTTTTTCAGTTTTAATAGTGTCTGGCTTTGTACTTAGAAATAAAAGACATTTTCATATTATTTTCACTTATATGATAAAGCCGTCTGCCTGTGAGTCTGATCCTTCTCTGGTTACACGAGGAGTCTGGTCTCTCCTAGCCTGTCTGGTCTCCTCACAGCTCCCAGGTGTCTTGTGACAGGCCTGTTTGGGGGAGTGGTGGGTTTGGGGTGGAGTGGAAGAATGGGGAAGAGAAGATGGGAGACCGGTGCTATCTCCCTCATCTCCTAGGGCAGGGCCTGGGTAAATGTTAGCTGCCCACGTGCCCCTCAGGCAGGTTGGCAGGGGGCGGGGGGGGGCAGGTAAGCCTACACTGGGCAGCAGGTGCTTGGCTCTGTTGGGACAGCTGAAGGGAGTTACCCACGAGGAAGCGGGAGCTGCCAACACCTATCTGACAGGACCAAGCCTGTTCCAGAAGCTAAGGCTCATTTTGGACACTGGATGACAGTTCTCGAGCACATTTTGGGTCCCAAGAATCTTCCTCCGGCCCCAATGCAACAGAGCCTGATTTTCCAAGCCAGCCCATCACTGCCAAGGAAGCAGGCCCCTCGATGGGGCCCTCCCCCTCTAGGTACAGGTTCCTTTTGGTCAGCTTTAGTGTCCAAGGAGAGTAAGTGGACCCATCTTTGTCACTTCTGTCCCCTCCTTCCTTCAAAGCCGACTCAGAGGTAGGAGCTGGCACCAAATATTCTCGTTGATGGAGAACTCATGCCCCATTTTAAGGGCACTTTTCATCCAGACCCTGGTGGGACTCCAGCACTGCTCTAGCCCTGGAGTACCAAGGGGCAGGCAGCCTGGGTTCTAGCCCTGGCTTTGCCATTTAGAAATTACTCCACTTCCAGTCTCAGAGATTTCCTGGTCTAATCCTTCTGTTTTACAGAAAGAAACAAAGTGCCCCCCTTCCTGCTTTGATATTTCTTTTTTTTTTTTTAAAGATTTTATTTATTTATTTGAGAGACAGAGAATGAGAGAGAGAGAGCACATGAGAGGGGGGAGGGTCGGAGGATGAAGCAGACTCCCTGCCAAGCAGGGAGCCCGATGCGGGACTCGATCCCAGGACTCCAGGATCATGACCTGAGCCGAAGGCAGTCGCTTAACCAACTGAGCCACCCAGGTGCCCCCTGCTTTGATATTTCAACAATATATGTCCTCCAGACATTGACAGAATTCACCCTCAACGTGTTCTCTAGAAGAGGAAGCATTTGTATCTATCTGTGGGTGACATGCCTAGGGTCACAGGCAGGGTCCAGAGAAGCCAGTCTGATTCTTGGTCCACTTGGCTGGTCCACCCTTCTGAGCAAACAGGGGGGCTGCCTGCCATCGTACAGCCAGCCTTGAGTCCCACCCAGACTGCCCTTTCAGTGTCCTAAGCCATGCTAGGGGCAGGTAGGGTGATAGGAGGGAAGTCAAGGCTAGGCCCTGACCTCCTGCAGCCTCTGCAGCTGGGAAGGGGGTTCCTATCACGAACTCTGAGCTCCAGGGCTAACCAGAATCTATGGAGGACTCTGAGAAGTAAGAATTCAGCACCTGGGAAAACAAAAACTGGAGGGGAAACTGTCTGCATCAAAAATGCAGACAGGGGGACCTGGCTGGCTCAGTCAGTAGAGTATCTGACTCTTGATCTCAGGGTGGTGAGTCCAAGCCCCACACTGGGTGTAGAGATTACTTGGAAAAAACGCAGACTAATGATTAAGAAACACACACACACACACACACACACACACACACAAAACGCAGACTAATGATTAAGAAACACACACACACACACACACACACACACACTTCATGCAAATTGCTAAAGGGGGGGGGATGTATGTGTCCCTTTGATCTTATTTTCCAATCCTTCATAGGCAACCACCGTTACAGCTTCTTCCAAGTCCCTCCAAAGACATTCCATGCTTATGTCATCAAATATATTTATTCTTTTATTTATTTATTTTTAAAGATTTTTTTTATTTGAGAGAGAGAATGAGAGAGAGAGAGCACATGAGAGGGGATAGGGTCAGAGGGAGAAGCAGACTCCCTGCCGAGCAGGGAGCCCTATGCGGGACTCGATCCTGGGACTCCAGGATCATGACCTGAGCCGAAGGCAGTCACTTAACCAACTGAGCCACCCAGGCGCCCATATTTATTCTTTTAAAAGCATAAATTATACTCTATTAACATTCTGCACTTTGAAAAATTTTTTCATAGCACAGAGAGTTATCAATTCAGGAAGCTCTGCCTAATTTCTAAAATAATCATACATATTCTTTTAAGATTTTATTTATTTGAGCGGGGGGAGAGCACAGAGGGAGAGTGAGAGGGAAAAGCAGACTCCCCGCTGAGCAGAGAGCTTGACGTGGGGCTCTAGCCCAGGACCCTGAGCCGAACGCAGACACTAACCGGCTGAGCACCCAGGCGCCCCAATACATGTTCTATTCTATGGACTCCACTATTTTATTTAAGTAGTCATCTACTGATGAACAATTTAGGTTGTTTATGAATTTTTTTTTCATTCCAAGTAATGCTGAAGTACTCATATATACTTTCTTGTGCACACATGGCCACGAAACCTGTAGAACTGCTGAAGCAAAGCCTATTTGCATTTAATTTTGAAAGGCATTGCTTCATTTCCTTCCAAGAAGTTGCACCAATGTACAGCAAATGGGAATGCCTGTTTATGTCCTTCAAGGACTGTCCAGCCTACAGCACTCAATGTCATTTCCACTGAACCTTGTAACACTCCCAGGAGAAAGAGCAGGCATTACCTTTTTGGAAACAGGAAACTGAGGCTCAGAGAAGTCACTCAGTCTCTGATAAGGCCTGAAATAGATCCTAAGTTTCTAGATCTCAGCCCGGAGGCCTAACTCGACGGACAGGGCGGCTCCCAGGCAGGCTCGCCCGGATTCACCAGTTCTGCCCGGCCCGGCAGCAGGGAGGGGCGGGACAACCCCTGCTTACGGAATCCCAAGTCGGCCCCCAGCCGGGGCAGGAGTCTCCCAGGCGCCGGGCCGCTCGCCCAGCCCAGACGTGAACCCTCGTGCCACGAGGAGCTCACGTCCCTCGGACAGCAGGTGCCTCCTACGTCAGCTCCCACCTTCACCGAGTCCTCCCTCCGCCGGGCCCGGGTGGGCCGGGCTTGGATCCGCCCCGAGCCAGGGCGGCCCCCTCCCCAGGACTAGATTTCAAACGGCTAAACGGTACGCGCCGAAGAGAGCCGTGCCCCCGCCGCTTCACCCTGCACCCCAGACGCCTCAGAGCCGCGGCTGCCAAGAGAAACTACCTTTCAGGCCTCCGCGGCCTCTCCTACGCCGGCAGCGCCCGGACGTGGGTTTGGGGGTGGCGGGGGGAAAGGATCCAGAAGCTCGGAACCCACCACGACGCTCGGGCGCCATCCTGCGTCTGTTCTTTTGGCCGCCGGGTAGCAGCCCGGAAACTACATTTCCCACCGGGCCTAGCGCGTCCGCGCAGGCGCGAAGAGCCCCTCTCTCTCGTTTCCAAGGGAACCTCGCCCCCCAAGGGTCCCAGCTGCTTGACTCTGCGGACCGCGTGGGTGTTGCTCCCGCTCAGGTGCCCTCGAGCTAGGACGGGGTGTGCAGACAGTTGAGGGTCAGAGCAGGGGGCTTGAGGGGAGGAAGCCAGGCGACTCTGCCTCCCGGGACCAGCGCTCCCAAATTCTCGGCCTCCGGGCGTCCGCGCGCTCCCGGGGCCTCGGCGTTCTGAGGCGAGGTGGCCCGGGGAGGCCCGGGTTGGCGAGGCCAGGGTCCGCCTCTGGCCCGCGCAGCCCCGCTCGCTTCGCGCCAGCGCCCGGACCCCGGCCGAGAGCCTGCGCGCCGCCGACAGGTACTCCCGGGGCGCGCGCGCGGAATGGTTGGCGCCGCAGGTGGACGTGGACGGGAGCGCTAGCGGGGCGGGGCAGCGAGCGCGCCTGGGGCTGGAGCGGGCTCTGCCTGTCACGGATCCGGGACCCGGGGCTCCCAGCTCGGGGCTTCAGTCCCCCCTCTGTCAATGCGGCTTGGGCCGGAACTCTGGGGCACCTTGTGATAGCTTTGCAGAGCAGCCTCTGGCTCTGTGCGACTTGGGGAACAAGTTCCTTTATCCCCCTGAGACCATTTCCTCCTCTGTAAAGAGGCTGGAGCAGATGATCTTTATGGTCTCTTTATGAGGATATGGGATCATTACCCCCTCATTGCACACCGCGTGCAAGAAGAAAGGGAACTGGATGGTTTGAGCTACAGTCTCAGCTCAGAATCTGGAGTCAGAGAAACTTGGGTTTGTGACTTTGGGCAAAGTTGTTACATCTCTTGAGCCTCAGTTTTTTCAGTTGCAAAACTGGGGGTAACGATAGTGCCACCTCAGGTGTTTGAAGATTAAATGAGATAATTCGTGTAAGTTTTTAACCCCAGGCCGGCACCTAGTGAATGTTGTTCCTAGTCCCAGCCATCATTTCCGATACCCTAAAAAACATTCCTTAGCTACTTGAGACCTTTTCCTAAATTTTGGAGTCACTTCCTCTATTGATGGGCAAATGCATTCTCTTAGGCAGGATGTTTTTATAGGCTGATTCCGATGGGGAAGCCCGAGTCTTCTTCCCCACGTCTGGATGCTCACGCTGTGTATCTCCTCCCTTCAGCTGTAGTTTGGGTTATATCATTACCACACAGCGTCTAGGGAGGGTGCAAAGCCCAACACCATGCAGTGCAGAAGATCCTTTCCCTTTCTTAAGATTCACAGAGGATGTGAGCACTGACATGCTATGATGAAGAAACAGCTGAATATTGAATTATATTTATATAACATTTACATAGGACTGGATACACACACAGTTATAAGGAATACATAAGAAAGAATCCTATGCTACTTGCATTGAGTTCAAACTTTGTATTAATTGGGAAAACCCTTACAAGGAATTTTAAATTAGTGAGAAAATGTATTATTTATTAAGTCCGGGAATTCCCAGTGGCTTCACAAACAAGCCTTCACTCATCCAACAGGCATCTTTATGTGTAAGCTGTATTCTGTGAGTTGTTTTTGACCACCTATTATGAACCTGGTACTGTGTGGGGTAGTCTGAAGGATACAAAGATGTATAAAATGATCTTTGCCCTCAAGAAAAGTCTGTAGGGCGTGCCTGGGTGGCTTAGTGGCTAAATGTCTGACTCTTGATCTCAGGGTGGTGCGTTTGAGTCCCTCGTTGGGCTCCACGCGGGGCATGGGGCCTACTTAAAAGAAAAGTCTGTAGAGAAGATCGGTTATGCATACAAAACACATGGTGCAGGAGGGAAGTGGTGTGTCATTAATACATCATGGTGTCTGCTGTGCTCATTGAGAGGCAGGAGACCCCACCGGTAAGTGGCTGTGTCATGAGAGCAGTAAGGAGCAGACAGCATCTCAGCCGGGCCTTGGAGGGTGTGGACAATGTGGGTGTGCCAAGAAGTAGGGCAGAGTTATTGTGAGCTGCCATGTCTCTGGCAGCCTTGAGACATGGGGGAGAAATGTCTCGGGCCCTAACTGGATATGAGCCCTTAGAAGGCAGGGACTGGGTTTTGGTCAGTGTCTGACTCTCGGCAGGGCCTGTGGATGGCACATAGGAAGTATTAGTGAAGGAACAAGGGCTATGAGTTTCCTGCAGAGATGAGCCAAGATGTGGTCATTGTGTTATCCTGAGACTTTTATTAAGCTTCCATGCTGTCTTACAGACGCCCTTCTAGGGGAGGAATGTGAATAGGCAGGTGATTATGGGGCAAGGGCTCTATTGTTGGTACGTTTAGTACAGTAACTGGGAGCCAAGTGAATAGGGTCTCGTGAATGGGTAGGAGGGTTTGTGAGCCTCCTTCCCGGAAGTGAGCTAACAACCACAAGGGGAGGACACTGCAGCACGGGATTATGAAGTGGTCCTGAGGCCCAGTGAGGGATATTCCCTTGGGTCTGTCTTGTAGCATTTGTGTCTGTTTTTGGCTCTTCTTTGTCTATGGCCCACTCTTGCTCAGAGAAATTTCTCTCCCATCTCTGGAAACCATGTCCAGCATGCCAAGGCCGATAGTAGCTGCAAAGGCATGAAGTTGGCTTCAGCAGCGCCGTCTTCAGGCTGACTTCTGGGCCCCCGTCCTTCTAGTCCTGCCCGGGGCTTGACCCTGTGCCAGGAGCCAGCACTGAAGCTGACCACTCTGAACAGCTGTCCAGTGACCCCGGGGAGCGGAGAACTACCTTAGGACCTGGGATGGAGGAGTCCCTTGTGGAGGGCAAAGCAGAGACTATTGAGAGGAGAATGGCTCGAGGAAAGGGCGAACCCTCCCCCACCCTACTGAGACTCCCCTCTGAGATCCTCTATTGCTCACAAAGGGTGAAGTCATCCTCAGAATGAGGAAGCTGGGGAAAGCTTAAGTGGGTTCAACAAAGAAGGGATGGGGCACCGCTAACTGCCGATTTTGTCCCTAGATGCGGGATGGTGCAGGACTTCTGGAGGCCACAGATGCTCCTCCTCCTGAAATGGGACCCAAAGTGAGCCGTTACGTCATCTCCCTGGCAGCCTGTGCTCCCGCCATGGAGTCCTGTTGTTCCTCTGTCCTGTGCCTCCAGCTTGCTCCCGCTCCACAGGCCGCAGGTAAGTGCCCGCTGGGTGTGCCAGGACTCCTGCGTCGCTAAGTGCCGCGTAAGGCTTTAATAACTAGAACCTGATGCTCGAGAGGAGGTTACCACAGCCCAGTGCCTGCCATGGAGGCCTGCGTCAGCCTACGTCAGGGCCATGCTGGTCCTTTACAAGTTACGATGGCCAGCAAGTCTTAACACTATGACTTTCCCTTTTCCACCTGAGCGATCTGAGTTTTTAGGTTATAGACCAAAGCGCTAAATGGTGGCATCGAGACCAGTGGTCATTCCACTGCCTTGGCTGTCACTGAAAAGGTGCCATCTGCCTCCAGGTAAGGCTGTGGTCATAGGTTAACCTGAAAGTAGGCCTGTACTCCCCTTCCTTCCCATCGCAGCCAGAGTTTCCTACCTATTTTCCCCAGTTTTCCAGCCTGGCCCAGCTGCTCTCTGTTATCAGACATATTTGGCCAGAGGCTCTCACTGCCATGCCCTCTCTAGACACTGACTTGTTCCCATGGCAGCATGTCGCAGCAGAGAGCTGGTGCTCCGCCCCCTAGTCTGCCAGATCTGCCTGCTCCCAGGATCACTGGGACACTATAGGGGATTCTGTGTCTGGGCTGGAAGAGTAAGAATACAAAACTATGCTCCCATTGGGTGGGGAGGCAAGTCGGCAAAGTTTGCCCAGTGAGATTTCCCTGGCCCGGGTAGAAATGCCACACTCCAGCCCATTGATGCACGCCTGGCAGCCACTCAGTGAACCTCAGAGGTAAAGATGGAGAGGGAGGTGTCAGAAAGGGGCGCACAGAACAAGCCCAGATGCAAACAAGGCCCCATATGCTGCCCTAGCTCAAGTCAGACATAATTGTGGGGGTGGGCGACAGGTTGGGTGAAGGAGGATGCTTCTCAAGGCCAGAGAGACAGATGATTGTATGTACCCCACAAAATGTGTGTGGCCTGGGAAGGCTTGGAACTGGGCGAGCGTGCTTGAGGCAGCAGCCGACTATCTATCCCAGCAGCACACACTTCTTGGTTTGGTGGACTGACTCCCAAACGGCCGAAGGCCTCAGGAGACCTTCTCCACAGCTTGTGGCATGAACTATATCGATAATGTTGTGCACCATCACCACTATCCATTTCCAGAACTTTTTCATCAAACATCCCATCCACCCTGGTAATCTCTAGTTTACTTTCTTTCTTTCTTTCTTTTTTGTTTTAAAGATTTACTTGTTATTTTAGAGAGAGAGAGAGAGAGGGAGGGAGGGAGCGCGAGTGAGTGGGGGGAGGGGCAGAGGGAGGGAGAGAGAGAGAGAGAAACAGATTCCCTGCTGAGCATGGAGCCAAGGACGTGGGGCTTGGAACCAAAGTCAAGAGTCTTGATGTTCAACCGACTGAGCCACCCAGGCGCCCCTCTATTCTACTTTCTATCTCCATAAATTTGCTTATCCTAGGTGCCTCATGTAAGTGGAGTCATTCAATATTTGTCATTTTGTGTCTGGCTTATATCACTTAGCATAATATCTTCAAGATTCGTCCATGCTTCTAGCATGTGCCAGAATTTCGTTCCTTTTGAAGGCTGAATAACGTTCTACTACATGGATAGACCACATTTTGTTTAGCCATTCATCTATTGATGGACATGTGGGTTGTTTCCATCTTTTGGTGACTGCGAATGATGCCATGAACATGGGTGTACAAGTATCCGTTTGGGTCCCTGCTTCAGTTCTTTAGGGCATGTGCCTAGAAGCAGGCCTGGGGATCATATGGTAAGTCTATGTTTAACTTTCTGAGGAACTGCCAAACTGTTTTCATAGCGACCAAGAAACTTCACAATGATGCAATATTATTATCTAGATTGCCTACCATAATTACATTTCTCCAAATATCCCTAAATTTTCCATTACAGCTTTTTAAAAAAAAAAAAGATTCAAGACCCAGTCAGGGATCACAGACTGCTTTTAGTTGTCGTGTTTCTTGATTCTTTTTTTTTTAATATTTTATTTATTTATTTGAGAGAGAGAGAGAGAGAGAGCGCGCGCACAGGCAGGGGAAGGGGCAGAGCAAGAAGCGGACGACTCCCTGCTGAGTAGGGAACTGGACACAGGGCTTGATCCCGGGACCCCAGGATCATGACCTGAGCTGAAGGCAGACACTTAACTGATTGAGCTGCCCAGGCACCCCTCTTGATTCTTCTTTAATCTAGTAATTCTTCTGCCTGTTTCTTTTTCATGACACTGGCATTTTTGAAGAGTCCGCACTGGTTGTCTTATAGGATATTCCCCAATTTGGATTTGTTTGACTATTTCCTCACAATTAGAGTCAGGTGAAACCTGTTTGCAAGAATACTTGCAATTGAACAATAATGAGCAATATGTTCTTTCTGCTTCATTACTTCAGCCATTTAATGTTGCTTTATCTCATTATTGCTGACGCTGAATCTGAGTGCTGGTTAAGATGCCGTCAGCTGGATCTTTCCATTGTCCTTCCCCTTCACGGTCATGAACAGCGTGGTAAGTTGAGGCTGTGTGAATATTCTGTCCCCAGCCATCTTGTCAGTCATTGGTTTCAGTATCAAGTAATGATCTTGGCCTAAATTATTTATTTCATTTTGTTTCTTTGAATTATATCATACCGTGTACCTCTGTTATTTGACATAATAAGCTATTATTTTTCAGTAAAGGAGAATTTTCTCTTGTCTCCTCTTTTTTTTTCTTTTTTGGGGGGGCACGTGTGTGCGTGCCAGGTGAGGGGGATGGGGCAGAAGGAGAGAGAGAATCTCAGTGAGGCTCCACACCCAGCACGGAGCCCATTGCAGGGCTCGATCTCACAACCCTGAGATCACGACTTGAGCTGAAATCAAGAGTTGGACGCTTAAGCCACTGAGCCACCCAGGCGCCCCAAACTCAGCATTTCTTAAAGGAAGACAGTGTTATCCAGGCAATGTCCAGCGTATAATAAAAAATTATTAGTTACTCAAAGAAGAAGGGAAACGTGATCCATAATCAAAAAAAAAAAAACAAAAAAACAGGGCGCCTGGGTGGCTCAGTTGGTTGGGCGACTGCCTTCGGCTCGGGTCATGATCCCGGGGTCCTGGGATCGAGTCCCATGTCGGGCTTCCGGCTCGGCGGGGAGCCTGCTTCTCCCTCTGACCTTCTCCCCTCTCATGCTGTTTCTCTCCCTCTCTCTCTCAAATAAATAAATAAAATCTTAAAAAAAACAATCAGTGGAAATATACCATGAGATGACACTGACATTGAAATTAGTGTATAAAAACTGTAAACCAGTTACTATAAATATGACTAGAGACTTAAAGGAAAATATGGTGGTCTTTTTTTTTTTTTAAGATTTTATTTATCTTAGAGAGATAGAGAGCTCATGAGCAGGGGGATGGGGGGAGAAGAGGGAGGGCGGAGGCAGAGGGAGAAGCAGACTCCCTCCTGAGCAGGGAGCCCAACATGGGGCTCAAACTCAGGACCCCGAGATCATGACCTGAGCTGAAGGCAGATGCTTAACTGACTGAGCCACCCAGGACCCCTGGAAAATATGGTGGTCTTAATGGGGAGTCTTAGCAGAGTAATTAAAACTATAAAAAAGAACCAAGGAGACTGAAAAATCCATTGGAGGGGCTTAACAGAAGATTGGAGAAGGCTTGGAAGAAGAAAAGGCCAGAGTTTAAGAACAGGTCCGGAGAAATGGTCTCATCTGAAAATCAGAGACAAAAGTGTTGAATAGAAATTAACAGTACCCAGTGATCCGTGGGAAAATATCAAGCAGTCTGACGTATGCGTCTGGAGTTCCAGAAGGAGAGGAGAGAGAGAATGGGACGGAAAAAAATATTTGAAGAAATAATGATCAAAAACAGAAATCTGAAATTTGATAAGAAACATTCACTTACAGATTCAAGCAGCTTGGCAAGACACAAACAGGGTAAACACAAAGTCGCACCTGGAGTGGGCACATCATAGTCAAACTGCTGAAAACCAGAAGCAAAGAAGACATTTTGAAAGCAGGTAGGTTACGTGTCAGGGAATGGTGGTACCGAGGGGCAAGAGGGCAGAAGACGGCGGGGTCGCACCTCTGAAGCGCCGGCCGCGAAGAGCTTCGATCTAGAATTCTGTAGCCGAGGGAAATGCCTTGCACTAGGAGGGAGAAGTAATGACATTTTAAGAAAAACGACAGAGGAGAGAATTTGCTGCTGGCAGGCCTGCGCTATGAGAAATGCTAAAGGGCGTTCTTCGTGCTGAAAGGAAATTTGGCAACTTGGAGCCATAGGAAGGAATGAAGCACCACAGAAATGGTAATATCCAGGTAAATTTAAAAGCATTGCTTTTTTCTTTTCTTAATTTCCATTAAAGACAAATGTCTATTTACAGCAAAAGTAATATTATCATAAGATACCGTTTTGGATATATGTAGGAATAAAATGCAACAGCACCAAGAATGGGAGAGCAAATAAAGTTATATTGTTGTAACATCCTTATATTTGCAAAATGTGAGGAAGTTCAGTTAGACTGTGATCAATTAGTGATGCATACTGTAATTTCTTTTTTTTTTAAGGATTTTATTTTAGAGCGAGCACACAAACAAGTAGGGAAAGGGGCAGAGACGGAGGGAGAAAATCTCAAGCAGACTCCCCACTGCGTGGACGCCGGGCTCAGTCCCACGGCCTGAGATCATGACTTGAGCCAAAACCAAGAGTCAAACACTTAACCCATGGAGCCGCCCAGCACCTCGCATGCTATGATTTCTAAGGCAACCATTAAAAAGTAATAAGAGGTACAGCTACAAAACAAAGAAAGGAAGTAAAATAACATCAATGATATTTAAGATATTGACTATTGAATTATAATATGTAAATATAATGTAATTATATTCAGTTCCTCAGAAGAAGTTAGGAAAAGGAGAACTGAGGAACACAAGAACATATGAGACAAATTTAAGAAATGTAGCAAGATGATAGACTTTTCTACTATTGATATATTGATACATTGAAATCCTCACCCCCCAGCACCTCAGAATATGACTGTATGGAGACAGAGCCCTTACATAGGTACTAAGTTAAAGTGAGGTCATTAGGCTGGACCCTAATCCTCTTACAAGAAGAGGAGATTTGGGGGCGCCTGGGTGGCTCAGTCCGTTAAGCGTCTGCCTCCGACTAAGGTCATGATCTCGGGGTCCTGGGATCGAGCCCCGCATCAGGTTCCCGGCTGAGCAGGGAGTCTGCTTCTCCCTCTCCCTCTGCCCTTCCCCCCGAACTCATGCGCTCGCTCTCGCTCTCTCAAATAAGTAAATAAAATCTTTAAAAAAAGAGAGAGAGAGAGAAATGGATACAGACATGTGCAGTAGGAAAACAACGTGAAGACACAGGGAGAAGTTGGCTGACTGCAAGCCAAGGAGAGAGGCCTGGAATAGATCCCTTTCTCACAGCCCTCAGAAAGAAGCAATTCTGTCAACACATTGGTCTCAAACTTCTAGCTTCCAAAAACTGTGAGAAAATAAGTTTCTGTTGTTTAAGCCACCCAGTCTGTGATACTTTGTTATGGCGGCTCTAGCAAACTAACACAGACTTACACCCAACCGGATGAATAATTCCATTAAATGTAAACATTCCAATTAAAACACAGAGCTTGTCAAGACCCCACTATATAATATGTAAAAGAGATACAATTTTTCTACAGACACAGAAAGTGAAAGGATGAAAAAGATACACTGGGCACCTAGAAAGCACAAGAAAGCTGGCACCGCTGCATTAATATCAGACCAAGTAAATGTCCAGACAAGGGGAATTAGCAGAGATGAAGACATGCAACTCTCGGTCTTGGGGTTGTCCCACACAATGGGATACTATCCACACAATGGGATACTATTCGGCCATAAAAAGAATGTAGTTCCATGTTAGAACATGAATGAACCTTGAAAACGTTATGCTAAGTCAAAGAAGCCGGATACAAAAGGCTACATGTTGTTTGATTCCATTTGTATGAAATGTTCAGAATAGGCAAATCCATAGAGACAGAAAGATTAGTGATTGGCAGGGGGGATTGGAACCGACTGCTAACAGACTTCTTTCTGGAGTGATGGAAATGTTGTGGAATTAGCGGCAATGGTTGTACAACGTAGCGAGTATACTAAAAACACTGATTTGTACCCTTTTCCTTTATTTTATTTTTTTAAAGATTTTATTTATTTATTTCAGAGAGAGAGAGAATGAGAGAGAGAAAGCACGAGAGGGAAGAGGGTCAGAGGGAGAAGCAGACTCCCCGCCGAGCAGGAAGCCCGATGCGGGACTCGATCCCGGGACTCCAGGATCATGACCTGAGCTGAAGGCAGTCGCTTAACCAACTGAGCCACCCAGGCGCCCTATTTTATTTTTAAAGTAATCTCTACACCCAGCATGGGGCTTGAACTCATGACCCCAAGATCAAGAGTTGCATGCTCTACCGAGTAAGCCAGCCAGGTGCCTCACCACCCTGATTTGTACACTTTTATTTTATTTATTTATTTTTTAAACTTTTTATTTATTTATTCATGAGAGAGAGAGAGAGAGAGAGAGAGAGGCAGAGGGAGAAGCAGGCTCCCAGGGAGCAGGGAGCCTGATGCGGGACTCAGTCCCAGGACCCTGGGATCATGACGTGAGCCGAAGGCAGACACTTAACCATCTGAGCCACCCAGGCGCCCGATTTGTACACTTTTAAATGATGAATTTTATGTATTATGTTATATCTCAAAGAGTAAAATAAGACAAGCTAAAAGAAAAAAAAAAAAGAACAAGTTAAACCCCAAGAAATGAAATAATGAGAGCAGAAATACGCAAAGAACAAAGAAAGCAAAACCAAAAGTAGGTTCTTTGAGAAAAAGCAATAAAATTGACAAACCCCTAGCAAGACTGATTAAGAGAAAAAAAAGAGGGAAAATGAAAATTACCAAGTTTTGGGAACAAAAGAGTGAAAAGGGGCAAAGGAGAGTAAGGAAACTTTTGGGGAGATTGAATGTTCTAGATTTTAATTGGGTTGTTGGTTACATCAGTGCATACATTTACCAAAACTGTATGCTTAAAATCTATAAATTCATCTGGAGACGAATTATATTTCAATAAAATGAAAAAATGAAAAAATTCTAGGGTTCCTGGCTGGCTCAGTTTGTAGAGCACGCAACTCTTGATCCTCTGGTTGTGAGTTCAAGCGCCACCTTGGGCACAGAGCTTACTTAACAACAACAACAACGAATCTACATACTGTTATCTCCAGTTCAAATCTGACATTTGAGGATTTTTTTCCTCACCTTCCTTCCATATTATATCTCCCTTTTTCCACAGTGCAATCTCTGACTTCCAAACGTCTATGTATTTATTCATTTTTTTGTATCCTTCATACAAAAACAGCAAAACAGTTTTAGAATTCCTACACCAATACCGTTATCAGCAACAAACCTATTAAGTAAAGTTCAAGATTTTTTTTTTTTGGTAGTCTTTAGGAAGCCCATGAACTATATTGGAAATTTATTTGTATTCTTATATTATTTTTCTATATGATTATATTATCAATTTGATATCCAATTAGGTTCAGTTATTACTATTTATAGTCAATTTTGAGATTTGAAAAAAATCTCCTGATATATTTTTGGATTTGTAAAATATTCATAGGGGCGCCTGGGTGGCTCAGTCGGTTGGGCGACTGCCTTCGGCTCAGGTCATGATCCCGGAGCCCCGGGATCGAGTCCCGCATCGGGCTCCCTGCTCAGCGGGGAGGCTGCTTCTCCCTCGGACCCTCTTCCCTCTCGTGCTCTCTATCTCTCATTCTCTCTCTCTCTCTCAAATAAATAAATAAAATCTTTAAATAAAATAAAATAAAATAAAATATTCCTATGATTCAGGAGCTGAGATTATATAAAAAAATACTTAGACAAATCTCACTCTCATTCTCTCTTCCACCCCATTCTTACCTACCCCCAAAAGGATCCATTTTACTCATTTCTAGTTTACTCTTCCTATGTTTCTTCTTTCAGATTTCTATCTTATTTTCCCTTTTTTCTTACACAAAGGTAGCACACTACATATTTAGCAATTTATCCTGGAAATCACTTTGTATCAGCTAATAGAAATCTCTCTCTCTCTCTCTCTCTCTCTCTCTTTTTTATAGCTACACAGGATTGCACTGGTGGCTTTATTTAATTAGCTTCCGTGGATGGGAACTTAGGTGGTTTCCAGTATTCTATTGCAATTAATGCCCACAGTGATTAAGCTTATGCCTATGTTGCTGTATGTCTGTGGAAGTGAATCTTCAGGATCAGTTCCTAGAAATAGCACTGCCAGATCAGAGGGTGAATGTTCTGTCGTTTTATTAGCACTACCAAGGACAGGTAGAAGAGCCTTCTCTCCCAGTGGAATGTAGTAAAAAGAGTGCAGCATTAGGAGTCCACGAAGCCATTGCAATACGTGGCACAAAGCCCCTTTTACCTTAGTAGAACTGTCTCTAGTACTGTTAATATGAACATGGTAAGACTGTTTTTCTTACTAATTGATTGAATAGGTAATACAGTCACGTAGTTCAAAATTCAAAAGCTCTGTTAATAAAAAATTTCCCTTCATTCCCTATTTCCAACCCACCAAGTTACCTCCCTCTCAAAGGCAACCGATGGTATCAATTTCTTGAGTGTCCTTTCAGAGATATTTATGCTTGATATAGGTGAATGCACACATTTTTTACCCAAATAGTAGCCTATTATATACACTGTTCAATAAATCTTTTTTCCCCCACCTCAACTTTTTCACATATATTTTAGAGCTCATTCTATTCTATACCAGTCTATACAGAGCTTGCCTGAACTTTTTCACAGTGTGGTATCCATTGTGGACTAGAACTTACTTTACTGGTGCCTTATTGATAGACATTTAGGCTGTTTTTAGTCTTTGCTATTACAAATGGTAAGATAATAAATAACCTTCTGTATGTTATTTTACACATACAAGTATATCTGGAGGAGAAATTTCTAGATATGGACTGAAAGGGATGTGTGCATTTGTCATTTTGACAAATAGTGCCGAATCGGCATCCTCGGAGTTGTCCCGGTCTACACCCAGCACTGCAGGACTCACTGTGTGGGGGCATCCTGGGCAGCCATCCTCCTGAGAGCCTGGGGAGCGGTGGGCTGCAGGGTCCTGTGTGCTCTGGATGTGATGATCCTCTCTACTCTGCCCCGGAGAGCGCCTCGGAGGAGCTGAGTGCGGGCCCCGTAGGCTTCAAAACAGGATGTGAAAAGGAGCCCGCTTCTGAAGTTGACCGCTTTGATGCGTCCCTTGCTGAGAAGGCTCTAGGATAAGATGGCTCTTGCCTTCAAGGCCACGCAACCCCCAGAAGTGACTTAGATAGAGACCACATTTCACTCAGCTGCTGCCTACACGATTCTCACAGGCTGGACAGGACCAACAGACCAAACAGGAGGTGTGAATGAAGTGGGAAGGTTCTGTCAGCTTTGAGTGCCTGATGAAACACTCGAGCAGAGGAGAGACGATGAAATGTAGCCATGCGACACGCTCTCATAAAATAGATACATTACCATGGAGAGCAGAGGAGAAATCCTTAAGTCTTCTTAGGGAAGGCTGCGCAGAGAGAAACAGCATGTAGTCAAGGGTAGGACACACTGGACTGGGAGCCATGCAAACTCCCAGTTTGAGGGGAAGGAGGCATCTGCCCCAGGGAGGTTTCTGGGAAATGCCTTTTCCTTCAAGAGACGAAGGGCTCAAGATGCCTTTTCCTCAAGAGAGGAAGACAAAGTAGGGCTCAGGAAAGATGAGGGACCTTGTCCACTTTGTGTCCACTCTACTCGTTCTAAAATCCTTAGCCACAGGGCCGTCTTCAGGGAGTCCGAGTTCCCACAGTGTCATGTCCACACCTGTCTTGTGGCAGGTTTTGAAATTCGCTTGCAGGTCCTTCTCTCTTTCCCACGCCCCTGCCCAGGAGGCTCTCGGATCCTGGGTTCCGCACTGGGGTTCTGACCATCTGCACCTGCCACAACTGGCACGAAGTTGTTGGTTTCTAGTTTAGGGCTCAGGTGAATGGACTGGAGACCCAGCAGCCGTGTTGAGGATCGCCTAAGTCCTAGAGGTCGTGTAAACCCAAACCCACCTCAAGCCGCCACTGCTGTGGCCTCGGTCTACTTCTAGACCAGTTCGGAAACGTGCGCCCTTCCCTTGTTTCCTTGAGTTTCTTGGCAAATTAGCTCCTGAAGCCTTTGTGTTATTAGCGCATTTGTCTGAGTTTGAGGGTGGGTAAATGCTGCCACACCTAAGTCAACAGATAAGGAATCGCGTGACCTTCACTGGAGGGTGTGGCCCTGGTAGTCACTGTGCGGGGGGGGGGGGGGGGGGGGGGGGGGAGTGCCAGAGAGAACTGCAACACGCAGACAGAGGGATGCAGGAAAGGTGGGGACACTCAGGGCGGGCCATCTTCCTCCTTTCCACCGCCCCCTCGTGAGATCTTCTGGCTGCGTGCCACCAGCCACGCTCGAAGTTCTCGGAACCGCCTGGATGCCAGCTCGGCCTTGGCTCTCCTGCCACTCGGCCACTCTCCCTTCTCCTTGGCTGGTCTTCCACCTTCTAGAGAGGATTTCCCGAGTGCCATCTTTGGTCCTGTCTTCACGCCTTCTCCCTGTCCCTCTTCACCCCCTGAGAAACCACCCATGCCCATGGGTTTGATCGTCGGTTCTACGCAGGCAATGCCCCTGTGCCCTGGATGCCACCTCTCCCTGGCCTCGCTGCTGGACTTGCCCTCCAGGCTGCCACTGCTTCCTGGATGTTGCCTTTTGGGAGTCCTGTCATCGTCTTAAACTGCACATGCGTGAGATCGAGCTTGCCTTCCCTCCCAGTTTCCATTTTTCTGCCCATGGCATCAGCCTTCTCTCACCCACCCAAGCTTACATCCTGAGTCATCTTTGACGCCTCCCTCCCCACTCGTCCCTTCCCAAACACAAGCCTTGCCACCTGCCTTTGCAACATCTCTTGGAACTCTCTGTCCTTTGCATTCTGTCTTCTAATCCATGGTCTCCGCACCCATGTCCTGAATATTTTTTTTTAAGATTTTATTTATTCGTTTGCGAGAGAGACAGAGCAAGAGGGACAAGCAGACTCCCGCCAACACGGGGCTCAATCCCAGGGCCTGGAGATCATGACCTGAACCAAAGTCGGAGGCTTAACTGACTGAGCCACCCAGGCGCCCATGTCCTGAATATTTTTTTTTTAAGATTTTATTTATTCATTTGCGAGAGAGAGAACAAGCAGGGGGAGAGGCAGAGGGAGAGGGAGAAGCAGACTCCCTGCTGAGCAGGGAGCCCGATGCGGGACTCGAGCCCAGGACCCTGGGATCATGACCCGAGCCGAAGGCAGACGCTTAACCATCTGAGCCACCCAGGCGCCCCTAAGTTTATCCATTTTTAATGTAATGGCAACTACTTGAGCATATCATGGAATAGAATACAAAACTGGCTGGAGATTTTGCAGATAAAAGATACAAGTAGTAAGAATATTCAGAGTGGAGGTGTCTTGGGCCCACCTCCTGCTGCACTGGGGGGTCTGCATTCATTCTGCAGCAAGAAGGGTCTGAGGAGCAGGGGTGTGGTGAGTAGAAGGGGTGAGGCACTGAAGTCAGACAGAGGGAACCACTGCAGTAGGAGGGGGCTGTCCTGGGCTCAGGGTCCCCACAGTGAGGGTCTCTTTAACACACATGCTCTCTTCCTCCTGAGGACTCAGTGTCGATACCACTCCTAGTTGCCCCGACGACGTGGCCTCTGTATCACATTGCTTTTTTTTTTTTAACTTTCCACACGGGTAGATCTTAATCTGTTCAGCAGCACCCTGAGCTGGAGCGCAGGTACGGTGGGGTACAGGTGCGGGGTGATGCAGTGAGGAAGGCAGCCCTGCGTGTGAGTCCGGCCCTGGTGTTTCCTGATTGAGCAAGTCTCAGCCTCAGTTGCCTTATCTGTGAGCCGTGGCTAATACTTACCTAATGACAGTGTTCTGAGTCACTGTAGTCAACCACATAAGGAATGTGCAGCATTCAGCCCAGCAGATGGCACGGAGGGCACTTAGTAAACGTCAGACTCCTCCCAGCTGCATGAGGCTCTCAGCAAACATCAGATTCTCGAATGTTCCCACCGATACCATACCTTCCCACCTGCATCTACTCCCACATCCTTGGCCTCCCTTCCTGTCGAGCTGGATGCTCCTGCCTGAGGCCACCCTCTCCCTGGGTCCTGGCCTTTGTCACTTTCACAAAGGCCTCACTCATAAGACCGCCACCTCTGTCCCCTCTTGGCTCACTTTCATACTATATGATCATGCTCTAGTGTCACTCTATCTAAAACAAAAGACAAAGGGTGCCTGGGTGGCTCAGTCGGTGAAGCATCTGCCTTTGGCTCAGGTCATGATCTTGGAGTCCTGGGATCAAGCCCTGAGTCCAGCTCCCTGCTCAGTGGGGAGTCTGCTTCTTGCTCTGCCGCTCACCCCACTTGTGCTCTCTCTCTCTCAAGTAAATAAATAAAATCTTTTTTAAAAAGTACATTTAAAACAAAAGACAAAACGACACATCAGAACCCCTCCCTTGAGGGGCGCCTTGGTGGCTCAGTTAAGGGACCAACTCTTTTTTTTTTCTTTTCAGAAAATTTTTTCTTAAAGATTTTATTTATTTATTTGAGAGAGAGAGAATGAGAGAGAGAGAAAGCTCATGAGATGGGGGGAGGGTCAGAGGGAGAAGCAGACCCCTGCCGAGCAGAGAGCCCGATGCAGGACTCGATCCAGGGACTCCAGGATCATGACCTGAGCCGAAGGCAGTCGCTCAACCAACTGAGCCACCCAGGTGCCCCATAAGGGACCAACTCTTGATTTCACTTCCGATCTTGATCTTCATGATCTCATGAGTCTTTAAACAATTTTTTTTTAAAGATTTTATTTATTTATTTGAGAGAGAGAGAGAATGAGAGATAGAGAGCATGAGAGGCAAGAGGTTCAGAGGGAGAAGCAGACTCCCTGCTCAGCAGGGAGCCCGATGTGGGACTCGATCCCGGGACTCCAGGATCATGACCTGAGCCGAAGGCAGTCGATTAACCAACTGAGCCACCCAGGCGCCCCCATGATCTCATGAGTCTTGAGATCAAGCCCCGCATCAGGGTTCTGAGCTCAGCGAGGAGTCTACTTGAAGACTCTCACCCTCTGCCCCTCCCCCGCTGGCGCTCATGCTCTCTCTCTCAAATAAATAAATAAATCCTAAAAAACAAAAAACAAACAAAAAAACGCAAACCCTCCTTTGATCCCATGTCCCTCTGGTCACCACTCCATTCCTCTGCTCCCTTTACAGTAAAAGTCCCTGAAAGAGTTGGCATGCTCCTGCTCTCCGCTTCCACTGCCATTCGCTCTGAGCCTACTCCAGGCACATTCTTACCCTGGCACTCGTGGAAACTTCTCGTCCCCAGTGACCTCTGCATTGCCAAGTCCAGCATGCTGCCCTCGGGCTTCGCTTTACGAGCCTCTCCAAAGCATCTGAGACCCTGAAATGCCTTCTGTCTGGTACTCCCAGGCCCATGCCTCCAGATTTTCCTCCAGCCTGCCACCCCCAGTCTCCTCCTCCCTTGCCTCTAAGCATAGAAGGTGCAGGTCCGTCCTTGGACCACTTCTGTCTCCATCTGTACTCGCACAGGTAACCTCATCCACATTCAGGGCTTTAAATGCCATCTAAAAAACGCCCACATTTTACAGCTCAAATTCAGAGCTCCCCAGAACTCCAGACTTGCGTATCCACCACCTACTCCCCAGCTCTGCTTGGGTGTCAAGCACAAACTCCTGATTCCCCGGCCCTCCCACCCCTCTCAAGTCTTTCCCGTCTTAGTCGTGGGAACTCTGGCTTTCCAGCTATTCGGGCCAAAGCCTTTGGAGTTCTTCTTGGCTCCTCTCTCTCTCCGACCCACAGCCACCTGATCTCCCCACCCTGGTCCAAATCACCATCACCTCTCTCAAGGCTGACCCCAGAAAGCCTCCTGAGCACAGTGTTGCTGCCTCTTCTTCCCCCAACTCCACAATCTATTCTCCACCAATAGCCAGAGTGATGTTTTCAACACATAAGCTTGATTATGTCATTTATTGGCTTAAAACCCACCAGTGTCTTCCTGTCTCGCTCAGATTAAAATCCACATTCCTTATCTCAGCCTGAAAGGCCCCATGGGAGCGACCTGCTACCTCTCTGGCCTCATTTCCCACCATACTCCTCTCGCGCCCTCTGCCCTGGCTGTGCTGGCCTCCATGCTGTTCCTGGGCCAGGGTGCACACACTTCTGTCTTGGGAAGTGTGCTTGCTGTTCCTTCTGTCCAGAGCACCCCCGTAGGTGCAAGGCCCGTTCCTGTACTTCGTTCAGGTCTCCGCTGAAATGCCACCCTGTCAGAGAGCTTCCCTGGTCAACCTAAGCACTCCTGGCATTCTTTGACCTCTAACCCTAACTTTGCCTACCACGGAGCACCTCGTGGCATTATATTTACCTGTATGTCTTCTTTGATCTCCTCACCACTAACAACACCCAGCTAATAACACTCTAGAGCCCGGCGTACAGCAGGTGCTCAGCAGATGAGCAGGTGCCTGGGTGTAGACAGGAAGAGCCTAGCGCACATGGCCTCTTATCACCACATACCTGCTGGTGCTGCTGAGCAGCCCCACACAGCTCTTCCGGGCTTCAGGCCCCCTCGCTATAAAATCTACCTTGACAGCCCTTTAGCAATTTTAGAGATGATTCATTTAAAGTGCCTGAGGCACAGGCAGTGCCCAGGACAGTGGGGGCTGAAGAGGCTACTTGGCTGCTCTGTAGGCCTGTCCCCAAGGAGTTGGTAATGCTGTCTCTGTCTGCCCAGGATGGAGGGCTGGTACAGCCAGTGAAGGTAAACAGAGTGCGAGGAACACTGACCCCATTCTCCATGTCATACCATCCCAGGGTCCCCTAAGCATTGTTTCTGCTCCACCCAGTTCCCCACCAAAGCCCATCAGACGATGGCCATCCCTGAGCCGGACCTGCAGGTTGAAAGCCTCCTCAACCCTGCTTTGGATCCAGGTGGCCTCCATGTGGGAAGCAGAGGTGCTTGCCGGGAATGTGTAGGTCTGGACTTTATGGGCCGTGGGCCCTATGGATCCTCCTCCGACAGACCCATTTTTGTGAGGTGGGCCACACTGGGCAGGCTAGGTGGCAGGCCAGGTTAAGTTTTCTCTGGCTCATCTCTGAAGGTGGCTAAAGAGTAGTTTCCCTGTACACCACCAGGGGGCGCCAGAGACTGATCAGCTCTAATGAGGACTTGTCCCACGGTCTGTTAAAGTGTCTAGTCCCAGGTCTAGGGTTGGGCAGCAGAGGGAAGGCATAGTGCTGGTTCTCTCCCACCTATCAACTTGCTGGTTGCTGCCAGCCCACGCAGGGCCATATTAAGGGACTGGAGGTCAGGCTTCCAGACTCAGTGTTCTTTATTGATAAGCATTAGTGAACCTCTTGCCAGTTTTGCCTTCAGATTCCCAGCCTTAAGTGGGGAGTGCATCTTTGCCTCGTAGATATCTGCCTGAGTCTGACTATGTCAAGGCTGTGCCTATTTGCCACACTATTCCCAGGACCACAGTATTTGTGGTCAGGGAGGCGTGTAGCAGGCATCTGAAAGGTCATGGGCAGGTCCTTGTCCTCAGAGACCATTCTCCACGTAGGAAGTGCAAGCTTCAGCTGTGTTGGCTCTCAGAGGGGCTCCAGAAGCCTGCTGGTTAGATGGAGGGCTGAGCCTCGGAGGCCTCCAGATTCAGCCTCTTTTCTCTCTCTATGAGGCTCTTTTCCTGCCAAAAGTTCTTCACAGCAGAACTGAGCCAAGGGGGCAGCAACCGGCTCTCACTTGGGTCTTGAGGTTCTGGGATAGCGGGCAGGAGGTCTTAGGTGGTGCCTCAAAGGGGATAGAGATGCCAGAGGCTGTGCAAGGGGAGGGGGCAGGGAGGGAGAAACCAGAATCAATTAAGTCCTTGATCTGATTTCACCAGCCCCAATTCTTGGCCATGGCCTATAGTCCTTGGCCAGCCCCTCTGAACTAAATAGATAGTCCCCTGGGCCCTGGGTGCACCCTTCCCCCACCATTAGATCAGCGGTAAGAATTATTAAAGCCATCTTCTGCCTTCCTGAGCCAGGCACCTTAGAGAACCTTCTTGCCTGTTCAGCAAGGCCCCCAACCTGCATCCATGTCTTCCTCAGGTCAGGGCAGCCCCCACCCCGGGGGGCCAGAAGGCTGGTGGTGCCTGGCTCCCCTGAGAGCCCTCCCTGGCCTGTCTCTGACCTGCACTGGAAGCGGGGATCTCCAGGGTGGGTCTGTAGCACCTGACGCACTTCTGGGGGAGGCTCCAAGCCCATCTGTTCCGCCCGATACCAGCGCTGCAGCCGTGTGATCCCTGCCAGGGTGGGAAGGAGACGCGGGCACCTCATGGAGGGTGCGGGCTAGAGAATGCGTGTGGAGGGGTGTGTCAGGACCTCCACACCCCCTAGTCTCAGGAGACAGTGCCCAAGAGGGTCAGGCAGGGCCTTGGGTTGCTTCAGGGGCCTGAGAGGGTTCTCACCTGTGCAGGGCCCATACTGCCAGGCGAGATCAAACTGCCTCAGCAGCTCCAGCTCTGCTTCATCCACGCTCAGGGGCTGGGGCTCTTCCCCTGCAATGACATGCTGCTCCTCAGGCCTGCCCAGGCCTGTGCCCTGCAAGGCCAGTCCCCTGCCCCTCGCCTCACAGCTGCCCCACTGCTCCCCGGCCCTTGCCACCCCTTTGCCTCTGCCGGCCACTGCCAGGCCTGGAGTAGGAAGTAGAGGACATACTTCACTTCCCCTTCCATTGCCCACGTCCGCCCACGTCCTCTCATGCCCCTCAGCGGTGTCCGCTACTCCCGCCCCCCCCCCCACGTAAGAGACCTAGCTCTGGTGCCAGCTCCCCCTTGCTGTGCCCAGCGGGGCCCTCCCTCCTCTTCACTGCAGGGTAGGAGTCAGTGATGAGCCGCTTCCGGCCCATGGCGGCCACCCAGGCAGGCAGAGAAGGAGGCGACTGCGGGGAAAAAGAGAGACAGGCCAGCGGGCACGAGAGAGACAGCTGCTGAGGGAGAGAGAGAGAAGAGGGCCGGGGCCAGAGAGCGAGCCTGGGGCCAGCGACGGGCAGACAGGGTGACCCAGACAAGCAGAGAGGAAGTCCACTGGTTCCAGGGAATGACGCCTGTCCCCCACCCCCACAAGCGCACAAACATCAAAGGCCTAGACCAATGGTTGGCCGCCTCTGCAGGGCGGGGCCCGGCTCCAGCCAATGGCAGGTGGCGACGGCAGGGGGGGCGGGGCAGCTGCTGCAGCTGTGTTCTGGGGGAGAAGGGGTGAGGCTGGGGTGGGGGACCTGTCAAGATGCCCCAGACTGCACCACCTCCTCCTGCCCCCCTCCTCCCCATTGGTCTGCAGTGGGTCTCAGGGGACTTATAGAGCGTTATCCTCAGGCTCTCACTTCCCGTTTTCCCTTCCTAGGCAAATGTTCTTTTCAGCCTCAGTAATCCCCGTGGCCGGTTAGTAACTCCCCAGAGTCCAGCTGGAGCCTCCACTCCCACCCCTTGTCCCGCAGAGCCTTGTGGGGGCAGGTCTGGAGGTCCGAAGAGCGTTTGGGCTAATCCAGCCCCCTTCCCTGCTCCCACCCCACCCCCATCGGCCCCAGGAGACCTGGCTGGAGAAGCCCATGGGTTCCAAAGCTCCTTTCTCACAGTCTGTGCCCAAAGACCCTGCCCGCTCTTCGTCCAGGCAAGCGTTGGCCTTGTCGACTCTCCAGGGTTCCCGTAGCCTGCCCATGCCTAGTCAGGAAGATTCCACAGTCAGCAGGAGACCCCAGTGTTTGTATCCCCAGGTCTTTAGCAGTAAAATCTGCTAAATACTGCTAATACTGTCTCACTAATGTGACAGTATGAGTAGAAAATACCAATAATAAACTAAACTCTTACATGGCACTTAACCGGTGTGCCAAGTATTGTTCTCAGCACTTTCCTACAAATTCACTCAACTAAACTAGATGTAAAATGCTTCTTCTTCTTTTTTTTAAGTAATCTCTACCCCCAACATGGGGCTTGAGCTCACGACCCCGAGATCAAGAGTCACAAGCTCCATGGACTGAGCCAGTCAGGCGCCGCATAAAAGTTTTTCAAAGTAGGAAGTGCTGATCGTCACAGGCATTGTGGGGCCCCAGTTAAACCACAGTCCCTCTGTGCTCTCCCCACCCAGGAGCTCAGAGGCTAATGGGGTAGGCAGATAGGATACACGAGTTGTCAGTGCAAGGATAAAATTCCTAACAAACAGGAAAGGGGAGAAGGGTGGGTCAGAGAGAGGTTGGACCACAGGGTTGGCTCAGCACTGGAAGACCTCCTGGAGGAGGCGGGCTGCTGTAAACAGCGTCCCTCAATTCTCCACCCATGACCTTTGTCCCTTGGGCTCCTGTCATCGCTGAGTCACCCCTTCACCCTCCTCCCCCTCACCAACTTCCTGGCAGCAGGCAAAAGTGCTGGTCAGTGGGAGTCTGGGAATCAGCACAGGGGCCAGCCCAGCTCTAAGTGCCCTTTAGAGATCCCCTCCAGCTCTTCCAGGAGAGCAAGGGCCTGCCCAGATGCTTCTGCCTCCCCTTTCCCACTGCTCCAGGACCTCAGTGCTCTGTGTTAGGAGTAAGGTGGGTATAAGAGAGGAAATGCTCTGGACAGGAGACCACCAAAGGGGAGGAACGAGAGCAGCCATGTCTTCAGGGACCTCCTCCTGCCTGGCTCTCCCCATGCACTTCCTTGAGGAGGGCTGAGTGGGAGTCAGAGCTCATGAATGCACTGCACAGAGCTGGAGGGCCCTTCCCTGCTTTATTTTCTGGGCTGGGCCTGGCCTAATCCCCCATCTGCCTCGTGGACTAAGTGGGGCCCACACTGAGGGAGACGGGGGGCCCTGCTGCATTGGGGAGGAAAACAGGGAGGCCCTCTCCACCGTGCCTGGGAAGGGCTGAGGTGTGGGCTCCCGTCAGGCCCTGTGCGCTCTACAGAGGGATGGTGCCCAGGCTCTGTGGGACTGACCACTCTCTCCCCAGAGGGCGTTCCCAGAGGTGTGTGGCACCTCACTCCTGAGCCCACAGAGCCCTGAGGGAGTAGGAAGCCATGGGTGGGGCGGACCCCTCCTCATTCCTGGTCCTTCCCACCCCTGAAAGCTGATAGCCGTGGGGCCCTGCCACCGCCCAGGGAGCGTGAAATGGGGTGTGCCGCTGGGCGGCCACAGTGGCTCCTACCGCCGCCCGAGCTCATTGCCTCTCTCCTCTGGCACCCGGACCTGCTCTGTGGGCATTGTCTGGGCCATCCCTGCCGGCTGCCCCCAGCTCTGCCTGGCCCAGACCCTGCTAGCCTCTCCCACCTAGCCTGGAAGATGTCTCCCTTGGCCTTCAGCTTCCTCCCAGCCCCAAGAAAGAATCAGGGCGGTCAGCTCAAGTGCAAGTGGCCTAGGACCAGTTTTCTGGCCTGGAGTCCAGAGAACTCTCCACAGGCAGCATTGCCCTCCTGTCCTAGTCCGACAGTAGTGGGGCTGAGTTCCCTGACACAAAGGAGTTGGCACCCAGGAGTTTTGGAACCATCCCTGTCTAATTGGCATCCTTCCCCAACTTGGTGTCTGGATCCCTGAGGTGTGCTGGCCACTAGAACCTTGGCCTGCCCATCCTCAGGTCTTTTCCTTCTTCACTCCTCTAACCCTGTCTGCCCCCTATCACCTTTTTTCCTGGAACCCCAGTCCCGACTCAGGCAGCCTCCTGTCCTATCCCCAAAACTGCTGTGGTGGGGCCTATCACAAGTCAGGCGTCAGGCTGGAGGGCCAGGTCAGAGGTCTGAGTTGGGAGCTAAGTTCTCCCTCCTTCAGGGAATTTCCTGAGACCCAGGAGCCTGTTTCTATGTCAGCTCTGACCCCCAGAGGCTGGTGATGGGACTAGCAGGAGTGACCTTTGCACTTGGCAGGAGTGACCTCAGCTTGGGAACACTCAAGGGCCTTGCTCTAGGCCAAGGCCAAAGTCTTGGGAGAACCCAAGAGAAAAGAGAGCAAAGAACTGGAACAGGAGCCCAGCACCTTCCTGAGGGCTGAGGCCCACTGCCTACTCCTCCAAAGGGAAGGGGGATTAGGCCTGGCTTAGCTCAGACAATGTGGCAGGGTGGGGGGCCTCAGCACTGCGCAGGCGCCCTGGGAGCCCCTTCCCCCTCCCCCTGCTCACAGTGGGGCTTCTGGAGAGAGCCAGCTAGAGCTAGGAAGGTGGGGGCAGGTAGAGCGAAGGAAGCAGCTGCCTGGGGCCCAGCAAGCTGTGGGGCGTAGCCTGCTCTCCTTCCTGCTCTCCTTCCTTCTCCCCAGCACCCCCCTTCCTCAGGCCCTCAGGCCCTGCCACCCACCCTGAGCTGGAGATTCTGGGCAGCCAGACTCATATCCCCAGGCCCCACATATTCACACGCCCTGGGCCCCATTCTCCACCCTGTGGGCCAAAATTCTTTCAGGCGGCCCCTCCTAGTCCATCACAATCCTCCCAGACACCCCACCTCTCCCTGCTCCAGGGTCTCCGGCCTAGTGGGCTTGAGGCGCAGGAGACTGGCAGAAGGCAAAAGTTCTCCTGCGTCTGGGTTTTTCTGCCACTGGCTCTCTCTTCTGCTTTGTCCCAACCACCCCCTCCAAAGCTCCCATCACCTCCCCTTTCACCTTGGCCAGCCCGGCCCTGGAGAAATTCTGGGGAGATTTGAAAAGGGAGCCTTCTGGCCATTTCTCACCTTGGCCACCAGGTGTCAGACTTTGTCTAGCTGGGAGGAAGGTCCTAGTTAGTTTCCACCCCATGGGCCAGGCCTTAGAGATGGGGGCGAGTTGGGGAGGGGCCTGGAGGTGACCTCTGAACTCGGGAGGCCGAAAGACCCTGAAGGTTGGGAGAAAGAAAGGGCTGGAACTCTGGTCCTACAGTTCACAGCTACTCCCTCGTTGTCCCCACCCCCACCTCACTGACAAGGGCTTTGTCTACTGCTGGGAATCGGGGAGCCAGGCTGAGTCAGGGAGCTCAAGAATTACAGGGACAAAGGCAGGGACAGTTGTGGCTCCAGAGAAGAAGGGGGAGCTGAGAGGCAGCCATCCATCAGAGCACTCAGCCAATGGCCTAGATCACTGGCCCTCACCCTGCAGGTTAAGGGGAACAAGGGCCTCCCTTTTGGCCCTTCCCCAGTTGGGGTGACCGTGGCAAGTGGGTGAATGTGTGCATGCGTCTGTAAGATGAGTGCTTGAACGAGTCTCTGCACACACTGAGAGGACCCCAAGTCCTCGGGTGTTGGGCCAGTCTGTGCAAAAGCGGGAAGCTGGCAAGGTGTCACTACCCTTTAGCCACCCTCCACCTCTCCTGTACCCGCTCCTCCCCCTGCCAGTGACGTTGCCTCTCCCAAGTGACAGCTCTCCATCCTCTGCCCATCCTTTCACACGCAGGTGCGTTTCTGGACACCCAAGACGATGCTGAGATTTGTAAGCCACTCCGTGCCATCTGGATGGGGATGACGGGGGAAGAGAGTCTACTCTCACTCCCCGCGCCCCCCGCCTCACTCTCCCCAGCCTCCCTGGAACAGAAGGACTTCTAGAGATGTCCTCTCCTCCACGGCACTGCTGGGCCCCAGGCATTCCAGGTTTTTTTTGTGTGTGTGTGTTTTTTTTTTGGCATTCCAGGTTCTTAAGCTGACCTCTGCATCCCTGGGCCCCTGACTCTCAGGCCGTACTTAAGAGGTGGGGCCTGGGATAACCACGGCTAACTCGTCACCTCTCCTGGAGCTGCCATGGGTGGAGAACCAAGGACAAACAAATTCATAGAAAAGCCTGATGACTTGTCTTTACCAAGAGCTACCTGCCTCTTGGTCCACAGCTCCAAAACCCAAAGGGGGGACTCACACCCTGACACCATCAGTAGGGAGCTATTTGGGGGAGAGTTCAAGAACTCAGACTCTGAAATGCCCTTTCTGGCTCGGTTCTCCTCTGTGTCCACCTCCCCCCCCCCCTTGCTGCTGGGGGTGCCCCCTCTGCATCTTCCACGGGAGCCACCTCCAGCACTTGCCCACCCTTCCGGATCACTCTCCTCCCTTCATTCCCTCTGCTACCAGCCCTGTGTGCACTCAAAAGCACCATTCCTAACCCTCTGGAGTCTCAACCAACCCTCAATTCTCTGCCATTCCTGCTTTGTCAGTCCTTGGGCCTTGGGAAGCACCCTGTCTTCTCTCTGTCCTCGCCTCTGGCCATCTGTGGCTTGCTGGGGAATGTCACAGCCCATGACAGGGATGCGTGTGCTGATGTCACCTGGCTCCACGAGGCAACGATTTTGATTCCCTTCCTCTGCTTGTCCCTGATTCCATTCCCTAAGGCTCTCTACATTCTTCTCCAGCTGCCACCCCTCCCACAGCAATTTCGTGTTTAGATCTCTCTGTTTGAAACAACAGCAAACCAGCCAACCACACATCAGTGCTCCTGTTACCTGCCTAGGTATTCCTTTTGCCACCAAACGCCGGGGAGAATACACTCACCCCTTCTTCTTTCTCACCACCTCCTTTAATCTCACGATTCGGCGTCCCAACCGCTCTTGCAAAGGTCACCGTGACTTCCTGATTTCTCAGTGGGTTTCCCCCCGAATTCGTCCCCCAGTGCTTCTGGGACCTCTGACACTGTTGATCGACGGCCTCCCCAAAACTCACTTCCCTTAACTTCTCACGCAGTATTGCTTGACACTCTTTAAATCAGCTTATGTTAAATTAGCAAGTACTTTAGTTCAGTGCAGGCATTGTGCTAAGATGCTGTAGGGATGCAAAGACAAGTAAATTATGGAACCTGCCCTCGAGCTGCTATCTGCTTAAAAGGGAGACAGACACACTGAACTGACCCTTGTCCTGCCCTTGTCCAAACCCTACCTGGAGAGGCCATGCAGCGGCACCTGCTTTGTGTTGGGCACTGGAAGGACAGCAGTGGTGGCAGACACCATTGCCTTCCCCGCGAGGCTTACAGACCAGCACCCTCAGCGGAGGGATGCCATCCTGCCTTCCCTGTCTCCCGGGGATTCCATCCGGGTCTTTCCACAGCTAATCAAATTCTGCCTTGGAATTTAGCATTTGGGCAAGGGATCCCTTTTTCTAGGTGGTTTGGTTCAACACGCTAATTGAATACCTTCTTTGGGCTTGCGCCTGCCCTGGGATAGAGCAATGGGAGAAAACTCAAAGTCTGCCCCCCAAGAAGCTCTCAGTACAGGAGTGTGGGCTATGCCTTCCTTCTCCCGGTATTCTGTATAGCCCCTTGCTTGGTGCCTTACACCCGACAGGCTGCTACTCATTTTGCCCCAGCGTGGAGACAGCCCAGATGCCCTCTCCTTCCTATCTTGTTAGACAGGAAGCAGGCCTGGAGGATATCTAGACAGAGCCAGGGCAGATGTCCCTGCCCAAAGAGCCTGGACCCCTCTGTGGGGCATGTCCCCTCCAACCTGGGCCAGGTGACTGTGGGACAGTCAGCAGAACCCGGTTCGACCATAAGCAGGTCCAGTAGCTCTTGCACCTACACTCCCGCACCCGCCGGTCTTCTCTCCCCAGATGGGTCACAGGCTCCATCAGGGCAGGAGCCAAGTTAGGTCTCAGACTTCTCTTGGATTTCCTAGTCCAGTTAACATAACGATGGGCAGGTCTTTAAAGTATTTGTAGATTGCTTGACAGGACCATCATTTGTTACTTCCTTTGCTTAGGGCACCGTCTCCTGGTAAAATACCTCTGTGTTAGCTGGGACCAGTCAGCCCAACTTACTCCGCGGCTCTTCACTGGAGTGTCCCGGCAGGTTGATCTGTCCCAAGTCGCCTGATTACTAATCCCTGCCGCTGTGGCCAGGCACCTCACCTTTATTGTTTCTCTCATCCTTCAAACAGTCTTAGAAGGCTGTTTCATCATCCCCATTTTACAGACGGGGAAACTGGAGAATAGAGAGCTTTAAGTAACTTGTCCAAAGTCACTCTAGGAGGCTTCGAGGCTGGGCTTGGAGCTGAGGTCATCCCTTGAATAGCGTCTACCCCATTTGCTTGCAGACCAATCTGAGTTAATCTCTTTCCTCCTAACCTGCTGACTTACCCTGGAAAGAAAGGGGTAGAGTCACAGCTGAGACTTGGGACTTGGCCACAGTCGGTCACGCTCCCCAGGAGAGGAAGGGTGTTGAGGTGAAGGTCACTGCTGGGGGCCCCGGTGGGCTGCCACGGGGGTGGGAGAACTGGTGAAGCTGAGGGCTGACTGTGCACGGCTGACCGGAGGGACAGGTGGACAGCTTAGGGAGACAGACCTACAAGACCCTTAAAATAATCCTGAGAGGTGAGGTGGGCTGAGCAAAGGCCGGGAGGGGGCGGACAAGACGGTGGAAGGACTAAAGGAACACGCCGTGGGTGGAGGAGCAGAGTGTGCTGCGTGCACACCCTCCCTGTGGACGAGGCAGAGCCACTTCCCCAAGTTCTCCGCCTCTCCGAGCTACCTCTTGGACTGGCAGGCTCCGAGCCCGTGGGGGCGCGGGAGCCCAGGCAGGGAAGGGCCAGGAGGAGGGGCAAGGCCAAGCAAAGAGATGAAGTCCTGGGGCAAGCATTTTATTTGTTAATACAAGAATAGAAATTCTGCAATAAATATCATCTAATAAATAACATCTCCAAATAAATAAATATTAATACAACAAACTTAGAGTCATGAGTGGGTGAGGCTGGGGGGCAGGGCCTGGGGGGGGGCTGCCCCCCGCACCCGCAATGCTACTGCAATGTAAACTTTCAGGGAACCCTGTGGCTGTGGCTACGGTTGCCCTCCCCAGCCTGGGCAATCCACAGCCAGCCTGGAAACGGGGTGGGGAGGAGGCGCCGTGATGCCGGCGACAAGATGCAAGGCAAGGTCCTTTTGGCTGCCATCCTGTGCCACCGACTGCCTTGGTGACCCCTGGGTCCGGTCTGTGCCTGGCCCTATGCTTTCAGTACCACCTCCAATGCAGACCCTTCCTCTTCCACTTTTAAATCCCATTTTTTCCTGTTTGGACTTGCCACTGTGTATGTTTCCTGAATCGGATGTACTGAGTTATTTGGGGACAGGGGAGCAACACCCATCGAAGAAGAGCGGGGCAGCCGAAGGGCTTCACCCCAGAAAGGCACGTGCTGTGGTGGCCCCCCCTCCCTGCCCTACAGGCACGCTTCCTGGAAGTGCCATTGGAGGGGCAGTGGGGCACTGGCCAGTGCTGGGCAGGACACAGGAAGCTGTGAGAGCCTTTGCACCAACTTGAGCCCCTTGGGGCTCCCGTGAGCATTCCTTCCTGTGGCGATGGGACGGGGCCTATTGCACCTCTTCCCCAGACCTGCACAACTTTGGGAAGCAGGGAGGGGACAGGCCTTATTGCATCACACCCTCTTTCAAGTCCGGAGAGGGCCAGAGGCTCATGGCTTCTGTCTCCTGGCTCAACGAGTGTTGGCATACAGGTTTCTCCCTCCCCGAGCGGGCGCAGGGTTTGAAGGAGCAGGGGAGTGGGGAGGTGGCGCAGGTCAGAGATCAGAAGCCACGGGCCTCCAGGTGCAGGGTGACTGCAGCCGCGGGAGGCTGCATCTTCTTCTTGAGCCGGTTGAAGTCCTTGGCTGAGCGCCACAGCCAGGTCTGCAGCTCCTTCAGCAGCCAGAAGTCGTCCATCTTCTGGAGGAAGTCGCTGTGGGCAGGGCCAGGGGCCCAGGTGGGCTCAGTGCCGGGCAGAGGCTGGGGCAGCGGGTAGCCCAGAGCCGCCATGACCCCCGCGATGCTGCCCAGCAGGCCCTGGAGGCTGGTGCAGAAGTGGGCCAGGCTGCGGCGCAGCTCGGCCGTGGCCGCCTGGCGGTTGAGGCCTCGCAAGTAGCACAGCAGGTGGCTGTAGGCCTCATAGTTCTGGGTCAGCCGCAGTTTGTCGTTGAGGCTTCGCCACACATCCAGGTTGACGGTGGCCCTGGGCAGGGTCTCTGCCCCCAGCCGAGGTGGGTTGAAGTCAGGCTCGTTGAAAGGGGGGCCCAGGTAGTTCAGCTGTGAAAAGGAGAGGGCGATGTGGAAGGAGGAGGGCCGAGTAGCCAGCGGTCACCAGGAGATACCTGCCCCCAGAGCTGCTATGTCCTGTGTCCCCTGACACTGGCCCCGTCTCCACACTAGGCCCCTCTCTGTTCCAGGGCCTCCCCCAAGTTTCTCCGGGGATGTCATCTGCATGGAGGTGACAGCTGAGGCAGTGGGGGTGACGAACTCCCCTATGGAGAGGTGTGGAAAGAGAAAAACTCGCAGGAGATACTCAGGGAGGACGTGCTGATTGGCTGTGTGTGCGAGCCTTGGGAGTGGGCCCGCCGCGGGGCAGGGCAGAGAGGAAGAGGGGCCGGGAGGACCCCGGAGGCCAGGCTGCAGAGGTGGAAGGTGGACCAGAAGAGTGCAGAGCCAAGAAGAGTTCAGAAGGCAGCAGTGCTGGACAGTGTGGCTGCAAAACAGACACCAAGGAGAGTGAGCCTTAGAAAATTCTGTCGGGTTTGGCAAGAAGGAGGTGCCTGATGACCTCGGAGAGAGAACCGCTTCAGTGGCCTGGAGGCCAGATTGCAGGGGGTTAAGGAGTGAGTGGGCGGAGAGGAAGCTGAGGCAGAGGGTGTAGACCACTCCTTCGAGAAGTTTGGCAGGGAAAGCCAGGGGAGAAAAAGGGTCGGGAGCTAGAGGGGGTAGCAGAGTCAAGCAAAGGTTTTTGGCCAGGGAAGGGGAAAGCGGGTGGAAAGGCAGAGGGGCCCGTGGGAATCAGGGCTCCCTTTGCCTCCCGATGCCTCCATGCCTGGTCCCACGGGCAGAAGGGCAGGGGACAGACAGTGCTCCCGAAGCACTAAGTCCCCCAAGGAAGGGCTCATAGGAGCAGGGCTGCAGAAGGAAGAAACTGAGGCAGTCTCAAGAGTTGGGCTGGAGGAAGGGTAGAGGAGGCAGTCCAGGGAGGACAGAGCTTTGCCAACCCTCAAGGGAGAGGCCTGGGGCCCAGGGAAGGGGCTGAGGGGGACGTTGCAGCCAGAGAGAAAGGGAGCAGAGAGGGGCGAGGCCTGGGATAGGCAAGGGCCCAGGGGGAGGTTCACACGCTGACAAGCACAGAGACAAACTAATTTCCTCGGTGTATCCTGGGGCTGGAGCCAGCTCCCCCGCCACCCTCCTCCCCTTTCTTTCCCTGGCTCCAGAGTAGGGTCTGGGATGTGGAAGAGGAACACGGGAAGAGGGGGCCGGTTCCCCATAGTCCTCGGCAACTCTGACCCTCTTTCCTTCTCTCCTGGGCTCTCAGAACACCTCTGGACTGCCCCCAGATCCTTATGGCACAACTTCCATCCACACCCCTGAACCTCCTGCCACTACTGGCCTGGCTTCCCTGCAGCCCCCTTCCCCCAAGTCCCCCCTAGGAGGCCCAGCTAGGATGGGAGAGGCAGACAGAGGGGAGGCCCATGGGTCCAGAGCAGCAGGGCCCCAGGTCTGGGGCAGAGGCGAGCTGGAACACAGGCATGGGAGGTGGGGCCCCTCCATCCCCACCCAGCCCCGCCCGTGCAAGAGACACCACAACACGGTGTAAACAGAAGAGACTTCCCCGGCCCCCAGGGGGAGGCGGGCGGCTGGGCCGGCAGCCAGTGGGGCAATGGGCCAAGGCGGGTGCGAGGCCTGCCCACATGCCTAGTCCTGGGGCCAGGGATGGGAAGGAGGGGGCACCTCAGAGGGAAGGGCAGGAGATAGGCCAGACATGGGGACTGTTTGGAACCAAAGGGCCCCCCTGGTCACCAGTGCTCACTGGAACCCCTCCACCATTCTGTCTCTCTTCCACCAACTTCTCATTCGTTGCCCAACTCCCAGACCTTTCAGCCGCCCCGGGTACTCACGTAGGTCCCAGCCAAGCTGCGGAGTTGGTGCTCCAGGTAGCGGGTGAGGTCGTAGGTTTTCTGGATGGAGGGGCCAGGCCCTGGGTCCCCTGTGCGATTGAGGGCTGGCACTGCAGGGAGGTGCCAGAGGACAGTACACAGGCAAGCTAGCATCCCCCACGAGTCCCCTGTGGACAGGATGGGCAAGAGGCATGAGGGCGGGCCCAGGCCCAGTGGAGGACTCAGCTGGCAGCCCCTCAGGTGCCTGTCCCCACCTTGGGCTGGGGGGGTGGTGAGTGGGGGCTGCCGGATGGGAGGCAGGGCGGGTGGAGGAAGGGAGTGTTCCTGGCCGGGGTGTGTGTGTATGGAGGCATGTATGTGTTTGAGGACCGGGACTTGGCCTCTGTGTGTGTATCTATGAGCACATATTGGAGAGTATATTAGTGTGTCAGCTGAGAGTCACCATCCGTATGCCGACACATATGTGTGCGTACGTGGAGGGACGGGGCCAGGCCTAGGGTCTGTGAATCAGTATGCCTGGGTTCAGCCTCCTCTCCCAGCCTCCCAGTCCCACTGGAGCCAAGGGGTGGGAAACAGCACGTGTCCCCGCTGCCGGCTGAGAGCAGTCAGCCCTGGGAAGGGCCCGAGAGAGGCTGCCCCGAGACAAGTCCAAGCTGAGCCATAGGAGGCAAGGGGGAGGGTTAGATCACCAGCGTCAGGCTGAAGGACACAGGGCTGGCTCCTGTAATCAGTGGTGGGTACGTTCTAGCGTAGGATTCCTGCGCGTGGACTGACGCAGGGTGGAGGTCGGCCCCGTTCTTATCTAGGAGGTTGCATGGGGAAAAGTTTGACCTGAGTGAGTTTGTTGTTTGTTTTTTAAGATGTATTCATTTATTTCAGAGAGAGAGAGAGAGAGAGAGAGCGCGTGCGCGCACACACGTGTGTGTGTGTGTGTGTGTGTGTGTGTGTGTGTGCTCGCGCGCGTGCGCGAGCAGGGGAGGTGCAGAGGAAGAGGGGAAGCAGACTCCCCCGCTGAGCGTGGAGCGTGACTGGGGGCTCCATCCCAGGACCCCTAGAGATCGAGACCTGAGCCAAAATCAAGGGTCAGATGCTTAACCAACTGAGCCACCAGGCACCCCTTGAATGAGGTCCTTTGATCAGCCTGCAGTGAAGAGGGAGGGTGGGGGAAGTGAAAGGGAGGAGGAGAGGGAATATGATGTATCTGATGCGTTTGGTTTGTCAGCCAACGGTGCTGGAGAGTTTGGACATCTTGAGATACCAGAGCCCAGGGCTCAGTTCCGTGAGGACAGACGCAGGCAGTTGGGAGACATGATTTTCCCAGCTTTTAGGTGAGGTCCACGGTGAAGAGAACGAGACCAGGATTCAGGGGGCATTGGGGCTGGGTAAAGGCAATTAAGGTTAGGTTGGGGTAAGGCTATAATTGGCATTGGCCTAGGTTAGATTTAAGGACTGGGTTACTTTTAAAAATTTCAGGTTAGTTTATTAGGATTTGGCTGACTGAGTGTGGTTGAGGTTTGAGTCCAGCTGGGGGATGTGGTTAGGTTTGGACAGGCACAGGGTTCACTGGGGCCAAGGTCTGTGAATATGTTGATTTAGATGTCAGCTGGGGTAGCACACGGCGTGTCATGAAGAGAGGGCTGGTTTGGGTTTTAAGCTTGGGTAGGTGTGAGATCATGAGTCGTTTCTTCTACTTTCTCTTTTCCACTGTCAAAGTTTCTTAATGACATATGTGATAGAAACGAGTTGGGTATGCGTTTGACAATTTGACTGTACTTAGAGTTAGGGGAAGTTTGGAGTTAGTCGTAATGCCGGGTCAGGGTTTGAGAGAGGGTTTAAGACTCCAACTGTAGAGAATGCCTCTTACAAGGGTGTAGGGGTCAGGTAGGGACTTCTGCAGTGGCCCGGCCCATCAGTCTTGACCCTTTCAGATGCTTGGTTGGCAACTTTATTGATGGAGCATGGGAGTGGGCAGGGTGGGGGAGAGCACCAGTCTCAGAGACCCTGCCCCTGGGGATAAGGGGCTCTTCGTTTGAGAGCATGGGTGGGTGCGTGGGTGCGTATGTAGACAGAGAGCGGGATCAGGCAGGTGACTGGCCCCCTTGTCCTTGTCCCCATCTGCAGCCCGTGGCTTCCCTCCTGGTGCTCCTTTCCTCATTCTGCCTTCCCATGCCTAGCTCCTGCTGACTCTGCGTTCCTTTCTAGTCACTGTTTCTCACATCCCAAGGGAATTCCGGGCCCTTCTCCTCTGCACGAAGCCTGGGGCTACCCTCAGCCCGGATATCTGGCAGAGTCACTTCCAAGATCCGAAGGGTACAATACGGGGTTAGTTGTGGAGGTTGGAGACATGCTGAGGTGCGCAGTGGCCCTTCCAGCCTTGAGTTAGCAGCAGTGCTGAGGGTCCCAGCTGAAACCCTGGGAGCTGGGCTCACCTCTTTCCCCCACCCTGCTTTGGGCAGCCCTTCTGGCCGGAGTTCTGAGACTGGGCCAGTGGCACGGAGGGGGGTGGGGGAGGGGCACAGGGTCAGGACCCCAACTCTGGGCCTGGTTTTCCCCTCCCCTTCTGGGCCCTGTGGGACACCCCTGGGGAGAACTGGCTCCCCACACAGGGACAACAGGGGGAGAAGTCTTTGGATAAACAAGAGCTAAGTCATCTGGGCAGAAAAACGGCTCATGAAATTAACCAGACGAGGCTGGTGTTTCCAGGAATATTTCAGTTCTGAGGTAACTGTGTCACTGCAGGCTGGGGGGTGGGGGCAGGGGAAAGAGCAGAAGGATCGTACTGACCGACCCATAGAGAGAGCCAGAAAGAAGGAAGGAGTCTCAGGTATCTAGAGGGAGAAGAGGCTGGGAGAGGAGAAAGGGGGACAGGGCTCTCCTCTCGGTTACAACAGCTTCCACTCTGGGCAAGATGTCCCCATATCTCAGGAAGCAAACTGATAGCCATCTGGGGCAAAGAACACCTGTGGTTGAGTTGTAAGCAGTGGAACTTGGTGCAGCTTGCAGCTTGCCTGCATCCCTGGGAGGGAGAACTAGGTGGGCATCCTGGAGCCCTCTTCCATCCTTCTGGCCAGGCTCACGGTGTGCAGGTGGACGGGGCCACTGGGGGCTGTGTCCTGGGCCCCCTCCCCCAGTCCTGGCCCCTAGCCCAGCCCCCACCCCAGCTCTGCCTCTGGCTGCTGCCCACTGATTGTTTACATCCCCTCTTCCCTTGTGTTTATAAATCCGGCTGAGCACGTGAGGAGCTAATGAGTGCAGCTCACGTTTCCTGCTGGAGCCCCCCACCCCCCATCCTGGCCCCCGCCCGGTCGGCCCCTAATTCCATCCAGATCCCTGGGCCCTGGGAACCTAGGCCCCCCTCGTGAACACACACACACACACACACACACACACACACACTCAGCCCATGCAAGCGCATGGCCACCCTGACAGGGCAGCACAGGCAGGCATAGCCGTGTTCTCATGTCTTTAGCAGCCGCCCCTTGATCCCTGGCCTGTATCCTCCAGGCTGACCTCATTCAGTGAGGGTGGGGGGCTCAGTGGGGCAGATGGGCCAGGGCAGCCAGGGTGGGCAGGACAAATCAGCCAGGAGACTCGGCACCTGGGATGGGTGCGTGAGGGCTATCAGCCAAAAATGTAGGAGCCAGGGAGGCATCACAGGGCTGCAGAGGTGCTGAAAAATGTGGGAGCCAGCCGGAAAGGCTCCGCCCTCAGGCCAGCCCCGGGCCAGCTTCCCCAGTGACCTTGGAGGGATCTGTTGCGGGGAGTTGGGGAAAGGAAGTGGTTTAGGGGGTGATGTGTCCACTGCAGTGGGAGATCCAGGCACTGAACTGTAGGAAATGGCCCTCGGGGGCTCCTCCTGACCTGCCTCCTCAGGGACAGGCCCACAGAAACAGCCCATCTTTCCTTGTCCTCTGGGCTGGCTGCCCTCCCCTCTGTCTCTTCTCCCTTCCATCCTCCCCTTGCTTCCCTCTGCCCCAGGTCACTGAGAAGTGCTTAGTGAGTGAGTACACATAGGCCCAGAAGTCAGGAGCCCTAGCTTTGCCACCAACCCATCAGGTGATGGGGCTTGCGCGAGGGCTGCGCTATGCACACTGAAGTCCCTCTCAGCGGAACCGTGTCGGCTCCATCTCTGCTGTCATCTTCAGCAGCCCCCTTCCTGCCCTTCTCTTCCAGCCTAAATGACAGAAGAAGAAACTGAGGCCTGAGAGGCCCAGGGAAAGAAGCAGACAGGGGGGCCGGCCACCCTGCCTTGTGAAGTCAGTATGGATACAGGAGTTGAGCTGTTGGAGTGAGAGGTTCTGGATTGTGCTGCAAGAGGACCCCAGGTGTTCCCAAGGGGTGCAGGATGAAGCTGGGGGACCTAAGCAGCCAGCTAAGAGCCAGGCATGGGGACCAAGAGAAGGAAATAGTCTGGGCAAGTGTGCGGGTGAGCTTGAAAGGGTGTTGTTATTCAGAGGTGTGGGAGGGGCTGGGAGGGGGCTGGGAGGGAGCGGGCAGGAGCCCCGGTGTGAATAGGCAGGTGGGATTGGATTGTGGGGAGGAATGTGAAGTGTCACTAATAGAGTAGCTGGTGTGGCCAGGTGGTGTGCACAAGTGTGAACGGGGAGGAGTGCGGGGCTCTGTGGAGGGGAGAGGGAGCCATTACACCAGTCTGGAGGAGAGACTGGGGACGGGAGGGCTGCTAGGTGACACTTGCTGCCATCTGCCTGGTGCCTGTTTTCTCCCCTGGTTGAGTGTGTGGCTCCAGGGCAGTGAGGGTGGCAGATCCAAACTGCAGGGGGAGGCGGGGGTTGCTGTCTGGTCTCTCCGAGGAATGTGTCCCGGTGTCCCGAGGGAGGGGCAGTGTGTGCTCAGAGCCGGAAACGGGGTTCTGTGGGGGTTGTGAAAGCCGGGAGGTGTCAGCCCCTCAGGGTCAGGGTCAGAGAGTTCCTGACAGAGGTGTGTGTCCACTGCCCTCACGCTCAGCCTCTGTTTCCAAGGCTGGGGACTTCCACCTTCCCCTCCCCTCCTGGCAGCTCCCTCCTACCCCAGCCGGGCGGGCCAGGCCGGGCGCTGGGGGAAACTGGGACGGGGTCCCCTGGGACTGGGGGTCTGTGCGGGTGGGGGCTTCTGGAGCGCAGCGTGGAGTCACTGGGAAGGAAGTTGGGGAAGGCAGAGATGAGGGCACTCTGGAGAGGCCCGGGGGACCTGGGCTTTCCCTCGAGGGGCTCGGCCCGAGAACTTTGCGGAGGCGGCCGCTCGCTGGCCCTCCCCCTCGGCGGTGACCTCTCGCTCTCGGCCCCCTCCCCGCGGCGGCGGCGCCTTCCCCTTGTGTGGCCTCGGCGCCCCCGGCCCCGCCCCCGGCCCGCTCCCGCCCGGTCGCTCCCTTCCCGGCGGCGGGGGCGGGGGCGGGGTCCGGGGCGCCGGGCTCTGCCGGGCCGCTGCCCTTTCCCGCGCGTCAACTCCCTGCCCTGCCCGCCCTCCCGCGGGCCGCCGGGGCCGAGCGGCCGCTGCCGCCGGTGACGGACTTTCTCCTGCCCGGTCCGGCCGGGCTGTGCCCGTCCCCCGCACTAATCACTCCCAGGCCACGGCGGGCCGGACCGGGGACTCGCTGCCGCCGCCGCCGCCCGCCCCGCCGCCCGGCCCCTACCTGCCGCCGGCTCCCCGGCCGCGGGCAGCATGGTGGGCTCCAGCCGCGCAGCGCGCAGCGAGGAAGCCGCGAGTCCCGCAGCCCGGCCCGGCCCGGCCCGGCCCGGCCCAGCCAGGCTCGGCTCTGCCCTCCGCCCTCCTCTCCTCTCGCCCGCCCTCCTTCCCGCCCTCCCCTCCCGGCGGGCCGGGGAGGGAGCGCGGCGGGCCCGAGGTGTCGGCCTCCCCTCGCCTCCCGCCGGCCCGGCCTCGGGCTCCCCGCCCTTCTCCCCTCTTCCTCCCCGGCCCCCTCCTCCCCGCGCGCCGTGTCTCCCTCCCGCAGTCCCGCTCCCCGCCTCGGACTCGCTCTCCCCGACTTTCGCGCGGGGCTCTTTCCGCTGGGATCCCCGGGACCCCGTCTCGCAGGGGCTCCAGGTTGCCGGCTCCCCTGGTCAGCGGGTCGCGCGGGCTCCCCGCCGCGCTCCCGGCCACCTCCTGGCTCCGCCGGGCGGACTTCAGGAATGCCGCGTCCCCGCCCGGCCCCTCTCGAGGGCGCCCAGCCGTGCCTCCCCCGGCCCGAGCCCTGCTGGCCGGGGTAGCTCCCGGCTCCCCAGCCCGGCCCCGGCTCGGGGCTCCCGGAGGAGGCACGGGAACCGGATCTCGCGGCTCCCGGGCGGGGGCGGGGGCCGGGGCCTCGGACGCCAGGCTCCTACCTGCTCGGAGGTCCATGGGGCTGGGGGCCGGGCCGGCCGGGCGCGGCTCCTCTCCCGGAGGCTGGCGGAGTGGGAGGGCGAGCCGCGGCTCCGGCGAAGCTTTAATAATCCCATCCGCCAGGCCCACTCGCAGGTTTTTTTCGCTCGGTTTCGGATTTTTTTTTTTTTTTCGGTGTGGGACATTCTGCAAACTTTTTTTTTTTTTTTTTCTGACGTGTAAAGCTGTAACCACAAATTGTAGCGGCCCTCCCCGGGCTGGGGGGAGGAGGGGGGAGGAGGGAAGGGAGGGCTTCTGGGGCTCCTATCCCTCCCACAACACCGAGGGGGGGTGAGGTGAGGCGAGGCTGCGGCGGTACCACCCTGGGCCTCCTGGGGGAGGGGGCGGGGAGGGCATCAGTCCGTCTGCAGACTCCCCGAGCTAGGGGAGGGAGCCGCCCGCTCCTTTTCTTCTCCGACGGCGTCGACCTGGGGTGCGGGGTCCCTGCGCTCGCCCTACCTCTGACTCCTCATCTCTAACCTTCCCTCCCCTCCCCCTCCCCCTGAGTAAATGCAATGACACATTCTCCCAAATGCCAGCGAGCTGGCTTCGTAGCAAGTGATGGTGTTTTTCCTGCTGCCCTTTGTCTGGGCTGACCGCCCCCCTTGCCTATTGTCCCGCCGCCTGTCCCATTTCCAAGAGCTGGGGCTAAGTGAGGCGCTGGGGCTGGGGCAGGTGACTAACTGGCTCACAATGCCCCCTGGGGTGGGGGAGACAGAGGGCACCACAGGCCCACTGCCCAGCTCTAAGGAAAGTAGAGGGCACTTGGCTGAGGGTTTTCCCCTCAGGTTCACAAGGTTCTTCATTCTTCCCCGTGGCCGGGAGACTGCACATGGGTGGGGGAATTGTAGTTCATTAATCAGCAGGAGGCACCGGACCAGTTTCAACACCAGCGGCTGCACGGGTGACTCAGCGGGAATGCTCCCATTCAAGGCGATGGACAGACCAAGAGTCCCCATCTGTGAAATGCTTCCCCCTAAAGGCTTTCGGTCTCCTCTTGCCTTTGGGGTTTGGGGTTGTTGATGTTTTCCAGTGGTGGGGTACGGGGGGGTGGGGTGGGGCGGTGGTGGCCGCGGAGTGCTCTCCCTCCTTCCTTCCCTCAGGCCTGGGTGGGGACTTGCTAGGCAGGATACCTGGGGGACCCATAAGCCTACACCCTCCATAGAGGGTCTCCTTCCTGCCCCCTTTCTCCCGGTCCAGAGAGCTGCCAGGGGGAGTGCAGAGGAAACGGTTCACGTCTGGGGCTTGCAGACATCTCCTCTTGGTGACTTCTTGGGGGACAGTCCTTTGGTCTCCAAGGCTTGAGTGCTCTAGATCCAGACCACCAATTAAATCATTTGGTAATAAGTTGCTTCTGCTGTTTGTTTTTTTTCAAAGTGGGAGAGGCGGTGGTGGGCCAGCCCTGGAAGGTGATTCCTCTCTCTGGACTAGCATCAGATTCTTCACTCCACCCTCCTGCCCCAGTGCCCCCAGAGAAAGGAGGGGGGTGCCCTGCCAGCCCTGCCACAGCCCCTCCAGGCTGCAGGTCAGAGCCAGGCGGCGTGGTCAGGACCAGTGCTGGGTTCCCAGGCAGCTCTTCCCTTTTCTGCACTGTGCCGACTGAGGTGGGGGGGGGGGGGGGGAAGAAGTTTGTTTTCAATTACCTCACTGGAGTGGGACAGACTTTGTTGTTGGTTTTTTTTTCTTTTTCTTCTTTCTTTCTTTCTTTCTTTTTCTTTCTTTCTTTCTTTCTTTCTTTTTCTTTCTTTCTTCTTTCTAAACAAGGAGAAAAAGAGCTGGGAAAGGGGAGCTGGCCTGGGGATGGGGGCAGGGGGCTTTCCAGGGCATCAGTAGCAGCTCTGACGAAATCTGCTTGGGGGGGGCTCCTTCTGAAAAGTGCCGGGGGGGGGGGACTCTTCCCCCTCACCCCTCCACCCCAGCCAGAACTCTGGAGTTTCAATGACATTCTTGGCCGGTGAGCCCCACGATCTTTTGATGCCCATGCCAAGGTCAAGAAGGCAGATGCCCAGTGGGTGACTGGCAATGAGGCCAGCCAAGAGGTCCTCAAGGAGCCTCCGTTTCGGAGGGAGGGAGCCATGAAGGGCCGGGGTGGGGTGCGGGGGTGCAGTCCGTCCTTCTCCCCTGGTTTGCAGCCTGCTCCTTATGGAGAGTGTCTGCACAATGTGGTTTGGATTTGGCTGAGCCCCCTCAGCACCTTATAAAGCACCTTGCTGAGTCAGGGAGAAAGCAGCCCCCACACGGGAGAGGAGGCGGGGGCCAGGAGAGAAAGGGAAAAGAGGGAGAGGGGAGCTGAAGGAGGAAGGTGGGGGCTGAGAGAAGGGGAGGGCAGGAAGGACGAGAGGCAAGGAGGCAAATAAATGGGTAGGAGTGGGAAGGAGGAGCGGAGGCACAGACTCAGCAGTGGAAGGGGAGAGAAGCTCACCATGCTGCACCCCCCCCCCACACACACAGCAAATGTTCACCCCAGGAGTCCAGAAACTATTGGTTTGCAGGAACTGAGGGCCAGGGCTCTGAAATGGGGACCCAGGCCGAGTGCAGGGACAATTGGTTTTCCACACAGCCCCCTGTCCCCCAGCTTGATACAGTGACCCCACATGCCGGGGAAGTCACCTTCTCCCTCTGCCTCTTGTCTAGACTCGCATCCCTGCCCTCTCCCCCCACCCAGGGGGTGGCCAAGCCCCCCCCCCCCATCTTCCCCACTGCCAAAGGGAAAATCAGCTCCATCTCCAAGCTGCCAGTACCCCTCTGCCATGTCCGGGCAAAGGCAGCAGGCTAGGAGCTGCCAGTTGGGTTGGGGTGGGGGCTGGAATACAGACCGTGCCTTTCTGCTGCCAAATCCCAAATAGGGTGGGCTGTCGGAACTCGGTTGGAGGGGGGAGAAGGAAGAGAGGAGAGGCGGAACAGGAATAACCCCTCCAGTGTTTCTGTGGGGCGGGGGCACAGGTGGCTGCCCTCTGATTCCCAGCTAGGGGATCTCAGGGAAGTTCCCGCTCCCCTGTGGCTCTCCGAAAGCAACTCTCGTTCTGGGATTGCTGCTGAGGACAGGGCAGAGGTTACGGGAGACTCCAGCCCCCTGGGCCCCAGAGCCATCTGTCTTGGTGCGTGGTGCAGGCACTTCCTGAACCCCTGCTGGGTGCTAGGGGCTGCCCAGGACTGAGGGGACGAGGAAAACCCACCCCTGCCTTTAAGAATTTCATGGTCTTGCGACAAGGGGGGCACTCATTAAAGATCAGAGGACCGAGAGGGCAGGAGAGCCCTGGGAGGAGGCTCAGCCTCAGGGCGGAAATGTGGCTGGATGGCAGGAGGGCCAGGGGCAACCACGGGAAGAGGCACCCCACGCTAGCCCAAGTGGTTCCCTGCATTTGGCAGAGGGCCAGGCTGAGAGTCAGGATGAGGGGCTTCCAGTTGGCCAGCGTGGCCTTGGGATAAGCCCATCATCTCTCCGTGGAACGGGTTATGAGCACCTATGCCCTCCTCCCCCACAGGATGGTGGGAGATCAGTGAGCTCATGAGAAGGACACTGCTTTCCTGCCTTCCCCGGCCTTTCAGAGTCCAGGCCTTATTGTGCACAGGGGGTGGCAGGCCAGGCCCCAAGGGTTGTGGCTGGGAGGGGGGCAGGGCTGGCACCGGGTGATGCCTGAGCTGCCCTCACAGGGGGTGGGTGAGTCATTGTTGGCTCAGGGACAGGCTAGACCCTGTCCCTTCCCTTTCCCTTCCCTCGCTACAGCCATAACTGGGATCCCCAAGGAAGGCCTTCCAGACACCCCCAAAACACCATGTCCCGCACAGCTGCAGGATTGGCATTGAAGGGGTCCTGGCCCAGAGGGTGTCATGGATTCCTGAACGAGGGAGGCCTCTGGTCCAGCCCCCTCCTGGTGGGTGAGCAGGAGTGTGGTGTGGGAGAAGCCCACAGAGGTAAGTAAGGACACCCTCACTCATTCATGCATGTGTTCACCAAACATTCCCTGGGTACACAGAGAGGAGCCCTGTGGGGCCATGGGGATGAGGGATGGAGGCTGACCCGTGTGCAGGCCAGAGAGGCAGGGGCCTGCCCGTGCCTGCTGCAATGCCTGGCATTTCTTGATGACACTTCTACTCCTTTTAGGACTCTGAGACTTAAATACTGACCATAGTTTAAACATTCTGAGCTCTCACCATGTGTTGGGTCCTGGGCTCCGGTTTTGGGGGGACAATATCATTTCATTCTTACAGTAACCCTGTAAGATGGGAACTGGGATTTACCCATTTTATATGTGAGGACACTGAAGTCACTTGCCTAAGGTCACACAAGTACTGGAACCCAGCACTGTCTGCCCTTTTAACTACACCACTCAGGTGCTAACATGCCCCCCGAAAAAGGGAAGAGGCTGGGTGCCCAGAGGCTCCAAGAGGCAACAGGACTTGTCAGTGCCCCCTGGCTATGAGGTAGCTAAGCTGGGGCCAGCCTGGCTTTACAGGACAGAGAGGATCCGTGGACAGAAAGAGAGCCGGAGACCTGGGCTCTCATGCCCTCCACCCACCACCCACTGCTGACACGAACGGACAGTGCGCTGCTGGGCCAGGCACCCGACCTGGGCCCTCCTGGGTCGGTGAGAGCACCCTGAAAGCGCTCCATTGCCCTCAACTAGAATTAGACTCCACGAGCAGCCAAGTGGGTTTGAATCATGGACTGAGGACTGCACTGGCTCTTAGGTAGCCCCCGGTCCACAGCCGGGGGGAGGGCTTCGCCGGGCTTTCAAGGGCCCCGACTCTTCCCCCTGCAGAGTCAGGGCTAGGTAGGCTCAGAAGCCCTGCCTGGGCTGCCGGGGCCCGAGGAGGCTCCCTGGGATCCGCATCCCTGAGGCAGCCTCCTCTCCATCACCCCGTGCTCGCTGCCCGGAGTGCCGGCCTGGGGGCCACCGAGGGCAGGAAGGGGAGGAAAGGCAGCAGGGCTGTCCACTTTCCCTTTCCCCTCTAGTGGGCAGGAGCCCAGAGGGTCTGCCTCACCCTGAGCTGGCAGTGATGTCAGCAGAAACCCCGGGGGCGCCGAGGACCTTCCTCCTACCTCAGCCCCAGCCCTACCCTGCCCCTGCACCCCCCACCCACACCTGGACGGGCTCAGCCTCCCGGGGGGGGGGGGAGGGGGACACTGCGCCCACCTGCCCCCTGCTTCTGAGGCCGAGAGGAGCCCGGTCCTGCTGCCTGCCTCTCCCCTGCCCTTTCTAGGCTTTGTCTCCCCATCCCAAGGATGTCTGGGTGATGAGTGCGTGAGGAAGGCAGGGGCAAGAGGGGTACCCCCAGGTGCGCGACTCCTCCCTTGCCTGCCAGGAGCTTTCCCCGCCATTCTCCCAGGATGTTCCATTGCCCTGGCCAACCCATGCCTCGGGCTCGGTGACTCCGTCTCCCCTGGCAGAGGAGTGGGGTTACCTCTCCCTGGGCTGGAAGATCCTTATCCTGCCCTGCTGAGTCACTGCCGGCTCCTCCCACTCTGTCCCCTCCCTCCCCACTGGCCTCCCTCCTTCAGACTTCTCAGGCTTTCTCCAGAGTGCCTGGGTTCCTCAGGGGCCCCAGGGGTCAGAGGACAGCAGCACCTCCCTGGGACGACTCGCAGTCCCACCCCAAGTGGCTGCCATCCCAGCACTGTGGGGACAGTGACAATGAGCAAGGGTGCCCTCCACCTTTACTGGCTGTGTGACCTTGGGCAAGTCACTTGGCCCTTCGACATCTCACTTGTCTCCTGCATAAAACAGGAAGGATGATAATGATACCTTCCTCAGACAACTGAGTTAATACAAGTCAAACCTGGGGGCGCCTGGGTGGCTCACTCGTTAAGCGTCTGCCTTCGGCTCAGGTCATGGTCCCAGGGTCCTGGGATCGAGCCCCACACCGGGCTCCCTGCTTACCGGGAAACGTGCTTCTCCCTCTCCCACTCCCCCTGCTTGTGTTCCCTCTCTCGCTGTGTCTCTCTCTGTCAAATAAATAAATAAAATCTTTAAAGAATATATACAAGTCAAATCTGGCATTCAGCACTTGATCATGTTGAATATTATTGTTATCTGCCCCTCATGCCCTATTCTCCTGTCTCGGCTAATGAGGCCCCCTTCCTCTTTCAAGCCCCCATGCCCATATGTCTGCCCCTTTCCTGTTCTTTAGATGTTGCTTCCTCCTGAAGCCAGTCCCCGCAACCTCGGCGCCGACCCCTCCCCACAAGGCACAGACGTCAGGCTGGATGGAGAGTTCTAGAGTTGGGCCGTTCCTTGTTCAACTCTCCTCCCACGATAACCCATTCCTGAACATTTGCCTTTGCATCCCAGACAGCCTCCTCACCGGGGTTCCGTGAACTGACGGAGGGCTGGAGGGGGAACGGGGGGTGGACACTCCGGGCACAGGAAGCTCTGAGGGGATGAGAGCAGTCACCCGGTCCTGGGCTCCCCAGCCGTGGGTCCCTCTGCAAGACATGAGTGGTTTGGGGCCGTGAGGAGCTCACCCCTCCCCGGCCCCCACAGGCACCTCTCAGAGGTCCCCTTGTGCTTCTCCCCAGAGCACCCTGAGTGTCCGCTGCTGCCCGCCGCAAAATGCATTCAATGATACAAGGCTCAAGAATTCGAGACAGGTGTACCAAGGGCATCTGTGCAGAGGAAGGAGAAGGCCGGGAGGGCTTGGAAAGGGGCTGAGGAGGCCTGAGTGGCCAAGAGGGGAAGGCCCCACCTGGCCGGGGACCCGTGCCCGGCGCTGGGGGTAGCTGACGCTCAGGCCCGTGGGGGGCAGCCCCCGCCACAGCGTTCAGAAGCACCTCCTCTCTGTACCCTGAGGAACGGTGTTCACCTCCCAGAGCCCCACACCCTGCCCACCAGGGGCTCCAGCAGGGCTGGGACCACGGGCAGGACGGCTCCAGAGCCGCCCTGCTCTTAATTAGTGGCCTCCTCCCTGCCCTCCCCCAGGGGCCCGAAGTCTCTCCGCCCGCCCCCTCCACTGCAGTGAGCCCGGCTCGGCCAGAGACGTTCGCTTCCCGGTGCCCTTTCTCCCCGGGTGCGGAGCACCGCGTCGGGCACCGAGCTGGTGCCCAGAGGCACTTGCTTGCCCCGCGCAGGCCCCGGCCGCCGGGTCTCTGTTCTGGAAGCTGGGACTGTACACGGTGTCTGTCTCCCTCTGCTGGTCCCTTAAGGGACAGCCCGGCCAGGACACCTTCCACAGAGCTGGCGGTGTCCACGTCTACCCCGGCGCGGGGACAGTGAGCACTGCAGGGTGGAGTTACAGGGCCCAGGGGGCGACTCAGGCCCGGCTGCCGCCCGCAGGAAGCCGACACTGCCTCCTGGGCCTGGGAGGCCTACAGCCGGCCTCTGACAGGGGCCCCGAGGGGCGGCCTCCCGGCTGCCTTCCCCGTAGGCCAGCAGGCCCCAAACAGCCTCCTTCCCCTTCTGACCCGTGAATGGAACTGTCATCCACGGATTTATCTGAACCTTTTGTGAAGCTATTTCTGTTTCCAGCCGCGACCACATCTTGGAGTAATGAGTTCTGTCGGTGTCCTCCCCTGCTGGGTGAAGCATGCTGCCTTTGATTTGTCCTAAACTTACCTCGCTTGCGCTCCAAGGGGGCCCTGTAACTCCAGCCCGCCAGGTCGTGGCGAACAAGCTGGAGCTCCCCTGTTCGCATCCCTGCTGTGGGCTTGGGAACTTCCAGCCCATCCCCCTCCTTCCACCTCTACCCGGCAGCCCGAGGAGACCCGGTCTCTCGTCTCTTCTCCGGGGCTGACTTCCGCCCCCACTAGAGTCTTCCTAGTATCCCCCAGTCCCTGGCGGCCTCCGGGCCTTTCTCTGGAATGTTCCTCTGGGGGGACTTTCCTCCTAGGTTCCTGGTGGGATGCACCAGGGCTCTGTCCACGCAGACTTGTTTTGTTTCTGGTCCTGACCCTAAAGTATGGGGAGGCGTCCTAGGAGCTTTATGAACACTGACGGGGGTGAACCCTCACAGCTGCCCCTTGAGGGAAGGCCTGGTATCGCCCCTCCGCCAATGTACAGGCGAGGCTCGGAGGAAACAAGCAACGTGACCCATTTGCACGCACCCTGAAAGTGGTGGAGCCAGATGGAGGCAGGCCGGTGCCTCGAATGCCCTTAGTGCACCTCAGCGGGCAACCTGGCTTCGAGTCTTGCCAACCGGCTGAACGCTATATTCCTGTCACTCAGTGTGTGCTTCTTAAGCTGCCTCTACGGGCCAAGCTTGTTCTGGTTGCTGGAGCTCCCTCGCCCGCTTGGTTCCCCCACAGGTGGGGGATGTCCCCCAGTGGTTCCCCCCCACACACATATACCATTTTCTGTGTGTGCACAGGCCAGCCGACCTCCTGCAGAGCATCCCGCCACCAGAGCGGAAAGCCCACGAGGACGGGTTTTTGTCCTGTACTCTCTCTCCTGTAGAGCAGTGTGTCTAATACAGGTTGAATAAATAAATCACGGTGCTCTGGGAATTCCTGCATTTTTCTTTAAAGATTTTATTTGTAAGTAATCTCAACGCCCCACACGGGGCTCAAGCTTACAACCTCGAGATCAGGAGTCGCATGCTCCCCGGACCGAGCTGGTTCCCCTGAATTCCTGCATTTTTAAACCTAACCAGTTGGGTAAGAGGTGGTGGTTGAAGGGAGGAAATTTCCCAGTGGGTAATTATTTTATTTTATTTTATTTTTTTAAAGATTTTATTTATTTATTCATGAGGGACAGAGAGACAGACAGAGAGAGAGAGAAAGAGAGAGAGAGAGAGAGAGAGAGAGGCAGAGGGAGAAGCAGGCTCCCAAAGGGCAGGGAGCCCGATGCGGGGCTCGATCCCAGGACCCTGGGATCATGACCTGAGCTGAAGGCAGACGCTTAACCATCTGAGCCACCCAGGCGCCCGTGGGTAATTATTTTAAAAGTTTGAAATGGTAACCACCTTCCTCCATTCCATATCTGCCTCACCACACACATATTCCCACATACTTACATACTTATGTACCTGTGGGAGGCCACCTCGAATATGGGGTGAGGCTAAGAATTTGGGGTTTGAAAGGATCCTGAGAGAGCAGCTCATGCAACCCCCTCATTTTACCAAGGAAGAAACTGAGGCCCAAAGAAGGGCCTTGACTTGCTTGAGACTCTTGTGAGTAGGGCTGGAGCTATACGGGTCTCTCGACTTCTGGCCCAGACCCCAAATTGGCTTCCTATACCTGTCCTCTGCCAACACAAAGTGCTCCCGGCGGTTGCGAGGCCCTCATCCTCCACTGTGCGTCCTCCCTCTGGACCTGAAAGGCATCACTGCCTGTGCCAAGTGCAAGCCCAGAGAGGCTGCTTGCCTTCGGACAGGAGATCTTCCTTCCGGTCCCGCAGTCTGGGGGAAGCGGGACAGCCAAACACAGCTCCTCTCCAGAGCTGTGGCCGGATGACGGGCCCAGGGAAGCCGAGGCCCCCTTCAAGATCACAACACATCAAGGTCGGAAGGAACCTCAGTGAGCATCTCATACCACCAAACACGTTGTACAGATGAGGAAACAGCTGCAGACAGAGAAGGGACCCGCACAGTTACACAGGCTAGAGACCCAGGACTCCTGATTCCCAGCTCTAGGCTCCTTTCTGGTGTCTGAGCCCTTCACAAGGGTCAGGTGAGAACAGACCTCTGACAGGGTGTGTGTGTGTGTGTGTGTGTGTGTGTGTGTGTGTGTGTGTGTCCAAAGACTCATTACAAATACTGAAGAGGGGCGCCTGGCTGGCTCAGTCAGTAGAGCACACAACTCTTGATCCTGAGGTTGTGAGTTCAAGCCCCACACTGGGCACAGAGATTACTTAAAAAAAAAAAAATCCTAAAGAGTGTGTGCGTGTATGTCTGAAGACTCATTAAGTATCCTGAAGAGTCTGGGGTGCCCGGGTGGTGCAGTCGGATGAAACCAACCATCCGACTCTTGGTTTCAGCTCAGGTCTGAGATGGAGCCCTGAGTCGGGATCTGCGCTCGGGGTGGAGTCTGCTTAAAAACTCTTTCTTCCTCTACCCTCCCTCACCCCCGTCCTCTCTTAAATAAATAAACCACCACCACCACCACCACCACCTGAAGAGTTTCTGTCTCCCTCTCCCTCCCCAGGGCCCTGCCTCCAAGACCTCAAGGCCACAGGACCCTACAGCCCCATAGATGTCAGGGGCAGAGGTGCGACGTGTAATTGTCCCCCACCTTGGCTTCCAGGGAGCCTTGGCGTACGCCTCCTGTACCAGTTGGGCTGTGCAGGTAACGGTTGTGGGGCAAAGTTGTGAAGGCCACGCAGAGTTATACTGGGGTAAAGAGAGAGAGAGAGAGAGCGAGAGCGAGAGAGGAGAGGAAAGGAAGAGAATAGCTAACACGAGGTTCTTTTGTGGGTTTCATTTATTTTTTGTGGGTTGTGTTTTTTTGACAGAGTGTGGAGGGGAAGCAGCTACTGTCCAGGGAAGGATGGGGCCGTGGGAAGGTGCTGGAAGCTTCACGACAGCACCTTAGGTAGACACAAATGAAATACTGTTGCACTGTGGTGAGTGGTGGGGGCCGGTGCACAGAAGGCCTCTCTGAGGACGAGCAGCTAAAGCTGAGCCTAGGAAGAGAAGGAGCCAGCATGTGAGCAGGGGGACGCTTTAGGAAGGTCGCTTTGGTGCCGTATGGAGAGTGGACTGCAGAAGACAGGCAGGAGACCACTCAGCTCCTATAGTCGTCCGGGTGAGAGAGGATGGTGGCCCAAGCCAGGAGGGCGGCTGCGGAGATGGAAGAGGGTGCCATCTGTTTGGAAGATGGAGCAGTCAGGGCTTGCTGAAGGACTGTAATATGTGGGCTGAGGGACAGGGTCAAGGATGACTCCCGGCGGACCCGACTTAAATGCCTGGGTAGCGGCAGGACCATTTACACTGCCTCCCCCCTCCCCCGGCAAGGCAAGAATAGCCTCCCCCAGTGCTCTAGAGAAGTCTGGTGATGCACAGACACTGAGAGAAAGGAGAGGGAGAAACAAAGAGGCAGGGTCCAGAATTGCAGGTCAGGAGCTGGAGGGCAAAAGGCTGGTAGACAAATACGACTCCTCACTGCAGACAATACCAGAGGGTGAGTAAGGCCAAGCCAGCCCTAAGGAATGCAGAGATGCCCAGGGGCCTTCAAAGCACTACAGAAGCTTGGTGCTATGGGAGCCGGAGCTCAGAAAGTCCCTTTGGGACTTCCCTTCCACTTTGCAGACCTGCAGCCCAGGGCCCAGGGCAAGGGGAAAACTTCCCTAACTGACGAATCCCCTCCTTCTGCGCGGTCCTGGGTTTTGTTTTACTTATTTATTCATTCGTTTATTTATAAGAAAGATTTTGTTTATTTATTTATAAGAAAGATTTTATTTATTTATTTGACAGAGAGAGAGAGAGAGAGCACAGATAGGCACAGAGTGGCAGGCAGAGGGAGAAGCGGGCTCTCCGCTGAGCAGGGAGCCCCATGCGGGGCTCGATCCCAGGGCCCTGGGATCATGACCTGAGCTGAAGGCGGACGCCTAACTGAGCCACTCAGGCACCCCCTGGGTTTTGTTTTAAATGGCCACATAAACTCGATTCCACCCTCGTAAAACGTTTCCAGTGCTTCCCACTGGTGTCCCTCATCGTTTGGCAGCCTCCATCCCTCTGCAAGGCTCACAGACCACTTCCCTCCACAAGGGGCAAGGCCCACGTACCAATGACCCTTTCCTCTCGCTTCCCCCTGCTAGGTACACCCTTCTACCCCCTTCAGCCCCTAGAATCTTCTGGTCTTCAAAGATCAATGATGGGGTTCCTCGAAGCCAGAGTGAACAGCCACTCTCCCACTCTGGGATCCTGCAGCAAATTGCTTTAATCTCTTTAGAGCTGGTGGTTGCTGCTTGTGTCCGTGCGGATGGTCCAGCTTCAACCCCGTATCCAGGCGCCCAGAAGATCTGTACTAAGCGACCCAGGAGGGCTCGCCCGCACATTTTAGGGCTCCGAGCCCGGTGCTCGCGGCCTCGCACCGGGTACCTCGTGCCCTGCGGCCGCGTCCTCCGTACTCCTCGCGTTCGGCTGCACAGCCGCCGAGGCCCCACCGAGCCGGCCGGCTCCCCAAGGGCGCGAGGGGGCCGGGGCCGGGCGCCCCCCGCTCCGGTGACCGCGGCCCGCCCCCATCACCGTGGACTCCGTCACGTGACGGCGGAGCCGGCGAGCGTTTTTCTCACGTGACGGAGGCGCCGGTGTGGGGACCAATGAGAAGGCGGGGGCGGGGCTTCCGGGGGGCGGTGCGCGGGAAGGGAACCTCGGGCCCCCGCGGCGGCGGGTGAGATCGGAGACCGGCCGCGGGCCGGGTGCGTAGGGCCCGGCGCGGGCCAGCCGCCCGTCTCAGCTGCGTCGGAGGCCAGGCCCGGCCTCGGCGCCGGGGGCAGCATGAGGTGTCTGGTCACGGGCGGCAACGTGAAGGGTGAGTTGGGGCGGCCGGGGTGGGGGGCGGGGGCACGTGGGACCGCCGGAGACGCCAGCCTAACCCCGGTTCCTTTTCTCCTCCCCGCAGTGCTCGGCAAGGCCGTCCATTCCCTGTCCCGCATCGGGGACGAGCTCTACCTGGAGCCCCTGGAAGACGGGGTGAGGGGCTGGGTGGGATTACAAGCGGGAGCCGGTTTCTCATCGCGTCAGGCCAGATGCCCTTGGGCAGAGCTGTCTGCCGAGTTTGTCCCCCGCCTCCCGTTGTCGGGGCGTCAGTTTGGGCCCTGTCATCTTCCCAGGCCGATGTGTGACTCGAGAGCCACTGCCCTCCCTGAAGTGCCTGTGGCGGGTGGGGGCAACTAGGGGGAAAGGTAGAGTGTGCCGACGGTTGTGTAGGGCCCTTGCTGTGGGAGCAGTGACTGCCGGGGACTCAGGGAAGGAAGGCTTCATGGAGAAGGCACCCGCTGACCGGAAGGAGAGGGAGGATTTCAGCGGGTGATGGTGGAGGAGGAGGGCGTCAGGACAAGCGTGTGAGCAAAAGCTGGCCAGAGGGCAGGGCCCGTCTGCCCCCTGACCGCATCCCTCTCCCTGCTTTTCCCGGCCCAGCTCTCTCTCCGGACCGTGAACTCCTCTCGCTCGGCCTACGCCTGCTTCCTCTTTGCCCCGCTCTTCTTCCAGCAGTACCAGGCGGCCGGCCCTGGTCAGGAAGCCCTGCGCTGTAAGATCTTGATGAAGGTGAGGCCCTTCCCTCATCAGCGCTGCTTGGTGTCCCCTCGGCTCCCCCCCCCCCCCCCGCCCGGAATGTGTCTGCCCTGGGGCATTCAGAAGATGCTAACTGGGGAGAGGGATGTATGTAGGAGCAAGCGGGTGTAAAATGCAGTGAGGAGCATAGGAAAGACACCACCCAGGGTAATGGGAGATACGGTGAGGGAGATTGATTCTGCCAGGGACCTGGAGAGAGTGGTGACATTCACCTTGGTCCTTGAAAAGTGAGCAGATCTTTCAAGGCATCCCAGACAGGTGTGCAACAGCATGAACAGAGGCCTGGAAAGGCATAAATGGTGCTGCATGTTGTGGGAACTCCCTTCCTAGTGGGACAGTGCTGAGCCTGGGATGGCCAGGTCCTACGTGGGAGTGAAAGCTGGTTGGTGGAGGCACAGCACTGGGCTGATGTGTTGCCTCCGCTCAGTCGTTCCTGGCTGTCTTCCGCTCACTGGCGGCGGTGGAGAGGAGCGTGGAGAAATGCTGCATCTCACTGGGTGGCAGGAGCAGCCGCCTGGTGGTCCAGCTGCACTGTAGATACGGTGAGTGAGCGGCCGGCCACGGGCTCCCTGGCGTGGAGGCGTAGAGGTTAGCAAGACCCACTGAGACCCTGTCTGCCCATCCAGGGGTGAGGAAGACTCACAACCTGTCCTTCCAGGACTGCGAGTCCCTGCAGGCCGTCTTCGACCCAGCCTTGTGCTCGAATGTGCTCCGTGCCCCAGCACGGTGAGTGTGGCCTCCAGCTGCCAACTGAGCGTGGGTCTCGTTTGTTTCTTTGGAGCCTCCAGGGTCGATTTAAGGAGACACCTTCTTCGTTTTCTCTACAGAGCTTCTATGAACCTCAAAGAGTTTATCCAGACCGGTCTGCTCTCAGGTCCTGGGGTGGCTCTTGAGGGGCTGAGGCTGGAATGGAGGAGGGCATTGCTCCATGCTCACTGTCTTCAGGAACCTGTGTTCTCCACCCCAAAGATCCAGCTTGGCTTTCTGGCCACTTAGACCCCTTCCGACTCCTCTTTTAGAAAGCATGTCTTTGCCTTGCTCTTAAGTCCTCTTTCTCCGGCTTGAGCAGCCTTGAACATCCGTCTCTAGCTTTTCGACTCAGGGGCTCAAAATCCTTCTCTGGTGTGGTCATCTTTCTGGGACTGCTCTCCATTCAAGGGCCGCCTCTTTTCCTGTCTGCTTGGGCTGTAGCTTTGAGGAGTCCACAGGCCGAGGAAGGAGGCTGGACAGGGTGGTCATGGTCCAGGAGTGCCGCCTGAATGAGCATCTGTGGGGATGGGGCTGTTCGGGGAAAATCAGAGTACCCCGGGGGGCTGTGCCGGGTCCAGGAGATGGGGATTCCAGTGGAGGCAGAGGTCCCTGCAGCAGATCAGGGTAGAGAGGGGTGGTTCCCCTCCCACCTTTCGCTGCATGCTGATTGCATTTGAGTAGCCCAAGGTCACGTTCATTTTTTTTTGTAACCCTCGGGTGTGGTAATTTGAAGTTCCCT